>NC_141089.1:3370782-3968282 GCF_041138505.1 Cibotium barometz | reverse complement strand
TGCTCAGGACTGAGCTGCAAGCAAGAGAAGCACAGGAAGCGGTACGAGGGTAAGAGCTTCATCTACTCTTCCCTATTTGTGTTAGCAACTACACCCTTGTCGAGAGCTCTACGGGAGGCACCGACAAATGATCTCTGATTGAGGAGCTTTCTTCGCGGGAGTAAAGCTATAGGGAAACTATTCTGTCCCCGCGTTAGGACCTCCGTTTTTCAGAAAGCATGCGATTTAGAGCACTACACGAGTAAGTCATCGATTCTCTGCAGAACTCTGTTTTAAGAACTGCAGGAAGATAGATTGGTTGTGCAGACATTGTGTGTGCTGAATGAGGCCAACAGTTGCCATTAGGTGTATGTATGCACATTGAGGTCACTCGTTGGTGACATTTGAGTGTAGTACAGTATCGCTGCAGAAAATACAGCAATTTGTGCAGGACAAACTAGAGTTTCTGGTAAATTTGTGTGTCTGGCAAGATGTCAAATGATGGCATAACCCAGATTGTTGCTGAGAAGCTTGATAAGAATGACTTCCATGCTTGGAGATTCAGGCTGACAAATTTTCTGATGGGAAAGGGTTACTGGGACTATATAGAAGGTGAGCATGAAGAGGCACCGGAGATCAATCCGACTGCTACAGATGTGAAAGAGTTCAAGGATTGGAACCAAGGAGCCAGAAAAGTTATGTATTGGCTCTTTATCAGTATACAAGACACCATGATTGGGCACATACAGGATGCCAAGTCCCCCAAGGAGACGTGGAACACCTTGGTAAAAACTCTATGAAACGAATACCAAGGCACGAAAGATACAGTTGAAGAATGAACTTCATACTGTGGACAAAAAGAGTATGTCTGTGAATGACTGCATTGAAGATCAAGGGTATTGTGGAATTCCTTGCATCTATTGGCGTTTCAGTAGATGATGATGATAAGTTGGAAGTCTGTCTACGTGGTCTCGGGCCACAATACAAAGCGTTCAAGATGTCTATTCAGACTCGGGAAAACATTCCCAATTTCACAGATTTGGTGTCTATGTTGATTGTAGAAGAGAAGAGCTTGGGTGAAGACTAACAGTCTTCCACAAAATAAAAATAGTTCAGAGCAACAAGCCTTCTACACAAGTTCAAGAAGAGGACGAGGTAGAGGAGGCCGTGGACGTGGCCAAGGAGGTGGCCGAACAGGTTATCAGAATTATGGCCAGCAGCAGCAACAACAACATTCCCAGAATTCACAACAACAACATTCCCAGAATTCACAACAACAAAACGCAGGTGGAAGAGGCTAATTTAGAGGCAGGGGGAGTCAAAGAGGTCGTGGAAATTGGCAAAGGCAGTATAATGATACACGTGGATGCTTTTATTGTGGTAAGCCTGGACATGTGCAGGCAGATTGTTATAAGAAGCAGGCTGACATGCAAAATGGGAAATTACAGCAAAACAACTATGCATCCTCGAGCAAAAACAATGAGGATAATGAAAGGTTGTTTGTTATGCAACATGTTGTTAATGCCATGTCTGAAAATGTTGAAGCAGTACCACATAAAGATGATGTATGGTACGTTGATTTCAGGTACTTCGAACCACATGACAAGTCATGGGGAATGGTTCAAGGAGATGAAAAACCTTGAAAGACCAGGTTTTGTGGAAAAAGGGGATGACACTGCTCATCAAATTGCCCATGTTGGAGATGTGCCATTGTCTATGTAGGATGGCAAAGTGAAGTACCTTGCAGATGTACTTCATGTTTCAAACATAACAAAGAATTTGGTTTCAGTTGGCCAGATGATTGAGCAGGGTTTGCAAGTTTGATTTAACCCTGATGGCTGTTATGTTGAAGACTTTAAAGACAAGTGCAGGTTGGTTGCAAAAGGCAACAGAGTGGGCAGAATGATTGAATGTAAACATGCCTGAAGTGAGTGCTGCGATGTTTGCAAATGGTTCAAGAATTGTTGCAGACACAGACATTTGGCATAAAAGAATTGGACATGTGAATTTGCAGAGAATGAAGTCTATGCAGAGACTAAAGGAATTGTGACAGGGCTGCCAAAGTTTAAAGTTGAAGGTACGCAGAAAATATGTGAAGCATGCCAATTTGGAAAGCAAACAAAGCATGTATTTTCATGTAACAAAAATGTGAGCACAGAAATGCACTAGATGTTGTGCATTCAGATGTATGGGGTCCTACGAAGACCATGTCTATGGGAGGCTGCAGGTATTATGTGACATTTATTGATGACCACACAAGGAAAGTGTGGGTATACTTCATGAAGGAGAAGGGTGAGGTGTTCACTCATTTTCAGAATTTTAGAGTTATGGTTGAAAAGCAAACAGGGAAATATGTAAAGTGCCTAAGGTCAGATGGAGGGGGAGAGTACTCTGAATTTTTGAAGAAGAATGGTATTCGGAGACAGTTTACATGCAGATACACTCCGTAGCAAAATGGAGCTGCTGAGCGGAAAAACAGGCACATTGCTGAGATTGCGCGAGCATTGATGGGAGAGAAGAATATGCCGCATAGCTATTGGGCCAAGGCTGTTTCTATAGCAGTTTACATCATGAATAGGACTCCAACTACAGCCATACATGATGTAAATCCAGAGGAGAGGTTTACTGGCAGAAACCTGATTTGTCTCATCTGGATGCATTGCATATGTGCATGTGCCAGATGAGCTGAGAACTAAGCTGGATCCAAAATCTGAAAAATGTGTGTTTATTGGGTATTCCCTTGAGCAAAAGGGATACAGGTGTTATAACCCTACTGCACGTGAGTTGAGGGTAAGCAGGGATGTTGTTTTTGATGAGATGAGCAGCTGGTATGCTGCTGAAAAAGAAGTTGGGGCTGATGTGAGTGGAAATGTGGTTGCACAGAATGCAAGTCAGCAATCACAGTCCTTGAGTGGACCAGGAGAGTCCTCATCTAGTGGTTCAGTTTTTGATAGACCATGGAGTGGCAAGCTCTCCTGTTGATGGAGAGTCTAGTGGCTCAGAGATGAGCCTTAAGAATCTTGGGATACCAGCTATGAGAACACCTGGTGTAAAGAAGGCTATGGAAGCCATGAATGCAAAGCTACGAAGATCTGGGAGAGTAAAGAATCTTGTGCAGAGGTTTACCTATGATGGTTATGTGGCACATCACTATGCATACATGGCAAAAGTTGTACAGGTTGTAGAGCCCACATGCATTGATGAGGTTGTTGGAAATGTGTGTTGGGAGAAACCTATGGATGAGGAGATGGATGCACTATATGGAAATGAGACTTGGGATTTAGTGCAATTGCCTGAAGGCAAGAAAGCCATTGGATGCAAGTGGGTGTACAAAGTAAAACATAACAGTGATGGATGCAAGTGGGTGTACAAAGTAAAACATAACAGTGATGGAAGCATAAGCAGGTACAAGGCTAGATTGGTAGCCAAAGGATATGCGCAGACATATGGCATTGATTATGAGGAAACTTTCAGCCTAGTTGCCAAGATAGCAACAGTGAGAGTTGTGATAGCAGTGGCTGCGTCAAAGCAATGGTCTTTACATCAGATGGATGTAAAGAATGCATTCTTGCATGGGGATTTGCAGGAAGAGGTGTATATGTTGCAGCCACCTGGGCAGCCACCTGGTTATGAGGATGTGAGTCACCCCGAGCATGTTTGCAGGTTGAAGAAAGTCTTGTATGGCTTAAAACAAGCACCAAGAGCATGGTCTGACAAGATTTTTGAATATCTTGTCACTATTAGCTTTCATGTAGCCAATGCAAATTTCTCGCTGTATGTGAGACACAGTGATAGAGGGGTTGTGCTTGTTGTTATCTATGTAGATGACCTGATCATTACGGGGGGACCATGATGCAGAGATCTTTGATGTAAAGATCTTGCTTGGATAGAAGTCTGAGATGAAGGATCTGGGGGAGCTCAGATATTTCTTGGGCATTGAGGTGATTAGGTCACCACATGGTATTGGATTACTGCAGAGACAGTATGGCTTGGACATGTTGTCTAAGTATAGTATGACAGGCTATAAGCCTATCTCAGTGCCATTGGATCAGAATGGCAAGTTGAGTGCAGATTCAGGAGAGATTTTGGAGGGTCCTACTATGTATAGGTGCATAGTAGGAAACTTGATCTACATGACGATCACTAGGTCATATTTGAGCTATGTTGTTGGGTTGGTGAGTCAGTTTATGCAGGTTCCTCGGAAGCTGCATTTGGATGCATTGAGATGCATACTGAGGTATGTGAGGTTTACTTTGCATTGTGGACTATTTTATGAAACTGGGACAGAGATATGTGTACATGGGTACACAGATGCTGATTGGGCTGGTAGTATCTCAGATAGAAGATCTACTAGTGGCTTCATGTTTTCTTTGGGGAGTGCTGCTGTGACCTGGAGAAGCAAGAAGCAGCATACGGTTGCTCTATCCAGTACAGAGGCCGAGTATAGAGGTGCTGCTATGGCAGCATGTGAGGTAGCTTGGTTGAGAAAGCTACTTGTTGCAGATTTGGGTCTATCGTGGTGGATAGACAAGTTGTCATTTTTTGTGACAACATTAGCAGTATACAGTTGGCCAAGAACCCAGTTTTTCATGCTTGCACGAAGCATATAGAGGTCCACTACCATTTTGTTAGAGAGAAGGTTTTAGCAGGAGAGACGTTGACCTTGTTTATGTCAGCACACAGGATCAGGTCGCTGATATCTTCACCAAAGCATTGGGTACAGAGAAGCTCCACAGATTCAGGGCTTCGCTTGGTGTACATGAGATGGAGTTGAGCTCGAGGGGGAGTGTTGAGATATCGAGCTCATCTAGTGAAGCGGTGGACACTGATGACCTGCCTAGGGGATAGACCCCACACTTACACCACTGGCATGGTTGGTGAGATCATGGGTGATATGCAGCCAGTGGGATGACAGGCTGTGTGACAGCCATTCTAGAGACTGGCATAGTTATAGCGTCAGCTCATTTAGTTGGGTTCACACTATAGAGAACCCTAGTATGTATTTGGTTGAGTACCTTTTCATATTGTGTACTCTTATCTTTGTATATGGTGTGTTGAGTGTTGTGTGAAGAAGAAGAAGATTTTCAGCCTCTCACCTTGTGTGTTCTCTTTTAGGGTTTTGTGAGTGTGTGTGTGTGCTTGCAAGAGCTCAAGCTCTCGTCTCCCCTGCATCTTTTCAAAACCATGAGTTGACATCCCTCTTATTGGGTCTAGGTGGGTGACCTCAACCAATAAAGTTGTTTCCTTTTAACTTGAAACATCTCGTTGTTTATGAAAGGCATGGAGGACATGGGTAATTGTCTACCTAGAAAAGTAAAGCACTACTTCTCTTTTTGAGGTGATAGTTGTCTAACCCATAGATGTTTGTAAAGCCATCCTATGCTAAAGACACTGCTCCATGGCTTGCTATTCATGTGAAGCTGTTTGCAAGTCGTGAATCTAGGCAACTACATGGATGTCATATGAGATGCTTTGAGTTGTGAACCTTGCCATCTGACTTGTGTTGAGTAGATGTGCTTGTGTCAAGTTACTCTAATCAAGCTCTAACTTATGTCAAATTACTTGGGTGACTCTTGGACCGAGCTAAAGGTATTGCTCAAACTATAAGCGAGGGTATTGTTATTCATGTGGAGTCTAAGTTGCTAAGCTAGGCAACACTAATATAGTTGGGCAACGCTTAAATAGCTAGCTTGCAACATCCCTAAGCCTAGTGAGACTTAGATATTAGGGTTGTGTCTAGGGGGAGAATCTGGAATACATAAAGAGAAAGAGAGACATTAGTTGGGCAAGGCTTAAACAGCTAGCAAATGCTTATGACATCCCTAAGTTTGCTAAGACTTAAACCCATGACTAGATATTAGGGTTGCACCTAGAGGGGAGAATTTGGAATACATAAAGGGAAAGAGAGAGACATTAGGGTGGTTGTGCCTAGAGGAGAGAGAATACATAAAGAGAGAGAGAGAGAGAGAGAGAGAGAGAGAGAGAGAGAGAGAGAGAGAGAGAGAGACTTATTGAACTAGCTATTATAGAGTATTGCTTAGTATGCCATCACCTTCCACTATGAGAGTCGGTAGACTCAAACCCTCCCTTTTGAGAGGCAACGGTGCTATTGTTGGGATAGAGCCCATGAGGCAAGTGGCTTCTAGTGTTGATATGTGAGGCTAATTTATAGTAAGAGTTAATATGATGCTAATTTATGGTAAGTTTTTATGTTGCTAGGAAATGCCACACAATGTTTCTTGGATAAGCACCAAAGCACATATCAAGTGTGATATTGGATGTGATTCTTGTATTTCAAAAAATAAAATAAATCTCACGTTGCTTTTATTCTTGCTTCACGCATGAGATGTAGTATTGAATACATGTCTCTTATTGTCGTAAGTTTTGAAGAAAATAAATGTGATCGAGGATCTATTTAAACCCTAAAGATTTTGAAGTGCTTTTTAAAATGGAGTAAGCTAATCATGGAATACAATTAATTTCAAAATGAAGATAGTTACATCATATTCTTCAAGAGTTCCTAGTAGTAATTAGTGAAACGAATGATATTAATATATAAGATAAACCTGTGAGTTGGTAGCTTTCTCGTAAGTTTTAAAGGGGTGAGAATGCCATGATTGGTGGTAATTATCAGAGGATTTACGCAAATTGTGCTTGCGGACATGAGGTACTAAAAGGAAAGAGAAGTGTGGAGGAAGAGTTATAGAGAAAAGTAGATAGAAACATGTTGGCATGAGGACAAATATGCCACCAGTTGCAAGCTTGCAAATGTGAATGCTAGTCTAAGGCAAGCTGCACAAGGTCACTAGGTTTTCGAGCTATGGCCGCTAGATACGGCTCAATGGTGTGTCTGCACATGCAATCAAAGGGATACATGCAGCATAGGTGTTTGTTGACAAGTTGGTTCATACAAGAAAATGGCTCCATCTGCTTTTATTCCTTTTAATTAAACTAGCATAGGTGCTTGTTGACAAGTTGGTTCATACAAGCAAATGGCTCCATCTGCTTTTATTCCTATTAATTAAACTACCGACATTGGTTTTCTTAGAAGAATAATCCCAAGGACACACCATAGGGGCATCATTCACTTGATTGACCTAAACTCTCACACAAAAAGGTGGAGATGCTTGGATTTTAATCCTAGCAAAGTGTGACACTACATCACGTTGGTGACTCTTGATGTGAAAGCAACAATCAATTTTTGATAATAAGAGAGGTATATTTTGAAAAGCAGGCTTACAACGTATGTAAATGTGTTTTTTTAAAAGAAGCAAGCGTGTATTAAAGGGACATTTGGCACTGTCAACAGAACCGCCGCGCGCCAAGGCCGTTCTCCTTGTGCATGGTGTGCAGAGTGACAGAGAAAGCTGTGTGTGACTTATTGTACTTTGCTGCAAGTGATGTTTGAACTACCAGCTCCTGCAAAGGAAGCCAGCCTGTGCTTGCTGATTAGAGTTGAGACCAATCAAGGTGTAGAGACGCGGACCTTCTGCCTGTGCGCAGAAGGTGTTAAGATGTATTTTCGTGCTGATCATCCCCTAATCCATCACCTCACTAATCTCTCCCCTAATCCTCCCTTAATCCATCACCTCACTAATCTCTCCCCCAATGTCTTGCTATTATGAGGATATGGCTCAAGGATAACATGAACTAGAGCACTAATAATAATTAAGGCAAACACAATGAGACATAAACAAACATCATGTCATTCTACTAGTCATGCTCTCATGTAGAACCAAGATCCATACTCTCAATAGGAACAACTTTTGGATCCACATGGATCTACCAATAGGAACAACTTTTGGATCCACATGGATCTACCAAGAAGAAACATGTGACTAGTGTAAGGCCCTACCATACATCTCTGACCAAAAGTGTTCCTTCCTTTTCCCCCTTTTTACAATTCACCTTTCATAAAACAACCTTTGAGCCAAAAGATCATACAAAAAGACCTACACATCACATTTCAAACACCTCATTACTCAACCTTTTTAGATGAACACTGCTATATGGGTTCAGATATATGGCACCCAAACTTTTTAAACCTTGCATGTCTAAATAGTTCAATAATCTTCCCCATTCATTCTTAAGTGCTTAACCATCCTCTTAGTTCATTATGAGAGAGAGAGAGAGAGAGAGAGAGAAAGAGAGATTAACATTGATGAAAGGCCAAAATAGACTATGAGACTAAATACACAATACAAAGACCATGACGGTCTTAAGCCAAATGCTTGGCTATAGTAGAAGAAAAACCTCCAAAAAAGTCCTATTAATCATCTAATAAACCTACAACTTCTTGTATCAAATACATTCACAACTTGATGGAATGCCATACAACCATCTTGTACTTTTGAAACTCCTAATCTACCCTTACTCAATCCAGTCCCTCCTTCTATGAGGAGTTGGCTCAAGGAAAATATGAACTAGAGCACTAATAATAATTAAGGCAAACACAATAAGAGATAAACAAGGAACTCAAAAACATCATGTCATTCAATTAATCATGCTCTCATATAGAACCAAGCTCCATTGTACGTACAACTCTCATAACTTTTGGATCCACATGGATCTACCGAGAAGAAACATGTGACTAGTGTAAGCATATGTCCCCTTACGATACATCTGACCAAAAGTGTACCTTCCTTTTCCCCCTTTTTACAATTCACCTTTCACAAAACAACCTTTGAGCCAAAAGGCCGTACAAAAAGTCATGCACATATCAACCTTTTCTGATTGTCCCTTCATCATCGCATTTCAAACACCTCACTACTCAACCTTTTCAGATGTTCACATTGGTATATGGATTCAAATTAATGGCATCCAAAATTTTTAAACCTTGCATGTCTAAATACTTTAATAATCTCCCCATTCATTCTTAGGTGTGGGTGCACACTCACGCATGCACGTGCACACACACAAACATGCATGCCTATATGTGTGTGTGTGCAGACGAACAAGTGAGAGAGATATTAATGTATATGGAAGGTAAAAATGGACTATGAGACTAAATACACAATACGAAGACCATGAAGGTCTTAAGCCAAATGTCCGGGTATAGCAAAAGAAAAATGTCCAAAAAGTGCTACTTGAAAGATCCCTGCCCACTCCGTGCAATGAATTTGGGGGTGCTAGTAGCGGAAGTAGCACTTCTTGTGCAGAGCAGAGCCTCTCACTTGGGGCCTCACCGGATATCCGGACAAGAGACTAATCCCTCGGTTCTTCCAAAACCGAACCTGGAAAAAAACTTCCCTCGCCCAGAAAGCACGGGCGATTCCTCCAGGAAAATTTATTCTAACGTAAACTTTTTACACCTTGCATGTCTAAATAGTTCAATAATCTTCCCCATTCATTCTTAAGTGCTTGACATCCAACCATTCTCTTAGTTCATTATGAGAGAGAGAGAGAGAGAGAGAGAGAGAGAGAGATTAACATTGATGAAAGGCCAAAACAGACTATGATACTAAATACACAATACAAAGACCATGACGGTCTTAAGCCAAATGCCTGGGTATAGTAGAAGAAAAACTTCCAAAAAAGTCCTATTAATCATCTAATAAACCTCCAAAAAAGTCCTATTAATCATCTAATAAACCTACAACTTCTTGTATCAAATACATTCACAACTTGATGGAATGCCATACAACCATCTTGTACTTTTGAAACTCCTAATCTACCCTTACTCAATCCAATCCCTCCTTCTATGAGGAGTTGGCTCAAGGAAAATATGAACTAGAGCACTAATAATAATTAAGGCAAACACAATAAGAGATAAACAAGGAACTCAAAAACATCATGTCATTCAATTAATCATGCTCTCATATAGAACCAAGCTCCATTGTACGTACAACTCATAACTTTTGGATCCACATGGATCTACCGAGAAGAAACATGTGACTAGTGTAAGCTCTATGCCCCCTTACGATACATTTGACCAAAAGTGTACCTTCCTTTTTCCCTTTTTACAATTCACCTTTCACAAAATAACCTTTGAGCCAAAAGGCCATACAAAAAGTCCTGCACATATCAACCTTTTGTGATTGTCCCTTCATCATCACATTTCAAACACCTCACTACTCAACCTTTTTAGATGTTCACATTGGTATATGGATTCAAATTAATGGCATCCAAAATTTTTAAACCTTGCATGTCTAAATACTTTAATAATCTCCCCATTCATTCTTAGGTGTGGGTGCACACTCACGCATGCATGTGCACACACACAAACATGCACGTGCACACACACAAACATGCATGCCTATATGTGTGTGTGTGTGCACACGAACAAGCGAGAGAGATATTAATGTCTATGGAAGGTAAAAATGGACTATGAGACTAAATACACAATACGAAGACCATGAAGGTCTTAAGCCAAATGTCCGGGTATAGCAAAAGAAAAATGTACAAAAAGTGCTACTTGAAAGATCCCTGCCCACTCCGCGCAATGAATTCGGGGGTGCTAGTAGCGGAAGTAGCACTTCTTGCACAGGGCAGAGCCTCTCACTCGGGGCCTCGCCGGATATCCGGACAAGATAGACTAATCCCTCGAAACCTGGAAAAAAACTTCCATGGCCCAGAAAGCACGGGCGATTCCTCCAGGAAAATTTATTCTAACGTATTCAAGAGCCTTAACTAACCAAATTGATCCGACTGAACCTGTAAGTCACATGGTCAGATCAAGGAAGAGACTTGCACTTCGATCATAGAGACCAACGCTTTTTTCCTTATCAAGAGGCACAGCCGTTGATTCTTTTCCATAGAACAAGGGTTATCCAGGATTTTACTTCAACTATCGTAATATAACAGAATTGAGTCTCATTTTAGGAATCCATTAGTCGAGCCTAACCCCATCCAATCCCATGGGTTAGCCAACCGCTGTAGTGATAGGATCCATTTAGAAATTTGGTTATGTTTTGTCTCGGGTGTACCAGGGAAAAGATTTCTCAGGCCCCTTAGCTGGCACTTCAAGCAAACTTAAATATAGTCACACCACTTACACACCCAATATGAAACTACACGTTTCACAGATTCAGATGTCTTTAAAACAATCTTCTAATGAAACCAAAGTATCACTGATCATAATCCTCTAAAATATCTAGCTTGAATTCCAATTTGTAATCATTCCTTCACATCGGTGTACCTATGGCATCATTGGTAACCAGAACGCTCACCACCTGTTCACATAGGGGCCTTTTCAATAGTTCCTAACTCATAGGGGCCTTTTCAATAGTTCCTAACTCATAGTACCCGGCAATATAATCATATAAGAAAATCCAGATGGACTCTCCATTGAAGATCAGTAAGATCAACCAACAGATCCATATAAAAGAGCCATGGACTCATCCGTTAAGGACCAACAAGGCCAATCAACGAGATCCATGCTCGAGTTCAAAAAACAACTCTAACTCCTTGTTCCATTTTCTTCCCCGACGCACGCATGGGTATCTTCGGTGACCCAGAGCCCGAGCACCATATGGTCAACACCCTCTAGGCTCCTTCGTAGGTCACCTAGTGCTTCACTCATAGGCCGCTTCCTTGGTCCCTAATCCACCATACTGGAAGTTCACCATTTAAATCGAACCGAGGCTAGTCAAGACCTCAATCGACCTTGCTACGCAAGACGTCCTCCATTGACTCTCCGTCAGCTATTGCAACTTTATCACTTAGGTCTCTACGACCTCATTCAAGATGGTCAAAATGCTTCCCCAATATTCTTGATATAAAACAGTCATTTAAAAACAGGTTTCATAAATACAGTTTCTAATAACGAACTCTCATCTTTCCACATTGTTCCACATCATTTCTCATTATTCCACATTCTTCTACATCAATTCACATTGCTTATCCACATATGTATTCCCATCGTCCCTCATCCATTCTCATCCAGTCACATCCAGTCACATTCTCATCCAGTCACATCATATTACATCTCATCACATCTATCCACATCTATTCTCATCACATCACGTCACAACATATCCACATTACATCTCATCCATTCATATCACCTCATATCCATCTACATTCATTCAGATCTACATCACATCCACATATCGTCACATCACGTTCACATTTATTTACATCACTTCACATCCATTCACATCTACCTAGATCCTCATCACATCACATTTCATCTATCCATGTCATATCTCATCCATTCATATCTAACCAGATCCACATCCACATCACATCACATCCATTCACATCTCATTACATCACATCACATCACATCACATCCATTCACATCTCATTACATCACGTTCACATCTCACCGCATCTCACCACATCTATTCAGATATCATCACATCACATTCACACCCATTCACATCTCATCACACCCATTCACATCCATCACACCCATTCACATCCCACGTTCATTCACATCTCATCACATCCATCCTCTTCTTATCACATCTCATTCACATCCATCCACATCACATCACATTCATTCCATTCATTGTACATCACATCTACATCTATCCACATCACATCTCATTCATTCCATCCACATTACATCACATCCACATCTATCCATATCTCATCACATCCATTCACATCTCATCACATCATCCACATCCATCCGTTCATTCACATTCACATCTATCCACATCCACCCGTTCACATCCATCCGTTCATTCACATTCACATCTATCCACATCCATCCATTCATTCACATGCACATCTATCCACATCCATCCATACATTCACATGTACATATATCACTTCACATGTCATTCTCATCCATTTACATCACATCAGACCCATTCACATATCATCACATCTCATTCACATCACATCACATTCACATCCACATCCACATCCATTTACATCACATCACATCTCATCACATCTCATCACATCCATTTACATTACATCACATCTCATCACATCCACTCACATCTCCTCACATCACATTCACATCACATCACATCTCATCACATCCACTCACATCTCCTCACATCACATTCACATCTTATCACATCACATTCATATCTCATCTAATCACATCGCATCCATTTACATCCCATCACATTCATTTACATTCATTTAGGTCCACATCACATCTTATCACATCACTTTTAGTACCGTTTTCTACTTTCGATAGTGATAGGACTTTTCTAAGTTTCTGCCAATTGCTTGGCCTAGTTAAAGGTACTTTTTCTCAATCCCATTGAATCTACGTAACAGAGTGTTGTTGAAGGTTTAAAAAGGGAAAATAAACCTTATCAGAATTGAATAGTAAAAACTCAGAAAGAGCATTTACATATTGTATTTTCATTCCTTAAGCTTCATTAATGAGAACTAATTCTAAACTTCCATTTACTCATTGGATCCTCGATCCTCCTAGGAATTCCAGATTCCCTTTTCTAACTAAGAATTATCCAAGTTTTCTCGATGGATATTTTCATATTCTTTCTCAAATTTCTCAAGTAAGATATATTCAATATTCTTCTTTTTGAATAAAAGATTCATGGTATTTACAAAAATCAATTCTACCCATATTTTCCAATAAAAATAATAATACTCAAAATTTCACTTTTGATAAATACTCATAATTTGAACTGTCAAAATTCCACTTTTGATAAATACTCATAATTTGAACTATGTCAAAAATTCCTCTTTTAACATTTAATTATTTGGATCTTGAATATCATGGGAATTCCTCTTTTTGCATAAAAATAAATTTACCAAAAATTACTCTTTTCTCATAATCAATTATGCATAATTACAAAAAAATTATTTCCTATGAATATGATGAAAATCATTCTTTTGCATAGGATGTCTAATCCTAGAATATGGTAAGAAGTCCTCTTTTAGCATTATGCATAAAAATAAGATATGTATTATTTTCTGAAAAATTTACCATAACTTCGCTACTATTATTGATAATTCCCAAATTTTCCTAAAAGAATAAAAGCTTGTAATGAAAATATGATAGTAGTTCCTCTTTTACGCTTAAAATTAAACTATGAATTTAAATCATAATTTTAACCATAATTATAAACATAACTATGATTATCCCACTAGATTAAGCTAATTTCAACATTCCTCTTTTCCTAAACTGTTAAGATAATCCATTTCTCATTTAGAATGAATAAAAGTAATCTTTATTTACTCATAAACAATCTAAAAAAGGATTAACCATTATTTTCACTAATCCATAATCATGAAAATATCAATTCTTATCCTCTAGCTCATCGAGCCTAGAGTTTAGATTTGAATTAAGAGACTAACATTGAGAAGCATCCTTTTCCAAGAGATTTAGCCATAAATATGGCTACTCTTTTAGAAAGAGAGATTTACTAATAGAAAGCATTATAATTAAGCATAAATATTAACTTAATGCTAATCAAACATTAAGAATCTTAGGGAAAGCTTGATTTGAATAAAAACAATCATGTAGAAAGCTTCTCAAGCTTGAGAGGGGTTGAGAAGAAGAAAGTTATTGAGATAATTTAAAAAAACCATATAAATCAATTTTACCTCCAAGTTTGGCTTGATTCTCTAATAGAAGTGAAGCCCCCAACCAATCAATTGGTCCACCAAGAGGAGAAGAGCAATTTCAAGAGTTGTTGGAGAGAGAGAAGCTCCAAGCTCCCAAGAGAGAGGAAAATTTAAGGGATAATAGAAAATATGATTATTTTAATATAATACTAGCATGGTATAGCTCCCATATGAAAATAAAAAAGGAATGAGGGTCTATTTATAGGTGATGGAGGCCACTAACCAAGTCCAACTTCAGTTTGACTCAATTTGGAATGAGGGTCTATTTATAGGTGATGGAGGCCACTAACCAAGTCCAACTTCAGTTTGACTCAATTTGGACAAGATTTGGACCACTTTGGCTCCCTTTTTGATTTGGTTTGATCCAGGAGAGATGAGAGATAAAAATATCACATTTTTTTGAATTAAAAAACCCTTCCACACATGTGAAAAAGGCGCCTACCTCAAAGGTCCCCCTTTCCTTACCAAGTTGTCAAAAATGCACCATTTCTCTAAAATATCTCATTTTTTTAAGTAATATCTCTTAATTTTTAACTAATAAACCTTGTACTCAGTCAACTCTTCATCTTATGTGAGCATTTACTCATTTTTGGTTATTTTCTTTTATTCTTTGGATTTATCTCATCCCAACACTTGGATTAATCTAATTCGCCGATTGGAAACTTAATTGGACCATAATCTAAAAATTTCTGAAAAATGTAGATCCTTAGGCTAAGGTCCCTTATACCATAATCTAAAAATTTCTGAAAAATGTAGATCCTTAGGCTAAGGTCCCTTATACCATTTTCAATTAATTCCTAATGCACATTAGAAAGTTCATTTTGAACTTCTGATTTAGGGGAATCCATTTTAGACATTAGGAGGATTTTATATCCAAAGATATCTCAATTTTGGATTACCTCTCTCTAGATATTTTCTCTCTCTAGGCTAAAACAGGGTAAAACAAGATCTTTCTTCTATTTCAGAGAGGGAAATAATTATAAGAATAGAAGGGGAGGTTCTTATACCTTTACTCCTCAAAAGTTGGAGGGAGGAATCTTACACTACTAATCATCTAATAAACCTATGATTTCACCTCAAATTAGAAAAAGAGAGAGAGGAGTTAGGGGTGGGTGGGTTGTGGTGGTTGGGGAGAACACTAATAAAGAGTGTATGATTCAATAAATTTCTCTCTATTGTTCCATCCCCACACATGAATAAACCTCTTCCTTGCTCTTGATTACTCTCTCTTTAAGAATCCCTATCTACTACTCTTCTCAAGCATCAATGCAAGTATAAAAAATCGGTTTTGAAGAGAGGATTTTTTGAAGTTCCAACTCTCCTAAATTTTTAAAATGAAAGGGCAAGGATGAAGACTTTCCAACCTTTCATTTTACTCCCTCAAACCTTAGTTCTCATTCTGCTATATCCATTTCCAATTAATCATTATAAATGGTTCTCACAAGAGTGAAAACCTCAATGCACACAAGAAGCTTCCATATGCAAAAAAAATCCATATTAACAAAGCCATGCATATCCATGGGAGGCTGAAGATCACAAGAGTAAAGGACAATATATATTTGTTTGGTTGTGATGTTGACTTTGTAAAAAAGGACAATATCATGAACAAATAAATTCTCACTTACTATATTAGATTGGCTTAAGATTTGATAGATCACAAAAGTTTAGGAATCTCTTCATGTTAGCTTTTATCTTAATATCACCTTTCTTATTTGTTCTTTTTTTGCAAATGAATTTCTCCTCTTCAAGTCAATCTACTGAGATTGTAAGCCTACATATGTTGCATCGCCATTTTGATATGTTGGGACTAGATTCTAACATTAGAATATGTCTAGAAAAAAGAGACATAATGCAAGGTTTTTTAGGAGAATTTATTTCACATTAAAGATCCACAACATAGACTTGCTTACCTTTTATATTTGAACTCATAAATAAAAGGTAAGCTATTTGTGTCTTTTTTTTTGGTTTATTTTTAGCTCACTTTTTGTTTTGCAAGCAGAAGTAGGATTATGTAATGTTTTATTTTGAGACTAGTAGGAAGCTAAGGCTTGTGAGCAATGCAAGAGAAGAGGTGAGGGTCCAGAGAAACACAAACACAATCATCAGAATGACATTATGAATCTCATTTGTATATTGAAGCAACACTTCAATAATTTAAGAGATTAGCTCCTTGGCTACATGTATTCCTATTGTTGTCAAATGATTTTTAGAGGATATATCCTTGGATTCTTCTTCCCATGTGTTTCTTTTTTTGGAAAAAACGGATATATGCACATTGATTCTTTCATGCCTCTCCATTGGTTTTAACAAACAATAGCTACATCAAAAGTCTAATTGACTCACTTTCATGTACATCGACTTTTAAAAGAACCCTTTTGTTGAGTGATATGTACTCTACCATCTTAAATACTATGTCCTCTTATTTTCATTAATATACATACATGTATACATATATCTACATACACACACACACACACACTCACACATACATACATACACATGTACATATGTATGCATGTATATATGTACACACACACACACACACACACACACACACACACACACACACACACACATATGTACATATGTATGTATGTATGTATGCATGTGTGTGTGTGTACATATATACATACATATATATACATATTATATATATGCATATACATATCCAGTGATCTATGCCACAATGATTACAGGTTGGGGGTGGCATGATGGAAGATGCAACTTGGGTGATTGGCTGGTTTTTGATGGGACACTTAGAGAGTTAGTGTGGTCCTTGACAATGATAGCATTGAAGAGGCATTCTCTTGATAGTAGAGTTGAGGTTTCAACCTCTTCCTAATGCAGGCTGGTATACTTATTTGACTCCGGCTCTTGCATCGACTACATAGTAGTCCAGATAAAGCTTTATGGATTCCTCACGGACATGTGAGGCACTATCCAAGTCAACCTCATATTCTAGACACTCAAAAAGGTTCCTCGAAACCTATTTGATTCAATGCAGGGTAAAAAATAAGATGCCTCCATAAATATATAAGTGTATGTGGGTTGGCGATTATTCCTCCTATATAAATCTAAAATTATAGAAAATGGGACGAATGTTTTAAAAAAATAGCCTAAAATTTCCAAAATTAAGCGAATATTTCCTAAAACCCTTCAAAACAGCCAAAATTTTAAGATATTGGGTGAAGTTTTTTGCGAAAAAATCATAAAAAATAACCAATTGGCAAAGATTAGTCCCTATTTTTTTCCTTGATTCAATGGTGGATCCTCAAGCGTGGAGGTTGAGGTGCCAAAACTGGTGGAGGTAATGGCACATTTTGTCTATTATAAATCCCCCTTGAATAGGTTGCTGTGTCGTTTGCTCAGCATTGGGTTGAGGTGTTGTAGTAGGCATTATGGCTTGTGGCTATGATGGAGTGGGTAAAGCCAATTACTGAGGTCTAGAAGCATTAATGAGGGCTTGCAAACGCATGCAGCACTGAAGCCTCATGACCATAACATCCACAAAAAGCCAATTATAGTGTGCTCTTAGGACTAGGCACTCCCTGGTCGAATGACCTTGTTGAAAAATTGAGCACCATTGAAGCTCTCTCCTTGGGTACATATGTACATGTTTTGGAGCTCTATTGGCCTTCATTCCCTCTTGGAGTTCTTTCATGAAATCTATGAAATTTATCTCCGCTAAAGTGTTACCTTTACCCAGGGGATTAATTGTAGAAGTGCTATGTCCTGTGACTCTCGAAGCAACAAATTTATCATCCGATACTTTGGATCCCTTGACCATCAGATTATCTTCTAGTTCGATGGCATTTGTTGTTGTGACTTCATCCCATGTAGTGATCCCTCTAATGACTAAGCCATTATAGATCACTTCATGGTTAAGCCCATGGATGAATCTATCTAGCAAAGTTAATTATTAGAATAGCGTTCATGCGGAAGGCAATGGGAGTTCAAATGCTTGAGATAGCTAATGAAATATCTATTTGACTCCTCTTCTTCTCTCTTGGTTTTGTGTAGTTGTTGTGAAGCTACACCCCATAAGACTCCTTCATGCACGAATTGGTTCAAGAACAATCTCCTAAGAGTGGTGAAGTTTAAGTGCTCCTCAACCCTGAGAGTTCCATACCAATCCCCAACCTTATTGTCTAATGTTAGACTAAAGGCATTGGTCTTGGAAACCTCATTTTTTCCCCCTAGGTTCTCACACACTTGATCAAATACCTCCAAATATCTCCTAGGATGTATTGGTCTAAACGCAGGTGGGGGTAGAGACTTGGTGGCATACTCACTCTAGGGAAGGGATGTTTCATGGATGCACTAGAATAAGATATGACTCCTCTAGGAATGGTAATACTAGATATGCCAAGCATAGGGGGGTCCATGTGTGAAGTGGTGGTGGCTACCGTGGTAACCATGGGCATGTGGCTCAAAGGTAATTCTACATCAGTCATCATAGGTTTCCATAGTTGGTGTGGTGATTACCACTGGATGAGGTAGTGTACTAGCAATGTCTTGGGTGGGGGCAACTCTAGGATCTAAGAAGGTGAGGCTCATGCTGGTATGCTCTTAAGTTCCTACATGGCCTTGTGGGTTAGAAGATGTGGATTGGTCCATAGTATAGTCGGGTGATACAACACAAGTAGGATCCACTAGGCTCATAGGAGGTGTTACCATTTTGCTCATTGTGGGCATTCTAGCTTTGGATGTCCCAACTTGCGCCATAGATCTTTGGATCCTTTCATGTTCACTGATGCTATATATACAATGTAGATACCCTCTAACCGTTCCTCCTTTGTTGTGGCCTCAAATATTAATTAGACAATCCCTTCCCAACTAACACCTTGTCGAGGGTACTATTTGTGCAGTCCTGGCTTGGGACTCATTTTGGGCATACTGAGTTGTTTGGGCTGCTAATCATTGTTATGCTACTTGTAGAGTCTCTTCTTATTTTTCTCTAGTAGCCTATGTTGAAATTAGAGCAATGTGATGAGCTATGGTGGATCAAATACTAGAATCAACATCATTAATAAAGTGATTAGCAAATAATTAAGATGTGATTAGTGAGTAATTAGCAAATAGCTTAATGTAGGCATGGATAATCAAAAACCAGCAAATTCTCGTTAGGGCAATGCCTCAATTTATAGAGTTTACATCCAAGCATCTAATCCCACTAATTTCTCCTTGATTCACTCCACCTCTCCCAGAATATCTCCACCTCTTTTGCTTGATTCTCTCCACCTCTTCACTTTTCCCAGAATATCTCCCAGAATATCTCCACACTTTCTAAATCTTCTCATGCTACCCTTTATTCTCTCCCAGTAGATTCTTCTCACCTTTTCACAGGTTCTTTCACATTTACACATTCTCTTTTACAACCTCTAACCAAGGGATTGTTCCTGCACACACCCTATTCACTTGTATATTTCAACACCTCCCCTCAAGTGAATACTCTCTAGCACACCTGGACCCTATACCAAGTTTCCCTCTTACTTTTGATAGTCCGTGAGACCAGTGTCTAGCACACCTCCCCTCAAGTTAACTTAGCACACCTGGACCCTGTACCAAGTTTCTCTCTTACTTGATAGCCCGACCAATGCCTCAAGTCCCTAAACTCCATAGTCCTTGACACTCTCTCTCTCTATGTGTCCAAGGCTACTATAAGTGCCCGCAACCTTGACTAAAGTGCTCACACATACATCTATCTACCACGTGGCCTACATCATCGGTGGCTCAGAGGTGGTTTTACTTTGTTGGGGCAGGTTACATTGGGTTGTGGGGTCTCTCTCTCTCTCTCTCTCTCTCTCTCTCTCTCTCTCTCTCTCTCTCTCTGAGATTTTCACATGGCTCCTCACTCTTTGGAGCCTCACATCTTCTCTTTTCTTCAGTCTTCTTGTCATGGCAGCTTCTCTCCACGCGTCCATGTCTTTCTCTTCTTTCAATCTTCTTGGGGCAGCTTCTCTTCTTGTGGTAGCTTCTCTTCTCGTGTCCATGTCTTCCTTCAATTCTTCCTTTAGATATTCTTCTCGGTGTGGATCCTCTTCTTGGAAAGAGATATTCTTCTTCTTTCATGGCTGGGCCCTGAGCTTGTCCGTTAGGTCTTTTTGCTCCATGTGAGCAACATGTTTAAACATTTTGTTGACAGTTCTTTTGGGCTTTTTCTGTTTATCTTGTGTCATTATGCAATGCAAACCCAAATCTATGCGGGAGGTCTTACCTCTTGCCTTATTCTGGACGAGGGCAGTGTCTGATCCCATTTTTACATTGATGTAATGTGCCCAATACATAATGCGTATAGCATTCATTCTTATTGCACATTCCCAAATGCAACTCTGACTGTGAATAATCTTGAATTTGAGTGAGATTTACAGGCATTAACCAAGGGTTAAATGTAAAATGATGATTATAACAAATTTATCAGCATAATTTTTCCAGAAATTACATTAAATCAAGGGTAACCAATTTGTACGGAATGGTTGGAGTATCAAACCAACTCTGAATTTCAATATGAAGTTATAGGGATCTGTATCAGATACCTAATGGTTAATTTGAACCCTCAATTGCATAAAAATATAGTGATTAGCATTGATTAATCATTGATTTTAGCAAATTAATCCACTGTTTTGTGTGCAAAAAACAGAGTATGCGGGGAGTCCAGATCTGGTGCCTTAGACTTCAAATTAGCTCAAATGCTTTCAAAGCCATCAATAGCAATGAGTCTAGTAGAGGATTAAGCCAAGAAACACAAGATTTGACCAAATATTGAAAGCTTAATCTCTGTTTTACCAAAGTCACCTGCAGATTTGATGAAGAGCTTGGATCTCACTGTAGACTTGATCAAATTGAATTCTGTCTTCACCGGCTTGTAGAGCATGCTTGAAAACACCTTGGGCTAAGAGGAATTAGAGCCATTGCAACTGAGCTGGAAGAAATCTCAAATCCCCTTCTGAAAAACGATGCCTGTAAAACATGCTCCTGCCGGCGATTTATGCTGAGATTCTTCAATTGCTTTGAGATGACTGTAGCCCCTTGAGTCTACTATGAGTAACTAAAAGGTCTTGGCCTAATGTTGAGTGTGCAAGGAGCTTGAGCTCCTCCACCAGCTGGGGGTACAGAGGCTAGTTAAAAAAAGAGGGAAAATTATAATTTTCTACTAATCCTAATTAGCAAAATAATTAGCAAGATAATGAGCTCACAAAATGATGGATTCTAGGCATGGCTCTGATACCATGTTGAAATTAGAGCAATGTGATGAGCTATGGTGGATCAAATACTAGAATCAACATCATTAACAAAGTGATTAGTAAATAATTAAGATGTGATTAGTGAGTAATTAGCAAATAGCTTAATGTAGGCATGAATAATAAAAAACCAGCAAATTCTCATTAGGGAAATGCCTCGATTTATAGAGTTTACATCCAAGCATCTAATCCCACTGATTTCTCCTTGATTCACTCCACCTCTCCCAGAATATCTCCACCTCTTTTGCTTGATTCCCTCCACCTCTTCACTTTTCCTAGAATATCTCCCAGAATATCTCCACACTTCCTAAATCTTCTCATACTACCCTTTATTCTCTCCCAGTAGATTCTTCTCACCTTTTCACAGGTTCTTTCACATTTACACATTCTCTTTTACAGCCTCTAACCAAGGGCTTGTTCTCGCACACACCCTATTCACTTGTATATTTCAACAGCCTAGATTAGTGCCTACTGTTTGAACTTCTTCTAATGTTCTACTATCAGCATAAGCACTTGTGTAGGGGGTGGTTCTATAGTCATAGTTGTAGAAGGTGTAACAAGAGTTGTATGGATAGGGATATTAATGTGAACGCTCTGCTCCCTACTTGTAATGATGACACTCCCCAGGGTGTCTCCAGTTTTTACTTAAAAGTATCTTGTGATGTATTATTTGCATGTGCGATCACTGTTTATCTATAAATTCATGCCATTGGATCTAGGTTGAGAGTGCTGGCTTAGAATAGGTGTTTACACTACCTAGGGTAATCAAATAAGCCAGAGGGCTAGACTTTAAACTTTAGCCACCCAAGAGTGTGAACCCTAGAGGTCACTACAAAACCTAAAATGTAGCTCTCACCACTGATTCTCTCATGCATTATCTAGTGTGCTCTTCTCTTCTCTACTCTCTTGCATCCCTGCCTCTTGTGCTTGAGCTCTTGTGTACCCACATGTTGTTGTGTGAGTGAGTGAGCAGATTGAGCTATGAGGAGCGTGTGGAGGTATGGGACACACCACAACCCCGTTTATGTGAGCTAGCTATAGTATAATAATTATTGATTTGAGCTTGTGTGTGCTCTCAATGGAAGAGGAGAAAATTCCCTCCATGACATTTTGAGTGTAGCCTACACCTTGTGGCACAAGAAGCCTCCAAGATTCCTTTTCTTAGATGGAAGCTGTTGAGATTCAAGCTCGATGTCAGTGTGAGCCAGCTATGCTATGTGCTGGCATGTTAGGTAGGAACATGTGTGAGACATAAATGACCGCGTGTCCAGCTGGTCATAGTGTGTGGACATTAGCTAGGGTTAGATGTGTGTGGACACAACTCATAGTGTGTTGTGTGTATTATGGATTATGGCTTTATGCTTTGTGTGAGGGTGGAGATGGCTTCCCTCTATGGTTAGGGTTTGCAATATACATTAGGGTTTGCTCCTGTGTGTGTGTCTCCTCCCCCTCTACCGTTCTTTCAACATGGTATCAGAGCCTTGTGCTGTCTATTAGGGTTTATGAGTGAGTGAGTGAAGAGGGAGAAGAAGCTGTGAAGCTTGCCATTGGAGCTGTGAAGCTTGGAGCACACCAACTACTATCAGATTTGAGAGCTTGGCCTACCGGGTAAGGTCTTCTAAACATCCTTGAGCGGATTGCAGGTGATACAGGCAAAAACAAAGCAAAGAGAAATTTTTGGTTTTTGGAAGCTTTCCATTAAAGCTTGGAAGCATTGATGTATGGTGAAAATACATGTAAATCTGGCAAAAGACACATGTATCTGACAATGAGAGATGTATTGGCAACTCCTATGCAAGCCCTACTGTGATTTTGGAGCAATTTGAATGCATTTAAATGTGTGAAAAATTCTAGTTTTTGAGCTCTCACAAAACAGAGGAAAGGAGGTGAATATTTGATGCATTTGGAGCATATTTTTGGCTAAAATCAAACCATTGATTGGTTGCACACATACCTAGGTGTCTTGGGCACTCAATACCATCATCAATTGTCAACACAAACTCTCCCAAAACACTCAAATGCAGGCGGCGCAGCCAGCACACAGAAAACAGAGTAGAATTTGATCTTTTTGGAGCGAGGAGGCCAATTAATACTTGGTTGGTAGATTACTTTCAAAATTTCTTTAGCAATTGGTTGCTATACACATTGGAGAAGAGGGCTATGTGATTGGTTTGGTCAATTATGCCTAATTGAGCTGGGAATGAGCTGATTAAACAGGCTGTCCACTGGTTGCAGAGAAACAGGGTCATTTTAATTGAGCAATTAATCTTTGGTCTTATACAATTGGACAAATTCCTCTTACATGGAGTTTATGGACACTATTGCTAAGCTAATGAATGCCTGGTTTCTCAATTTGGACAAATATTGAAGAAATTAGAGCCAAATTACTACTGGTTTTTCTAGTTTTTTCTGGTTTTTTCCAAAACAGAGAAAGGGGTTTTCAAAAATTGATATGTACACATGTCAGATGGTGTTGATACTCTACATTGAGGTTGTTTAGGTGTAAATGCAAGTTTTCCATACTTGATTGTACAACTACATTGTGATTTGGAGTCGTGGAAGCACATTAAAGCAGGGTATCTCAGACTGCGTGAGTCAGTTCATTTTGGATGCATAAAGGTTGATTTTTTTCATCAAATTTGGAGTTTGTTGGCTACATTGGAGTATCTGGACCATTCATTGGAGTGTGGTTGAGCTGAGGAAGGCTCATGTACAGATTTGAAGTGTGCGGAAGATGTATGCATTGAGCAAACATGTCGGATAATCCAGTTCAGATTGTTGGTGGAAAGCTGGATTGGAAGAACTTCCAGGCATGGAAGTACAGGATTTGAAAGGAAAAGGATTTTGGAATCTCATTACAGGTGTTGAGCCAGAGCCAGAGCTACCTCGCCAACCTACACAACAGCAACTTATTGCTCATAAGCAATGGTCAGAGAGAGCATTCAAAGTGCTGCATTATCTGTCTATATGTATTTCTGATACTATGCTCATACACATACAGGATGCTGAGAATCCCAAAGATGCATGGGATACTTTGGTAAAGATGTTTGATACAGATACGAGTGCTCGCAAGTCTCAGTTGGTGACAGCAGATACATAATGTGAAAAGGAATAAAAGGAGCATACATGATTATGTGCAAGAAATCAAGAAGTTTGTAGATGCATTGGCCACAATAAATGATTTTGCACGTTTTGGAGGTTATCTCTTCTTCCATCTCATCTTCTTACATCTACTTTTATTTTCTATTTGCTTCAATGGAAACCACACATCCTAGGCATCCCTAATCCTCTACTAGAGCTATTATAGTATACAATAGCTTTGATATGGATAATCAAAGGTGGATTCCTACCAAAATCTCTATTGTTAGTTGGATTATGTTGCAAACGAGGAAGTGAAAAAATACAAAGAATGAGTTCATCGACACTTACAAAGGGAGAGTTCAAGATTTCAGACTCTCTGACACACGTAGGAGCATTAAGGAAATCCTTATACAACATGCCTACATGCACTTAGAACTGCGTTTGCAATGTTTGCCTAATGGAATCCCACTCCATAAACCAAACTGTAAGTAAATGTTTTTTTGAAATATCTTTACATTATGTTTATGTAATGTGTTTTATTTCTATACTTATGCTTCTCTTGTATTCGTCTGTATAGATATATATCCTTCTGGTAGCCTATAGATAGTATTGTGGGAATCTTCGATGCTTTTCATGCATCTATTGGTGAGTAGCTATACAAAGAAACATCAAGCAGGTCTTTGGAAGAGAGAGGAGTTTTCTTTTATAATGAATTTTACACGGCACCTCATAGTGTTATAGGTTATGGATCTTTGAAAGCATTACCACTGCCTTCATTCGATAGTCTAGAATGGCCAATACCAACAACAAAAACAAGTGAGTGCTTTAGATTAAACATATATCAAGATGTGCAGAGGTGTATAAGACCAAATGTAGCAAGTCATCAGGTGAAAATCATTGTCTTTACACCATTGCATGTTTTTGTCAACTTCTTTTGACAAGGAGGTCAAAAAACATTGTCAATGTTTATATGTAAATCAGAGAAATGTTTGGACTTCTTAGATCAAAATTAGGATGTGAAAGAATTAAATGGGGTTACCTGCAAAATCCAAAGGAAATCTATTGTCTGTAAATATATGATTGGCTCCCATAATTTTATTTTAACCTTTCATTATATGAGATGGCATTATGTCAATGGACAACTTGTAGCAATTGATCAAGACTTGGAGGATGACATTGAAAATCCATTGATGTTATTAGAGGTATGGTTTGCACATGAGCTCTTGACAGTACTCAATATAAGGTCAAACATCTCACTGCATTAAGTGAGAATAGACTTGGCAAATGAGGATGACCTACAAGTGCCTGATGATTATGTGTTCAAGTGCAAAGACCATAAGGTATGTTATTCAATCTAACCTCAAAAAAGTATTCATTTCAAAACTATGCCATAATCATTATTACTTATATACATTACTTTGATTTTTGGAAATAGGTACCAAGGAGAAAAGAAAGGCCATTCAATGTAAAGACATTACAAGGAAGCAAGTTTTCATGGTGCAAACGACCATCTCATAGAGATAAATCATTAAAAAAAGGAGATAAATGTATTTTTGACATCATATAGTTACATTAATCATGACAACATTTTGTATTTCTCAGAGAGAAATAGAAACTAATTATTCTACATTTTCTTATTGGATGTTTAAAACATTGATAGCATGTTCTTTTTTCTTTCTATGAAGTGTGCTCTTGGGTGTGGGAAGATTCTTGTTGTTGGGGTAGTGAAGCTTGTCGTTGAGGAGGTGCTTGCTCTTCGAGATGCTCTTGGGGTGGTTGCTCTTCCGTACGCTCTTAGGGTGGTTGCTCTTGGGGACGGGAAGCTTGCTCTTCTGCAATAGAAGCTTGCCATCATTGTGGGGTTGAAGCTTGACTTTGCGCTTGGGGCAGTGGCGTAGTTTGCTTTGTCGGGATCTCAAAGCTTCCAAATTGACGTCTTCAGATCCATCAGATTCTAGAAGCTTGATAACTAACCTGTCGACTTGTGTTTGGTGGTACTGTCGTTGGTGGTGGTCTAAGTCATGGCCATGGTGGAGGGGGCACAAACGCAATAGGGATATTAGGCAATCGATCCTGAATGTTGATAATAATACGCTCAATGGTCTCTTCCCTAAACAACCCTAAATGCACTTCAGAGTATTCTAATAATCATGGATTCTATAGAAAGCAAAAAAAAATAGACATATGCCAAAGAATGAGGAAGGAAAGTAAGATATCATTAAAAAAAAGTGCATCCCTACATTTTCTGTGGGCAATGAGAGAACTAAGTGTAGCAGCAACTTTGTGTTGTAGCACACCCTCCAACCGCAACTATGGCCATCCTATTGTTGCAAGACTCTGCATCTCACAATCCTCGTGTGTTCTAGTAGTGGGTCCTAGATTATACCCTCGAGACTAGTTATTAGCTTTCTAATTAATCTGCATGAAACACTACTATTGTCAATACTGAAAGTTCTCTCCCTACTTCTCCCTCTCTCTCTCTCTCTCTCTCTCTCTCTCTCGACCACTGTTGTACCCACGAGGATGCACATATGAGATGATTGAGCAGAGACGCATAGAGCACCTACATAGAGGCCACTACAGGAGTCTGGTCTCACGATGCCAGAGGACATTACAGGCATTCAGACAGAGACACCTCGGGGAGGTCCCTCCATTGTCGCCTACGGATCACGGACTCTCGAGGGACCAGATTATCCACTTGATCCAGGAGAGGTAGAGGGGCAAGACTTCTTCTACTATTATGGTGCACCTACGAGGGGGCCCAACTCTCATGAGTACCTTTATGGCATGACATGCTTCTCATGATGTACACTTATAGCATGCTGCATAGCTTTTTGATTTTCATTTCAGTTTCAGTTCTAGTTTCACACATTTCAGTTTCATTATGCTTTTTGAGATGAGGCTCCCGAGCGCATCGACTTATGTATTCATGTATGTTCAACATGTGTCTAATGGACCCGTTATGGTCCTTCGAAGACAATAATAAAATTTCATTTCATTTCATCTCTCTCTCTCTCTCTCTCTCACACACACACACACACACACACACACACACACAGAAGTCCCTACCCCCTCCGTGTAACGAATTCGGGGGTGCTAGCAACGGAAGTAGCACTTCTTGTGCGGGCCAGGGTCCCTCACTCAGGGCCTTGCCCACGGATATCCGGACAAGAGACCAATCCCTTGGTTCTTCTAAAATCGAACCCGAAAAAACTTCCCTCGCCTAGAAAGCACGGGCGATTCCTCCAGGATACTTTTACTCTAACGTAGTCAAGAGCCTTAACTAACTGAACTGATCCGACCGAACCCGTAAGGCCCATGGTCAGATCAAGAAAAAGACTTACACTTGTGTAAGGTTCCCCCCTTCTAAAATAGGGGAAACATTTAAGATAGTCCACTAAGTCTTAACTTGGAGAAAATTTCCTATTCATCGACACCTTGACCATGTAGAGATTCAAGGATACGATTCATAGGTAAGACCTAGTCCTATCCCACAGGGGGAGTGTGATCTTCTAAAAATCAAATCACCCATAGGATAATTGATCAAAATTGGGTAACTACTAGACTTGATTTCTAGAGGCAACACTTTTTTTCCTCATCCATGCAAGGCACAGCCCGCTGGCCTAGTCTTCTAGAATAGAGTTGCCCAAGAACCTATTTATCTAGCGTAGGGCTTTCATTTAATTTGTTGGAAAGCTACCTGACTAATTGGGTCCACCCATCTGTAGGATGGTGCCGTTGGGGCATTCCATCCTCCCACTTTCCACCCTACTCACACGTCAATTTGTTTTCTAATTAATCCTACCACACTGTTTGACATAAATAAACATGTTTCTTAATTAAGGCCCTTTTCACAAGGTTTGTTAAAACAGTCTTTTTCCACAATACAATAATGCCAAAAATAAGATTTATATAAAAAAAAGTTTAATCAATTCCATACAAGCCAAACCGGCTCTCTTATTCTTTTCCTTTATACTGCCGATGATCTAGAATTCGGCCTTCCAGCCTCTACATGCTGGGCAAAACCCTACGGGACCATACACCTCATCGTCGGCCACTGGCGAGGACTCAAGCCGACCTGTCGCCCTCTCAGAGGCTCCATCGCTTGATCCTCTCGCCCCTCAGAGGGATGTCTACACACTAGGGTGGGCTTATTCACCGCACTAGCTTGGGCCCTCAGAACTAGGCAGCATCATAATCTCTTGCCTCAATCAGCGAATCTTATTCTCCCAATGGTATGAGGGATACCTTGGGCCATTCCCGGGCTTTGCTAACGACGCCGCCCGGCTACACAAGCACAGAACGGAGTTAATGTCGAAGCCAGGGGGGGAGAAGAGTTAAGGACACTGCCTCCTAGCAAGGGGTGGATGGAGAAAAATTTGGCTTATCTGAAAAGTGGCAAATGAGGGGGTGTGAGAGGGGTGGCTGCAAGGGGGCGGTTGTACTACAGCAAGTACACTGCACAGGGATGGACGGCGGCACAGCAGAGCATAGGCTATGCAGAAATGCATGTTGCCCATAGAGCACCCCGAGGGTTTATACAACTGTGGGGTGCGGGTACGGGCGCTGCGCAAAAAAAGCAAGGACGAAAGGACGGTGTACCAACAAAGGCTGTAAATCAGTGGCGTGCATGGCTCTAGGGGAAAGGTACGGTGTCGGTTAACAGGGAAAGGAGTGGTACGCATGTACCTTATCCGGTCTGGGGCAGCATGGGTGTCCACGTAGCGGTACGTGTGGACCACACAGTGGGCGGCCGTCCTTTGGTTCTTGTGCGACCATCGTACGGGCACCCTGGTAAGTGTGTACGGTCTAAATTTTGGGGCGAGGTCCTTGAATTTGGGACGCCCGCCTCGATTGTGTGCCGGGGGTGAATTTTTTTTTTGTCCGAGAGGTTCTCTTGATCGTTGGGGTTCAGACCGTTTGTCAATCGGACGCCCGATCGTACATTTATTAAGGTTTAAAGGTCGTCGCTTTTTAAGTAAAAATGATTGAAATTTACGTATAAGCTTGATCCGGTGTCCGTTTTGGATGCTGTAAAATCCTATATTAGGGTAAAATCGCACGCAAATTCTAAATTTGGGCTTAAAAATTTAATATTCTAATTAAAAATGACTCATTTTATAAAATCATTGATTTTTATACCATAAAAACTCTATTACATGGACATTTCTTTATTGGTGAAGGTGGGTATGTTACATCCTTCCCCCCCTAAAGAAATCAAGATGTCCTCATCTTGTCATGAATTGGGGATAATCCTTTAAGAGTGTAGCTTCATCTTCCCAAGTTGCATCCTCTTCAGGGTAATCTTTCTACTGTACTAGATGTTCTACAAGAGTTCTATTTCAAAGTTGTCTTTCCCTAGAATCTATGATGCTACTGGGCTGTAATTCAAGGACTCCTTGAGTAGGGATTACAACCTATTCATTATCAAGAATATGATCGAGACTGGGTACATAAGGTTTTAACAAAATTACATGAAATACATTGTGGACTTTGATATGGGCTGGGAGTTGGAGTTTATAGCTAGGCACTTTTACCTAGACACTTGATAACTGTATAGGGACTTTGATATGGGCTAGGAGTTGGAGTTTATATGCACTTTTACCTAGACACTTTGATAACTATATAGGGACCACAATACCTAGGGCTGAGCTTCTTATATTTCCCAAGTGATAGAGAACTTCGTTTGGGTCGCACTCGTAGAAGAACTCTGTCTCCTTCCTTGAAGATCCTTTCAGACCTCTGGGGAATATCCAAGGGTTGAAGTTTCCTAGGCATCTTGACCCTTTCAGCTTTGATCCTTTGGCATGAGAGACATTGCTTCAAGTACCGAAGGACATCATTTTTCAAGCTTGCCCAATGAAAGCTCCTTCTTACGGCATTTAATGTTTTTGCATAGCCTGGGTGTCCTGCAGAAGCAGGACTATCATGAGCTTCATGGAGGATTAGTTTCTTTAAATCAGGATCCTTGGGGATACATAGCCTGTGATTGAAGTAGAGGCTTCCTTCATGAGTGGAGTATCCCTTGATTAGATTCTTCTCTTTCTCTGAATTTCCCCCTTCTTCTACTAACTTCATCATCCTCTAATAATCTGGATCATGAGATGAGACTTCTTCCACCTTGACCAGTATGGGATTATTTGGCATTGAAATTGCACTCAAGAAAGATTTGCGGCTAAGTGCATCTGCTACTACATTATCTTTCCCAGGGCGGAATTTGATGTCGAAGTCATATTCTTGTAGAATTTCAATCCATCTCCTTTGCCGCATGTTGAGGTTAGGCTGGGTGAAGATCCACTTTAGACTTTTGTGGTCAGTTACAAGCTAGAATTTACCCCCCAAGAGATAATGTCTCTACAATTTGAGGTAATGAACAACTGCTAAGAGCTCCAAATCATGGGTGGCATAATTTGCTTCATATTTCTTCAGCTTGCGGCGGGAAGTATAAGCGACTAGTCTTCCTTCTTGGCCTAAGACACCACCAAGTGCTAGACTACTGGCATCAATAACCACTTCAAATTCCTTGGTAAAATCAGGAAGTTTCAAGACTGGGGCAGAAGTAATAATGACCTTGAGCTGATCAAAACTGTTTTGATGGATTGGTAGCCACATTATTTTGCAATCCTTCTTAATAAGAAGGTCCGTCAAAGGTGCAGCTACCAAGGCATAATCTTTGATAAAAATCCTATACCATCCCATGATTCCCAAAAACCCATGAACTTCACAAACTGATTTAGGGGATGGCCACTCCAGAATATCTTTGACCTTGGCGCGGTCTTTTGAAATGCCATCTTTGGAGACGATGAACCCAAGATACTCAATTTGATGAGTAAAGAAGGTACATTTGCTCTTCTTGGCATAGAGTTTGTGTATATGCAACAATTGTAGAACTCTACGCACATGCTCATGCTCTTCCATTGATTTGGAGTAGATTAAGATGTCATCAAAGAAAACAAGCACAAATTCATCCAAGTAAGGACAAAATATATCTTGCATTAGGCGGTTGAAGGTTGCAAGAGCATTGGTTAACCGAATGACATTACAGTAAACTCATAGTGGCCATAACGGGTATTGAAGGCTGTCTTGGGTACATCCATTCTTCACATCCATTTTCATCACCTACACATCCACATCCATTTACTTCCCATCTCACCCTTTCACATATCCTCTCTTCTCATTCTCATCTCATCATTCACATCCACATCCATTTACTTCACATCTCATCCACATTCATTTTCATTACACCACATCCCATTTACATCTTATCACATCTCATTTACATCTTATCACATCCCATTTAGATCTTATCACATCCCATTTACATCTTATCACATCTCATTTACATCTTATCACATCCATTCACATCCTATCGCATCCCGTTTACATCTTATCACATCCATTCCACATCCTATTCCTATTTAGTAGTTTTTTCTACTTTGATACCGATAATGGGACTTTTTCTAAATTTTTGCCAATTGCTTGGCAAAATTTTTTGCCAATTGCTTGGCTTAGATAAAGATTCTTTTTCTCAACAACGACTATTTCCATATTCCTTCTTAATTCCTCAATTGAATTATATTCAATATTCCTCTTTTGAATAAAAGAATTCATGGGATTTACAAAAATCAATTCTACCCATATTTCCACTTTTGATGAATAATCATAAATCGAACTATACAAAAAATTTCTCTTTTTCTCATTTAATTTCTTGGACCTCAATTATCATGGGAATTCCTCTTTTTTGCATTTGATTTTTTGCATTCCAATATCATGGGAATTCCTCTTTTATCATCAAATATTTCTCATAAAATAAAATATCCATTAATTCAATATGCTAGGAATTTCTCTTTTCACATCTAAATGATTGAATTCCAAACGTCATAGGAATTCCTCTTTTACCATTTAAATATTTCTCATAGATAACATAAATTTATCTAAAATTCATCTTTGAATTTAAATAAAATATCCAATATGCTAGGAATTTCTCTTTTACCATCTAAATGATTGAATTCCAATTGTCATAGGAATTCCTCTTTTACCATTTAAATATTTCTCATAGATAAAATAAATTTATCTAAAATTTATCTTTGAATTTAAATAAAATATACAATAATTTCAATATGCTAGGAATTTCTCTTTTCCCATCTAAATGATTGAATTCCAATTGTCATAAGAATTCCTCTTTTATCATTAAATATAATTACCATAATTTTCTCATTTCTTAATTATTTAATTACATATAAACTTAAAAATTAGTTTTCCATTAAATGTGACAAAAACCATTCTTTTAACCTAGGATATTCAATCCTAGAATATGATAGGAAGTCATCTTTTCACGTTATGCATAAGAATGAATTATGCATCAATTTCTTCATAAAGAAATTTGTTTTATTACAAAAGTGTTATTCTCATTAAATTTGATTTTTATGCATAGAGAGATGCATAAAGGAAATTTTTTAATTACAAAAGTGTTATTCTCATTAAAATTGATTCCTATGCATAGAAAGATGCATAAAGGAATTTTTTTATTACAAAAGTGTTATTCTTATTAAATTTGATTTTTATGCATAGAAAGATGCATAAAGGAATTTTTCTAGTTACAAAAGTGTTATTCTCATTAAATTTGATTTTTATGCATAGAAAGATGAATAAAGGAATTTGTTTTATTACAAAAGTGTTATTCTCATTAATTTTGATTTTTATGCATATAAAGATGCATAAAGGAATTTGTTTTATTACAACAATGTTATTCTCATTAAATTTGAATTTTATGCATAAAAAGATGCATAAATGAATTTTTTTAATTATTACAAAAGTGTTATTCTCATTAAATTGATTTTTATGCATAAAGGAATTTTTTATTATTATTACAAAAGTGTTATTCTTATCAAATTTGATTTTTATGCATAGAAAGATGCATAAAGAATTTTTTAATTATAAAAGCGTTATTCTTATAAAAACTAATTTTTATGCATAAATAGATGCATAAAGAAATTCTTTTTATTTTGAAAGTGTTATTCCTATTAAATTTGATTTTATGCATAAAAGGATTTTTTTAATATAAAAGAGTTATTCCCAATGAAGTTGATTTTTATTGCATAAATAGATGCAATGTGTATGTGAATAATGGATATGGATGTGTATGTGAATAATGGATATGGATGTGTATGTGAAGAATGGATGTGAATGAGTATGTGAAGAATGGATGTGAATGTGTATGTGAAGAATGGATGTGGATGATTATGTGAAAGAATGGATGTGGATGTATGTGAAAGAATGTATGTGGATGTGTATGTGAAAGAATGTGATGTGAAGAATGGATGTGAATGAGTATGTGAAGAATGGATGTGAATGTGTATGTGAAGAATGGATGTGGATGATTATGTGAAAGAATGGATGTGGATGTATGTGAAAGAATGTATGTGGATGTGAAGTGATAGATATGAATGTATGGATATATGTGAGTAGTCGTACATGTGAACGATTGGATGGATGTGGATGAATGAGATATGTGTTTGAATGAGATATGATGTGGACAGAAGTGATGTGATATAATGTGGATAGAATGCATGTGATGGGATGGTTATCAGAATGAATGTGGTGGATATGAATGAATGAATGAATGTGGTGGATATGAATGAATGAATATGATGGATATGAATGAATGAATGTGATGGATATGAATGAATGTGATGTGATGGATGTAAATGGATATGATGTAAATTGGGATAGATGTGATATGTGATGTGAATGAATAAGATGTGATGAGATGTGGATATGGGTAGATGCGAGTGGATAAGATCTAATGCGGATAAATGAGAAAAGATGTGATGAGATGGAAAATAATGTGATGAGAATGGGAATACATATGAAATAAATGAGGATTGATATGTGGAACAATGTGGAAAGATAAGAGTTCGTTATAGAAACTATATTTATGACCTGTTTTTAAATGACTGTTTTATGTCAAAAATGCTGGGGAAGCATTTTGACCATATTGTGGATGAGGTCGTGGTGGAGACCTATCTGATAAAGTTACATCAGTTGACGGAGAGTCAACGGAGGATGTCTCGCGTAGCAAGGTCAGTCGAGGTCTTGACCAGACTCGGTTCGATTTAAATGGTGAGCTTCCAGTACGGTGGATGAGGGACTAAGGAAGCCACCTATGAGTGAAGTGCTAGGTGACCTCCGAAGGATCCTAGAGGGTGCTGACCATACAGTGCTCGGGCTTCAAGTCACCGAAGATACCCACACGTACATAGTGGAAGATATTGGAATGAGGAGTAAGAGTTGTTTTCTGAATTCGGGCATGGATCTGGTTGATTGACCTTGCTGGTCCTCAACGGATGAGTCCATGAATCTTTTATATGGATCTATTGGTTGATCTTGTTGATCTTCGACGGAGATTCTATTTTGATTTTTATAAGTGAATATATTACCGCGAGTACTATGAGCTAGGAACTATTGAAAAGGCCCGTGAGTGGATAGGCGATGAGCATTCTGGTTCCAATGATGCCATAAGTACACCGATGAAGGAAAAATTAGAAATTAGGATTCAACCGGATTAATTTTGGAGGATTATGATCATTGATACTATAGTTTCATTAAATAATTATTTTAAAGACAGCTGAATCTGTGAAAAAGGCAATTTCATATTGGGTGTGTAAGTGGTGTGACTAGTTTTAAGTTTGTATGAATATCTGGCTAAGGGACCTGGGAACTCTTTTCCCTGGTACCCCCGGGACAAAACCTAACCAAATTCTTAAATGGATCCCATCACTATAGTGGTTGGGCGGTTGGCTAACCCACAGGACTGTGGATGGGGTTAGGCTGGACTGATGGATCCCTAAAATGAGACTCAATTCTGTTATGGTACGATAGATGAAGTAAATCCCGGATAAAAATTGTTCTATGGAAAAGAATCAACGGCTGTGCTTCTCAATAAGGAAAAAAGCGTTGGTCTCTATGATCCAAGTACAAGTCTTTTCCTTGATCTGACTATGATACTTACGGGTTCGGTCAGATCACTTCAGTTAGTTAAGGCTCTTGAATACGTTAGAGTAAAATTATCCTGGAAGAGTCGCCCGTGCTTTCTAGGCAAGGGAAGTTTTTCCGGGTTCGGTTTTGGAAGAACCGAGGGGTTAGTCTCTTGTTCGGATATTCATGGGTGAGGCCCCGAGTGAAGGACCCTACCCCACGCAAGAAGTGCTACTTCTGCTGCTAGCACCCCAGGATTCGTTGCGTGGAGGGGACAAGGATCTTTCATTCCTCCAGCCTGAATAATGGAAAAGCTTTGACCTGAATCCCCTATAATCATTCCCTATTTCAGAATGCAAGAAAATATTGTTTTTCCTTGTTTTTGCCTAGAGAAGAGAAAAATTCTAGAGAGGTAATTGAATATTGAGATATTTTCGGGTATAAAAATTTTCCTAATATCTAAAATATATTTTCTTGAAACAAAAGTTTAAAATAAATTCTCCAATGTGCATTAGGAATCAATTAAAAATGATATAAGGGACCTTAGCCACCTAAGGGCCTAGATTTTCAAAACATTTTGGATTATGGTCTAATTAAGGTTTCTATGGGCCAATAGGATTAATCCAAGTGTTGGGATGAGATAAATCCAAAGAATAAAAGAAAATATCCAAAAATGAGTAAATGCTCACATAAGATGAAGAGTTGACTGAGTACAAAGTTTATTAGTTAAAATATAAGAGAAATTAGTAAAAAAAATGAGATTTTGGAGAAATGATGCATTTTTGACACCTTGGTAAGGAGAGGGGGACCTTTGAGGTAGGTGCCTTTTTCACATGTGTGGAAGGGTTTTTTAATCCAAAAAATTGTGATATTTTTATCTCTCCTCTCTCCTGGATCAAACTGGATAAAAAAGGGAGCCAAACTGGTCCAAATCTTGTCTAAATTGAGTTAAACTGAAGCTGCAAAATTCTAGAAGCTGCAAAATTCTAGAACCCAGTTGGACTTAGTCTAAACTGAAGCTGCAAAATTATAGAACCCAGTTGGACTTAGTTAGTGGCCTCCCTCACCTATAAATAGATCCTCATTCCTTTGTATTCTCATCTTTGAGCTATACCATGCCAATATTACATTAAAATAATTATATTTTCTATTATCCCTTAATTTTCCTCTACTTTTGGGGAGCTTGGAGCTTCTCTCTCTCTTCAACAACTCTTGGAGTTCTCTTCTCCTCTTGCTAACCAATTGATTGGTTGGGGGCTTCACTTCTAGAGAAAGAATCAAGCTAATCCTTGAGGTAAGAATGGATTTTTATGGTTTTTTGTTAATTTCCTCAAATGACTTCTCTTCTCAACCCCTCTCAAGCTTGAGAAGCTTTTTAAATGATTGTTTTAAATTCAAATCAAGCTTTCCCTAAGAATCTTAATGTTTAATTAAGAGAAAATTAATCATTATGCTTATTTAGAATGCTTTCTTATGTATATCTCTCTCTCAAAAAGAATAGTCATCTCTATGGCTAATTCTTTAGAAAAAGAATACTTCTCACTGATAATTTCTTATTTCAAAACCAAACTCTAGGCTTGATAAGCTAGAGATTAAGAAAATGGTATTTTCATGATTTTATGTTAACAAAATAATGGTTATTTCTTTTAGATTATTTATAAATAGTTAAAAACTAATTTAATTGATTCTAAATGAGAAATAGATTATCCTATCAAATTGCAAAAAGAGGAATAATGGAACTAGCCCAATCTAGTGGGATAATCATAATTAATTTTATAATTATGGTTAAAATTATAATTTAAATTCATAGTTTAGATTTAAGCTTAAAAGTAGATCTTCTATCATATTTTCATTACAAGGTTTTATTCTTTTAGGAAAATTGAAAATTATCAGTAATAGCAGCGAAGCTATGGTAAATTTTTTGAAAAAATACATATCTTATTTTTATGCATAATACTAAAAGATAAACTCCTACCGTATTGTAGGTTTAGAAATTTAAAGCAAAAGAATGATTTTGGCCATATTTAGGAAATAATACTTTTTGTTGTATTTATGCATAATTATTTAATTAAGAAAAAGAGAAATTTTTGATAAATTTATTTTATGCATAAGAATTTTTAAATGATAAAAGAGAAATTCCCATGACATTTGGAATTCAATCATTTAAATGCAAAAAGAGAAATTTTAAGCATATTAAAAAAAATGGATATTTGTATTTAATTAAAAAAGAAAATTTTATGGTATTTTAAGTAGAAAAAGGTTTAAATTAATTTTGATGACAAAAGAGAAATTTTCACCATAATTCCACCTAGAAAATTAGGGTTGATAATTAAATTGGTGGAATGAATATTCTTAGATATTTTATGTGGATAAATCACCAAATTGATATTTACCCAAAATTGGATTAGTGGAAGAAGAGTATTTTTATAAAATCTTGATATTCTCGTAAGAACTATTTCTTAATCTATTGTGGTTAGGAAGAAATGAAATTCATAAAGTTAGAATTTTCCTTACAGTTAGAAGCTCAGTAGATTTTTATCTGAAGAAAATCCTTAGGAATCAAAGTTAGAAGTAAACCGAATAATTTTGGTTAGACCCCGACTGTGAGAATGGCCGGCCAGCAGACTACTTGCCCATCTCTCGAATCTGAATCAAGCAAAAACCTCAAGACCAATTCCAATTCTTGACACAAAAAATAGACTACCGTTGAGTTAGCGTAATTTTTCCTTAACCGAAATCACCAAGAATCTAGTTGGAAATTCAGTCAAATGATGGGGAGATTACCCTGATGAGAGATCAATGATTCTCATTAAGAGAATCTGGATTATGGGAAAAGGGTTCTGTGGAATCAAACCCGAACCGGAAATTCTACTTACATAGAACCTCTGTTTTCTTTTAATGGACTGTTTTATGCCAAAATGATGGAGGAAGAATTTGGTATGTGATTAACTAAGGAGAGACTCGTTGCAACAGCTAGCGAGGGACGTCACTCACCGCGGCAAAGCCTGTCGAGGTCTTGACCAGCCTCAGTATGGTTAAAATGGTGTGCTTCCAGTACGATGGGCGAGGACTGATGAAGCGGTCCTTGAGTGAAGTGCTAGGACACCTAAGTAGGATCCTAGAGGGTTTTGACTAGGTGATACACGGGCTCACAGTTGCTAGGACACCCATGCGTACGTCGAGGAAGATACGAATGAACTAAAAAGAATTACTTTTGTGAACTGAATTTTGATATTGGATCTTGTTGGTTGACCAGCTCATCTTCAACGAAGAGTCCGGATGATATATTTTGTAAAATAATGGGCTCAATATTTTGGAGGATTATGATCAGTAATACTATGATTTCATTGAAAGATTGTTTTAAAGACAGCCGAATCTGTTAAAATGGCAATTTCATATTGGGTGTGTAAGTGGTATGACTACCTTGAATTTTACTTGAAGCGCCGGGCTAGGGGGCCTGGGAACTCTTTTCCTTGGTACTCGGGCAAAACATAACCAAATTTTTATCAAGGAATTTTACCAATACAATGGTTGGGCAGTTGGCTAACCCATGGGCTGTAACCCATGGGCCCCCATGGGCAGGCTGGATTTGGGGATTCCTGTGATACAAATAGTTACGATTAAGTTTAGATTAAGTCCTAGGAAGACCCTTGTTTTGTGGAAGGGAATCAACGGCTGTGGCTCGCCAAAGGGAGAAAAAAGTGGTGAATCTATGGACCAAGTGCAAGTCTCTTCCTCGATCTAACCATGTGACTTTTGGGTTCGGTTGGATCAGTTTGGTTAGTTAAGACTTTCTCTCGTTAGATCAATTCTCTCGCTAGATGATTTTCCTAGTGGAATTGCCTGTGCCTTTTGGGCAAGGAAAGTTTTTCTAGGTTCAGTTTCGGAGGAACTACCGGGCTAGTCTCTTGTTCGGATATCCGTGGGCGAGGCCCCAAGTGTGGATCCTTGCCCCGCACAAGAGGCTGACATTGCTTCCGTCTCGCCAGTGCCCTCGGAGGGAGCATCGCAGAGGGGGCGGGGGTCTTACATGTGCAAACACTATGTGTGTTGCAAAGATGTTTCAAAGTTTCCATTGGGTGTATATATGCAAAGTAAGGTCACTGGTTGTGACAATTTGGGTGCAGTATAGTACCGCTGTAGAGAATATGGTAGTTTGTGCAAGTCAAGAAAGAGTGATGTTGCTTGTAAATTTGTGTTGTAGAAAAGATGTCAAATGATGGAATAAACCAGATTGTTGCAGAGAAGCTTGACAAGAACAACTTCCATGCTTGGAGGTTTAGATTGACAAATTTTCTGATGGGAAAAGGTTACTAGGACTACATTGATGAAGGTGAACATGAGGAGGCACTGTAGATACCGGAGATTAATCCAACTACTGCAGTTATAAAAGAGTTCAAGGATTGGAATCAAGGAGCAAGGAAAGTCATGTATTGGCTTTCTATCAGCATACGGGACACTATGATTGGGCATATACAGGATGCTAAGTCATCTAAGGAGGCATGGGACACTACCTTGGTGACGCTCTATGAAACCAACACCACGGCATGAAAAATTCAATTGAATAATGAGCTTCATACTATGGAAAAGAAGAATATGTGTGTGAATGATTATGCTTTGAAGATCAAGGGCATTGTGGAATCCCTTGCATCAATTGGTGTTTCTATTAATGATGATGATAAGGTGGAAGTGTGTCTGCGTGGTCTCGGGCCACAATACAATGCGTCAAGTAGAGGGAGAGGAGACACACACAGAGGAGAAAACCCTAATGTATATTGCAAACCCTAACCATAGAGGGAAGCCATCTCCCTTCTCACACAATGCATAAAGCCATAATCCATAATACACTTGACACACTATGAGTTGTGTCCACACATACTAACCCTAGCTAATGTCCACACACTATGACCAACTGGATACGGTCATTTATGTCTCACACATGCTGCTACCTGCCAGCACATAGCATAACTGGCACACACTGACATCGAGCTTGAATCTCAACAATGCGTTCAAGACATCTATTCAGACTCGAGAGAACATTCCCAACTTCACAGATTTGGTGTCAATGTTGATCATTGAAGAGAAGAACTTGGGTGAAGATCAATAGTCTTCACAAAACATAAATAGTTGAGAGCAGCAGGCCTTCTACACAAGTGCAGGTAGAGGACACGAAAGAGGTCATGGACGTGGCCAAGGTGGTGGCCGAACATGTAATTAGAATTATGGTCAGCACAGCAGCGACAATCCCAAGATTCACAACAACAACATACAGGTTGAAGAGGCCAGTTTAGAGGCAGGGAGAGTCAGCGAGGTCGTGGTTGGTAATTGGCAAAGGCATCTTAATGATACACGAGGCTATTTTTACTGTGGTAAGCCTAGACATGTGCATGCAGATTGCTATAAGAAGCAGAGTGACATGCGAAATGAAAAAGTGCAGAAAAACAACTATGCATCCTCTAGCAGAAATAATGAGGATAATGAGAGGTTGTTTGTTATGCAACATGTGGTTAATGCTGTGTCTGGAAATGATGTAGTAGCATGTAAGGATGATATATGATATGTTGACTCAGGTGCTTCGAACCACATGACAAGTCATGGTGAGTGGTTCAAGGAAATGAAGAGTCTTGAAAGAACAGGTTTTGTTGAAATAAGGAATGACATTGCTCATCTGATTTCCCATGTTGGAGATGCGCCATTGTCTATGCAGGATGGTAAAGTGAAGTACCTTGCAGATGCACTTCATGTTCCGAACATTACAAAGATTTTGGTTTTTGTTGGCCAGATGATTTAGCACAGTTTTACAGGTTCGGTTTAACCCTGATGGGGCTGTTATGTAGAAGACTTCAAAGATAAGTGCAGGTTGGTTGCAAAAGGCAACAGAATGGGCAGAATGTTTACATTGAATGTGAATATGCCTGAAGTGAGTACTGCAGAGTTTACAAATGGTTCAAGAGTTGTTGCAGATAGAGACATTTGGCATAAGAGAATTGGCCATGTCAATGTGCAAAGAATGAAGTCTATGCAGACTAAACAAATTGTGACAGGGCTGCCTAAGTTTAAAGTTGAAGGTATGCAAAAAGTTTGTGAAGCATGTCAATTTGGAAAGCAAACAAAACATGTACTTCCACATGATAGAAATGTGAGTAGGAACGTACTAGATGTTGTGCATTCATATGTATGGGGTCTTGCGAAGACTATGTCTATGGGTGGCTGCAAGTACTACGTAACATTCATTGATGACCACACGAGGAAAGTGTGGGTGTACTTCATGAAGGAGAAGAGTGAAGTGTTCACTCATTTTTGAAATTTTAGAGTTATGGCTGAAAAATAGACACAAGAAAGCATGTGAAGTGCCTAAGGTCAGATGGAGGGAGAGAATATTTCTCCAATGAGTTCTCTGAATTCTTGCAAAAGAATGGCATTCAGAGACAATTTACATGTAGATACACTCCGCAGCTAAATGGAGTTGCTAACTGGAAAAATAGGCACATTGGAGAGATAGCATGAGAATTTTGATGGTGGCTGAGAAGAATATGCCACATAGCTATTGGGCTGAGGTTGTGTCTATAGTAGTTTATATCATGAACAAGACTCCTATTACAACCATACATAATGTAACACCAGAGGAGAAGTTTACTAGTAAGAAACTTGATTTGTCTCACTTGAAAGTTTTTGGATGTATTGCATATGTACATGTGCTAGATGAGTTACGTACCAAGCTAGATCCAAAAGTAGAAAAATGTGTGTCTATTGGGTACTCCCTTGAGAAAAAGGAATAAAGATGTTATAATCCTGTGACACGTGAATTGAGGGTAAGCAGGGATGTTGTATGTGATGAGATGAGTAGCTGGTATGCTATTGAAAAGGATGTGGAAATGTGGTTGCACAGAATGCAAGTCAGCAATCACAGTCATTGAGTGGACCAAGAGAGTCCTCATCTAGAAGTTCTATTGATAGACCATTGAGTGGTAGGTTGCGTCATAATACAAGTCCTGAAAATGTAGTTGGTACATCACATAAAGGCAAAGAGAGTGGTTGAGCCCCTTGGAATGCCTAACATTTTTGCAAGGCATTCTCTTGTTGATGGAGATTCTAGTGGCTTAGAGATGAGCCTTGATGAGGAGCTTAGGATTCCAGCAATGAGGACACCTGGTGTGAAGAAGGCTATGGAAGCCATGAATGCACAGTTATGAAGACCTGAAAGAGTCAAAAACCTTGTGCAGAGGTTGACTTATGATGGTTATGTGGCATATCACTATGCATACGTGGTTATGTATGCATATCACTATGCATACATGGCAAAAGTTGTGCAGGTTGTAGAACCCACATGTTTTGATGAGGCTATTGGAAATGTGTGTTGGGAGAAAGCTATGGATGAGGAGATTGTATGAAAATGAGACTTGGGATTTGAATTTCCTGAGGAGGCAAGAAAAAGCTATTGGCTATAAGTGGGTGTATAAGGTGAAACATAACATTGATGGTAGCATAAGCAGGTACAAGGCTAGATTGGTAGCCAAAGGATATGCACAGACACATAGGATTGATTATGAGGAGACATTTGCCCCAGTTGCAAAGATGGCAACTATGAGAGTTGTGATTGTGGTGGCTACAGTTAAAGGCTGGTTTTTACATCAGATAGATGTCAAAAATGCATTCTTGCATGGTGACTTGCAAGAAGAGGTGTATATGGATCAGCCACACCAGGTTTTGAGGATACAGGTCACCCAGAGTATGTGTGTAAGCTTTGTAAGGCCTTGTATGGGCTGAAGCAAGATCCATGAGCATGGCATGACAAGATTACTGAGTATCTTGTCACTATTGGTTTTTATATGGCAGATGTAGATCACCATTTATGTAGATGATCTTATTGTTGGAAGTGACAACTTGGAAGAGATTGAGCATGTGAAAAGTCTTCTCAAAAGGAAGTTTGAGATAAAGGATTTGGGAGATCTGCGCTACTTTTTGGGAATTGAGGCCATTCGCACACCTGAGGGTATTTGGCTATCATAGAGACAGTATGCATTGGACATTTTGTCCAAGTATGGGATGGCTGATTGTAAGCCAATCTCGATGCCATTAGATCAAAATGGCAAGCTTAGTGGGGATGCCGGTTATGTGTTGGAGGATCTCACTATGTACAGGAAGATTGTGGGGAGTTTGATCTATGTCATGATCAGGAGGTCAGATTTGAGCTACATTGTTGGCTTAGAGATCCAGTTTATGCAGGTTTCATGCAAACCACATCTTGACAGTGTGCAACGCACACTTTGGTATTTGAGGGCCAATGTTGATTATGCATTGTTTTATGCAGCAGGTGTACCAATGGAGCTATATGGGTACACAGATGTAGATTGGGCAGGTAGCATCTCAGATAGGAGATCTACCAGTAGATTTATGTTTTCATTGGGAAGTGCAATTGTGACATGGAGCAGCAAGAAGTAGCCCACATTTGCCTTGTCGAGTATAGAGGCAGAGTATAGAGGAGTAGCGGTGGCAGCATGTGAGGTAGCTTGGTTACGCAAGCTACTTGTTGTTGCTGATTTGGGGTTGCATGTGGAGAGAAATATTGTTATATATTGTGACAATCTTAGTAGTATACAGTTGGCCAGGAACCCAGTTTTTCATGTGCGGAGGAAACACATTGAGGTGCATTACCACTTCATGAGAGAGAGAGTCTTGGCAGGCGACATTGACTTAGCCTACATCAGTACACAGGATCAAGTTGCTGACATCTTCACGAAGGCCTTGGAAGATGAGAAGCTTTGAAGATTTTGAGATATGCTTGGAGTTCATGAGCTAAAGTTGAGCTTGAGGGGGAGTGTTGAGATGTCAAGCTCAACATGAGCTGACACTCATGAGGTGCCTACATGACCATTCAACATTTATATCACTGGTGGGTTTGGTAGCTGGCACCAACATATCTTTGCCATAGATTCTACAGCTAGACTACACCGAGACTAGTCCACATCTACCCACTCCTCTTAGCATGTTCACATTATGGACTGCTTGTATATACTCTATTATCTGTGTTAGTAACTTTATCTTCTTTGTAGACCTCTTTTGTTGTGTGAAGAAGAAGAAGATTTTTCAGCCTCTCATCTTGTGTGCTCTCTTCTAGGGTTTGTGTGTGTGTGTGTGTGTGTACTTGCAAAAGCTCAAGCTCTCTTCTCCTTGTATCCTTTCATGAGGAAGCCCCATGATAAAATCCATAGAGATGTGTGTCCATTTGCCATCGGGAATAGGCAAAGGGGGCTGAAGCAAACCACTAGGCTTATGCATGGGATCCTTGTTTTGTTGACAAGGCAAGCAACTTGTCACAAAAGTATACACATCTTACCACATTCCTTTCTAATAAAAAACTCTTATACACCTTCTCAAAGGTCTTAAATATTCCCATGATGCCTAAGAGTGTTGGGAACTCACCTATGCTCTCAATAGCCACTATAATCTTGTCAAATCATCTTAGGAGCAAGCAGCGTAGCCTGTAGGGAGGAAACAGAGCAGATTTCACATATTTTTGAGAAGTGGAGGCCAAATTCTACTTGGTTGATTGATTAAATTCAGAATTTGCTTAGCATTTGTGTGATACACATACTTGAGGAGGTTGCTATATGATTGGTTGAAGCAATTATGCATTATGGACCTGATTAAACAGGCTATCTATTGTGATTAGTGAAATAGAGGGTGATTAATCAGCTAATTACTCTCTCAACTTAAACAATTGGTCTGATTCCTTTTATATGGAGTTAGTAGACATCAATGCTAAGCTAATGAATGCCTAGTCTCTCAATTTGGACAAGAATCAAAGGAATTAGAGCACTTTTATGACTGGTCTTTTCTGGTTTTATTGTTTTTTCTCAAAACAAAGAAGGGGATTTGATAAATTTGGTATGTACGCACCTTGGATGGTGTTGATATGCAACATTGAGCTTGTTTAGGTGCCAACACAAGCTATCCACACTTGATTGAACCACTACATTGCAATTTGAAACCTTGGAAAGCGTGCCAAAATAGGGTACTTTAGAGTGCATATGCCAGTTCAATTTGACTGCATATGCTTGTTCAATTTGAATGCATTGACAGTGAAGTTCATTGAGTACTTTGGAGTATCTGGAACACTTATTAGAGTGTGGTTGAGCTGAGGAAGGCTCGTTTATAGATTTGGATGTGTGCGAAAGAAGGTGCATTTGCACATTGAGCAAATATGTCAAACAACCCACAGTACAGATTGTGGGTGAGAAGTTGGATAGAAAGAACTTCCAGGCATGATGGACCCTTAGTTCCCTCATCATTGGGAATGCATAGCCTACGATTATAATACATAATTCCATCATCCAGGCTATACCATTGAACTCGATTCAACTCCTGTGGAGTTTTGCTTTCCTGCATAAGTAGGGTAGCAATAGGGCCAAAGAGTCTATCCTACATGATCTTCTCTTGCTTCAATAATCAAAGGATTTGACACTACAGTGATTGCAAGCAAGGAGGCTTTTCTACTGAGGGCATCTGCTACCACATTTTCTTTGTCTAGGCGGTACTTGATTTCAAAATCAAATTCCTGCAGAGTTTGCATCCAACTTCTCTGGTGCATGTTGAGATCCTTCCGAGTGAAGATCCACTTTAAGCTCTGTTGATCTGTCATCAAAGTGAATCTTTGACCTAGTAGGTAATGTCTCCACAACTTTAGGGCATATACTACTGAAATTAGTTCCAGGTCGTGGACAGCATAATTCCTCTCATGCGTTTTGAGTTTTTGGGATTCATAGGCCACTGCATGACCTTCCTGCATGAGTGCACCTCCCAGGGCAAAACCACTGGCATCAGTTACTACCTCAAAGGGTAGAGAGAAATCTGGCAGCTTTAGAATAGGATTGGTTATACCAAGGCGGTCTTCAGCTTATCAAAAGCACTCTGGTACATGGCAGACCATTGAAACAGGATATTCTTCTTAAGAAGATTAGTCAGGGAGGAAGCTATGAGAGCATACTTTGGTATAAAAATTCTATACCAACCAGTCAATCCCAAGAATCCTCTGACTTCTTTCACTGTCTTTGGTTCAGGCCAATCTATGACTGCTTGGACTTTCGCGGAGTCTGGAGCACAGAGTCTAGAGAAATTCCATCTTTGGATACCAGAAAGCCCAAGTATTCAACATGGTGACAGAGAAAGTGCATTTGCTCTTTTTTGCAACAAAGAGTTGGTGCTTCCTTAGAATCTCAAGAACTTTTTTGACATGAGCTTCATGGTGAGCTGCATTCTATGAGTAAATCAGAATATCATCAAAGAAAACAAGAACAAAATCATCCAAGTATTCTCTGAGAATGTCCTACATTAAGCGATTGAATGTAGCTGGGACATTTGTCAATCCAAATGGCATGATAGTGAATTCATAATGCGATTACCGAGTATTCATGGCTGTCTTTGGGATATCTTGCTCATTAATCCTCATTTGATAATACCCTAATTTGAGATCTATCTTTGTGAAGATCTAGGCTCAACTTAGCCTGTCCAAAAGCTCATCAATTCTGGGGATAGGATACTTATTCTTAACTAGACCTCTGTAGTCAACACAGAGTCTTAGCATTCCATCTTTCTTTTTCTGAAAGAGAACTGGCACACCCCAAGGTGAAACACTGGGTCTTACAAACCCTTGTTCCAACAGTTGTCTAAGCTGTTCCTTGAGTTTGATGGCTTCAGGAACTAGCATTTTGTACGTGCGCAAGGCTACTGGTGGCTGAGCTCCGGGGGTCAATTCTATGACATGATCTACTTCCCGAATTGGAGGCATCTTTGTTAGCTCTGTTGGGAATGAATCATCATATTCACTTAACCATTCATGTTCTTTAGCTTTTAACTTTGAGTCTACCGGATTCATTTTGACAACATAAATGAGCTGCTTCTTTCTAAGTCCTTTTAGTAACTTAGAAGCCTTTACTAACTGCAGACTTGGGGATCCTGAATTTTCGGTTCCTTGAACCTTGTTTCCGTGAAGGTCACGGAAGGAAATGGTTCCATTGTGACATTGAATGTCAGCTTGATTTTTGTGGAGCCAATCCATTCCAAGGATCTCATCAAAAACTCCAAAGGTATAACTCTGAACTGACAATCAGTTAAATTCCCATCTAGACTGAACTGAATACAATCTATCTCAAGGTGAGTGAAAAGAATCTTCCCACTTGCCAATTCAACTTGCATAGGTTCCCTGATTTCTGATCTAAGATTAGCTTACGCAAGCATCCAAGAGAAATGAAAGAATGAGTACTGCCTGAATCAATCAAAAGTTTAAAAGGCTAACCCTGATACTCAGCTGGAGTATGAATGACGGAGAATTGACGGTTTGGCCCTTGGTTTTCAATTGCAGCATAGATTTTTCCTCTTTCCTCTTCCACTACTTCTGTAAGATCCCAGACCCCATTGCGCAACGAATTCTGGAGTGCTAGCAGTGAAAGTAGCACTTCTCGGCGCCTCGCCCACGGATATCCAGACAAGAGACTAATCCATCGGTTTTTCCAAAACCGAACCCGAAAAAACTTCCTTTGCCCGGAAAGTACGGGCGATTCCACTAGGATAACTTTTTCCTAACGTAGTCAAAAGCCTTAATTAACTGAATTGATTTGACCGATCTCGTAAGTTCAGATCAAGGGACAGATTGCACTTGGGTCATAGAGACCAACGCTTTTTTCCTCATCGAGAGGCACAGCCGTTGATTCTTTTTCCATAGAACAATTTTCGTCCGGGATTTACTTCATCTATCGAACTAAACAGAAATTGAGTCTGGGTTTACGGATCCATCAGTCCAGCCTACGGATTTACTTCATCCATCGAACTAAACAGAAATTGAGTCTTGGTTTACGGATCCATCCAGTCCCATGGGTTAGCCAACCGCCCAACCACTGTAGAGATGGGATCCAATTAGGAATTCGGTTAGGTTTTGTCTCGGGTACCAGGGAAAAGAGTTCCCAGGCCCCCTAGCCGGATGTTCATGCAAACATAAAACTAGTCACACCACTTACGCACCCAATATGAAATTGCCTTTTTCTCAGCATCAGCTATCTTTAAAACAATCCTTTAATGAAACCATTGTGTCACTGATCAGAATCCTCAAAATCTCTGGTTGAATTCTTATTTCCAATCATTCCTTCATCGGTGTACTTATGGCATCATTGGCAACCAGAAACGCTCACCACCTGTTCACTCAGGGGCCTTTTCAATAGTTCCTAGCTCATAGTAACCGGCAATATATTCACATAAAAAAAATCAAGATGGAATCTCCGTTGAAGATCAGCAAGATCAACCAACAGATCCATATAAAAGAGCCATAGACTCATCCGTTGAGGACCAGCAAGGTCAATCAACCAGATCCATGCCCCGTTTCAAAAAACAACTCTTACTCCTTGATTCAATATCTTCCACGACCCACATGTGGGTATCTTCGGTGACCCAGAGCTTGAGCACCGTATGGTCAGCACCCTCTAGGATCCTTCGCAGGTCACCTAGCGCTTCACTCATAGGCCACTTCCTTGGTCCCTCATCCACCGTACCAAAAGCTCACCATTTAAATCGAATCGAGGCTGGTCAAGACCTCGGTCGACCTTGCTACGCGAGACGTCCTCCGTTGACTCTCCGTCAACTTTATCAGGTAGGTCTCCATGACCACATTCTCAAGACAGTCAAAATGCTTCCCCAACATTCTTGACATAAAACAGTCCTTTACAAACAGTTCACAATTACAGTTTCTATAATGAATTCTCGTCTTTCCAGATTGTTCCACATCAATCCATATTACTTAACCCAAATCCAAATCATATGCGTATCCATTATTAACCAGATACATCATTTTCCATCCCATCACATCAGATCCATTCACTTCACATAACATCCATTCCTATCTTTCTTAAATTACATTACGACTCATCACATCTATTTCTCATTACATCTCATTTGTTCACATCTTATATTATTCATTCACATTCTGATTTACATGACATCTCATCTCATCCATTCGCTCATATCGACCTCATATCCATTCACATACATATTCGCATTCATTATTCCACATACACATCCACATTCGTACATCCACATTCACATCTACATCCATACATCCATTTTCACATCCACATTCATACATCCACATCCACATCCACATCCACATCCATACATCCACATCCATATCTACATCCATACATCCATACATCCACATCCACATCCACATTCATACATCCACATCCACATCCATATCCACATCCATATCCACATCCATATCTACATCCATACATCCATTTTCACATTCATACATCCACATCCACATCCATATCCACATCCATATCTACATCCATACATCCATTTTCACATCCGCATTCATACATCCACATCCACATCCATACATCCACATTCACATTTACATCCATACATCCACATCCATATCTACATCCATATATCCATTTTCACATCCACATTCGTACATCCACATCCACATTCATACATCCACATCCATATCCACATCCACATCCATACATCCACATTAACATCTACATCCATACATCCACATCCATATCTACATCCATACTTCCATTTTCACATCCACATTCGTACATCCACATCCACATTCATACATCCACATCCACATCCACATCCATATCTACATCCATACATCCATTTTCACATCCACATTCATACATCCACATCCACATTCACATCTACATCCATACATACACATTCACATCTACATCCATACATCCACATCCATATCTACATCTGTACGCATCTTATTACATCCTATCACATCTCACACACCTCTTATCACATCCTATCACATCTCATACACATCTTATCACATCCTATCACTTCTTGACATGATCTGGTGGAGGGTTCAATCCATAATTCTGTTGAAATATGCACCAAACACATCCCTAGAAGGATGGGGCCAAACGGACCATGTACATGTGAAAGAGACCAAATCACTTAGCTTGTGGGAGAAGCTTCTCTAGCACATAGTTTTGTGTTTAACCACTTGTTTTGATGAAACCACTAGGTGGTATTGAGTTGTATGGAATCTATAAAAGGGCACTTGCCTATGAAATAATCAATCAACCATTTTGCCCAACATTGTTATCTCTTTTGGGTGTATACATCATTTTACACTATTCTTCTTTATCATGTGTTTCAATCTAGCACTAGTATTTGATCTACCATAGCCAACTTGCACATGGCTTTCAATATTTCAGTGTGGTATCTTATTGCAAAGAATAGGTAGGGATCTTAGGACAACCTCAACCCCAAGTCAACCCTAAATTAGGTCACATTTAATGATATCTGATCTTCTTCACTAGATTCCAAGATGCTAGCCATACCCACAGTTGGTGGAGGGTTCAATTCTTCTACTTCACTCATTCATTTCCCACCAAAATTTGTGAGGGTCTTCCCTATTTTTGAGCGCACTTGTGTGGCACACCAATTATGCGGATTCGTTGTATGCACTGCGCCATTATCGTTTCCCCCAAATTGAGTCATTTTCTGCTCCCGCACGGTCACATACAGCGTGTGCCACCTCTATAGTCCACCATTGCCTAATTGCCCCTAGTTGTAGGTGCATCTACATGTGCCCTTGTTTTCCCTAAGAGGGCTTGGACAAGAGATTTCTTAGCTAGGAGAACAGAGTTATTTCTCAAAATTGTGTTTTTCATAGCCATAGCCACAAGCTCTTCTAATTTTCATTAGTGATTAACTATCACTAATCCTATCTTAAGACAGTCCTTTACAAAAACAGAGTTTTTATGCAAGTAAGATTTTCCCATTGAGTTTGATTTCCTCTCACGAAAAAGCCATTTCACGAGAAAACTTCTCTAGTGTTGGTTTCACAAGACCCTTTTTTCAAAACCTAGACTTCCTCAATGAAATCACGAGTCTCGTATCTCGGATGATCCATCCATCAAATACAATTTAAAACGAATTTCTAACTTATTTCTAGATGAATTCAGGTCTTAGGGAAAGCTTCTCTAAATCAGTCGGATATCTATTCTTCGTACTGAAGAAATGGGAATGGTCACAAGTCTTGGCTTAATTTACGATTCAAGAAATGGGCAGGCATCTTACTGGCCCACCTTTCTCACGTAGTCATGGTGTAGCACAGAATTACTTGAATTTATTCCTAGATTTATTTCCTAAGATATTTTTCCATTTATCTCATAAAATAACTGTGATTTCTAATCGTAAGGTAAACATCCAAAAATATGAAAATTCATTCTTCCTTGAATATAGTAGAACTATAAAAAATTCTACTCATGAATAATGGAATTTAACAAGGATATTTCTTTTTCTAAATGTTTCTTTAATAAATATGCATACATCATTTTATTAAAATATTCACATAGAAATATTCTTAAATATTCTCTTCTCCATTTGAACCTGGGCATCAACATGCCATAATTATCTATATAGAAATATGATGAAACATTCTTTTTTTGATACCAAAATTAATTATGCATATTTCTATTTAAAGATACGATGAAAATTCCTCTTTTGATAAATAAAAATACCCATGTATATACATACCATGAATATACCTATTTAAAATATGACAAAAATTTCTCTTTCAATATTTAAAATGTTTATTTATAAAATCTCATGAAAAATCCTCTTTTTGACATCTAGATATTTATGCATGCACAAACTATAAATGTATATTAAAAAATGTAGCAAAAATCCTTCTTTTAGCATTAAAATGTTTATGCATAGAATATGATGAAAATTCCTCTTTTTGCATTATCAAATTTATGCATAAACATAATTACATAAAAATATGGTGAGACTTCCTCTTTTAATATAAAAATCCTTTATGCATAAACCTAAGCATAATTGCATCTAAGCATCTTATTTATTAAAAAAATACCCAATATAACTTCCTTATGAAAATAATTATAAGAATGTTAGCATAAACTCTCTTTCATCTTAAAATGAATAAATATGAATTTTCTTAACATAAAAACAAGCTTAAATGAATTAACCTCATTTTTAAGTAGATTAAAAATCATAAAAAATGTTTAATCTCCATCTCTAGCTTGTTAGGCCTAGAGTTTTAATGAGATTAGAATTAAAACTTATCCTTCCAAGAAGGATTTAACCATAAAAGTGAGTATTCTTTCAAAAAGAGATTACAAATCAAAAACAGCACATTTAAGCATAAGAGATTAGCATTAATTCATCAAAACAACATAAATCAATAAGGGCATGGTTTTAAGAAGAAACTATGAATTAGAATGCTTCCCAGGCATGTAGAGAGGTTGGAAAGAAGATTACCATCCAAGAAGAGAGTAAAACATCATTGTTTTAGGCTTACCCTCGGTTTTGGCTTGGTTCTTTAGGGATATGTGTAGCCCTCAAGAAGAGGCTTAGCCACCAAGAAGAAGAGGGTAATCTCCAAGAGAAGAAGAGGATTAGTGAATCTCCAAAGCTTCACCATGGAGAGGCAAGGTAGAGGGATAATGGAATTACACTAAATTAAAAATTACACTAGCATGTAAATACACTAACATGTAAATACACTAAATTAAAAATTACACTAGCATGTAAATATACTAAGATGAAAATACAAAGGAATGGGGTTCTATTTATAGAAGAGGGAGACCACCAACCAAGTCCAACTAGGATCTAGAGGCTTCCAGCTTCAGTTTGATCCAACTTGGACCAGTTTTTGGACTAGTTAGGCTCAATTTTCTGATCTAGTTTGAAAGCGGAGAGAGGAGAGATGAAATATCTCATTTTTTTATTAAAAAAGTGGGAGAAATGATGAGATTCTAGGATCCTCCTTCATGATCTCCACTCACCCTCCTGAGGTGTCAAATTTCTATTTTTTAACTAATAAATCCCAGTACTAGTCAACTCTTCATCTTATGTGAGAATTTACTCATTTTTTATGGATTCTCCTTTATTCTTGCATTTTTTTTATTCAAACACTTGGATTAACCCCATTGGCCCTTTAGAACACTCTTTGGACCTTAATCCATAATTTTTTGAAAATGGGTACCCTCAGGCTAAGGTGTCCAATGCACATATTCAGTTAATTTCTAATGCATATTTGAAAACTCTTTTTAAATTTTGTTTCAGGGGAATTCATATTAAATTTAAAGGATAACTTTATATCCAAAAATATCTCAAAACTATATTACCTCTCTCTAGGTCAAAAACAAAGGAAAATAATGTTTTCTTGCATTTTGAAATAGGGGATGATTACAAGGGACTGAGAGGAGAACTTATACATCTTTTAGGGGCTGAGGAGGAACCTTACATTCTTGATGTGTGCAATCAATCTTTCTAGACGTGATTTGATCTCAGGATAGATGATTCAACTTTTTTGCACTGTGATTCTTCCTTAGGCAATTCTTCTACTAGCAGTTATTCTCAACCGATCTGATTCTTTTAGAGGTAATCCAATCAAATATACTCTCATGATTTCCTCTCTCAGAATAGGAGCTAACCATAGCTAGAATATTTACAAGGACCTTGTGATCCGATTCTTGACTAAATGATTCAAATCTATGTGATTCGGCTTAGGAAATTCTTCTTTTTGTGTCGATTACAAGCTAGATGATTTGATCCAAGGATAGACGACTCGATCAAGAATTGGGATATTACAAGCTAGATGATTCTTTTTGTGCCAATTGCAAGCTAGATGATTCAATCCACAGATAGACGATTTGATCAAGGGTTGAGAGATTTAGGTGATTAAGAGGTTGGACTTAAGTAATCGCAATATTGATGTGTACACCCAATTCTTTTTGGGTGTTAACCAAAACATACTACCTTGCACAAGAGAGGGAGATAAGAAGAGAACGAAACCATGCAAGGGTTGATTCGAAGAATAGCATTTAGCCAATCCTAATGAGGGTTAACTGCCCTATATGAGGCCGTTAGGGGCTCACACCACAACCACTTGTGTCACCCAAGTGGAAATTCACAAGCTAGGTGATGAGAAAAGAAGAAGGGAGCTATGGAGAGCTCTACCTCGACTCAATGCCAATATGCATGCAAGAGGGATATTGAGAGAAACACAAGAGAAGGGAGAGGAGAAGAGAAGCTAGAATAACACCATCCACTCTATGCATACACAACAATTAAGCAAGCAAGCAATCAGACATTCCCAAAGCCAGATCCAAATGACATAAATGGTGAAGGAGAAATGGTTGGATTTTGATTTGAAGAAGAAGGGTTGCACTTCTCTACACACTTGCTTTCTTAAGCTCCAAGTTTACAAATTTTTTGAGGAAGGTTACAACCACAACTAAATATGGAGCTCTCTACGAAAAACCTTAACTTAATACTAATCTTCTTTACTAATATAATCACCTACTATGGCTAGCCCTAGGTGGCTCTGAGACCGTGTTAAAAATGTGCATCTAGGGTGGCTCATAGCAAGTGATTAAGCCCATAATGAAAAAATATAAAAATGGTAATATGAGATTAAGATAGTTGTTAATCAATGACATAATGGTTAAGGCACAAACTCCATAATATCATTGCATTAGATTGATCCAAGTACATGCTTATATAGCTCTCATGGAGCTTCCAACTCACAAGATGTGTGCACCCTAGTGCCAACCATGGTCCATAAATGCTCACACTACATGTGTTCCCTTGCACTTTCCATGTGCTACATTTTTTACCTTTGACTTCACCTTTTACAAATCAACCTTTGCCAATGTACCCTTAATCTATTCCTTTTCTAATGTGCATGCTCCTCCCCTTTCTAATGTGCCAATGTACCCTTAATCTATTCCTTTTCTAATGTGCATGCTCCTCCCCTTTCTCTATTCATGTTTCACCCTCACACATTGTTTTTCTCAACAAATTTCATGTAGATCACAAAGCTCTCCTGTATTTAATGAACAAACCAGGCCTGGTAGGAAAGCTGGCCACATGGATGCTCGTGTTGTAGGAACTTGAGCTCAACATAAGGCACACCCCTGGGAACAAGCATGTAGTAGGGCAGACTTCCTATCAAGACATGAAATAAGAGAAGAACTAGAAGGGTGGAAGACAATTTCCCAGATGCGTAGCTTTTCCTCACATAAGGAGAAAGACCCAACCAGTATAATGAAATGTTGCGATTCCTATCTAACTTGTCCTTTCTGAAGTACATGTCTAGAGATCAAAAAAATAAGCTGACTCTTCGAAGCAATTCATTCATTATAGTGGTTGGGCACAGCTCTACTACAAGATGAGCATCGTCGACCAGATTCTCAAGAGATGTATCCCCGAGCACAAGCAATAGGTTGTGTTAGTAGAAGCACATCAAAAGGTGTAAGCGGTGGGGTTCAACTTGTGAAGTCCAAGCATATCTCAAAATCTGTGGAGCTTCTCAATTCCCAGGGCCTTCATGAAGATGTTAGCAACCTGATCCTGTGTACTGATGTAGGCCAAGTCAATGTTGCCTACCAAGACTCTCTCCCTGATAAAGTGGTAGTGTACCTATGCATGGAAAATTGGGTTCGTGGCCAATTACATACTTTTAAGATTGTCACAATATATGACAACCTTTCTTCCACATGCAACCCTAAATCAGCAAGTAGCTAGCGTAACCAAGCTACCTCACACACCGCCGCCCACAGCTCCTCTGTACTCAACAAGGCAACTGTGAGCTGCTTCTTGCTACTCCATGTCATAGTATCACTCCTCCCCAATGAAAACATAAATCCACTGGTAGATCTCCTATTTTATTTGAGAAGCTACATGCTCAATCTGCATCTATGTTCCCATGTAGCTCCAATGGTACACTTGCTGCATAAAACAATGCATAATCAAGAGTGGCCCTCAAATACCAAAGTGTGCATTACACACTATCAAGATATGGTTTGCATGGAACTTGCATAAATTGGCTCTCTAAGCCAATAATGTAACTCAAATCTGGCATGCTGATTGTGACATAGATCAAAATCCCCACAATCTTCATGTACATAGTGGGGTCCTCCAACACATAATCTGCATCCGCCACTAATCTTGACATTTTGATCTAATGGCATCGAGATTGGCTTCCATCACATATTTTGACATGTCCAATACATACTATCTTTGTGACAACCAAATATCATTAGGTGTGCGAATGGCCTCAATGCCCAAAAAGTAGCACACATCTCCCAAATCCATCATATCAAACTTCCTTTTGAGAAGACTTTTTACATGCTCAATCTCTTCCAAGTTGTCACCCCCAATAATAAGATCATCTACATAGATGGTGATGATTACAATACCCTTATCACTCTTGCACACATACAAAGAGTGATCTGTATCTGTTATGTGAAAACCAATAGTGACAAGATACTCAACAATCTTATCATGTCATGCTAGTGGAGCTTACTTCAGCCCATACAAGGCCTTACAAACCGTACATACATACTTTGGGTGACCTATATCCAAAAAACCAGGTGGCTGATCCATATACACTTCTTCTTGCAAGTCACCATGCAAAAATGCTTTTTTTACATCCATCTGATGTGAAAACTAGCCTTTACTTGCAGCCATCCCAACCACAGCTCTCACAGTTCCCATCTTTGCAACAATCGGGGAAAACGTCTCCTCATAATCCATCCCGTGTCTCTATGCATATCCTTTGGATACCAATCTAGCCTTTTATACCGACTTATGCTACCATCAGTGTTATGTTTCACCTTATACATTCACTTACATCCAATAGCTTTCTTTCCTTCAGGCAATGGCACCAAATCCCAAGTCTCATTTCCATACAATGCATCCATCTCCTCATCAATAGCTTTCTCCCAATACACATTTCCAATAGCCTCATCAAAACATGTGGGCTCTACAACCTACACAACTTTTGCCATGTAAGCATAGTGATGTGCCACATAACCATTGTAAGAAGTCAACCTCTACACAGGGTTTTTAACTCTTCTAGATCTTCGTAACTTTACATTCATGGCTTCCAAAGCCTTATTTTTGTCCAAAGCATCCATCTCTTCATCCATGGCTTTCTCCCATACATGCTCTCCAATAGCCTCTGTATAGCATGTAGGTTCCACATGCTTCACCATAGATGTCATGTATGCATAGTGCATAGCAAAATCTCGATATGTCAATCTGTCAACTGGATATCTGACTCTCTGGGATCTCCGCAATGCATGCGGGTCACTCTGTACACCTGTAACTCTAGCATGTGGTGGCACATATCTGTCCTGCCTAGCACCAGGTGTGCGTAAAACAGGTATGCCAAGCTTCTCATCCAAACTCTCTGAACTAGATGACTCATAACCTGTGATTCCAATTCCTTCGACCTTCTTCTTTCCTTTATCCATAGCACTACTCCCAGTGCTCACACTCTCATGCCTCAAACGTCCTGACCATGGATGTACACTGCTACTCTCAGCTTCTACTGCTGGCCCAGACATATTAGTAGAACTAGAACTTGCTTGTGGCAAGTTCACAGGCACATCTGCCTCAAGTGACTCAATAACTCCCTCATCTTTTGCTTTGTACCAACTAGCAAGCTCATCAAACACCACATCTCGTGAGATGACCACTTGTCTAGTTTGAGGGTTATAACATTTGTATGCCTTTCGATCCTGTGCATATCCAACAAATACACATTTCTCTGCCTTAGGATCCAACTTCCTTCTTCTTTCGTCAGGCACATGTACATAAGCTATGCATCCAAAAACTTTGAGATGTCCAATGTCTGGCCTGTAACCTGTAAGCTGCATCTCTGGCGTGCTTCCATGAATGGCTACTGTAGGTGTTTTGTTCAGTATATACACTGCAGTAGCACATGCTTCTGTCCAATAGTAATCTGGCATGCTCTTTTCATTGAGCATTGCCCTTGCCACTTCACATATGACTCTATTCTTTCTCTCAGCCACACCATTCTGCTGAGATGTATACCTGCAAGTCAACTGTCTTCTTATTCCATGCTTCCTCAAGAAATGCTCAAAAGCTTTTGAGGTGTATTCACCACCTCCATCTGTTCTCAAACATTTAATCCAACAGCCATATTGCTTTTCCGCAAGAGCTTTGAAATCCATGAACTTTTCCAACACTTCACTCTTCTCTCTCAGAAAGTATATCCATGTCATCCTGCTGAAATCATCTATGAATGTCACATAGTATAAACTGCCTTTGATAGATGGGTTTTGTGCAGGACCCCATACATCACTGTGTACTATCTCAAGTGGCCTGTTACTCATATTTCCTTCTCTAGGAAACCTCAACCTTGCCTGCTTTCCAAACTGACAGGCTTCACAAACATGCATATGTCCATCATATTTGAATCTAGGCAATCCACTGACAATGCCTCTTGTTTGCATGTTCTTTAATCTCTGTATATTGACATGTCCAATCCTTTTGTGCCACATATCAATGTCTTGCACAATCCCATTGCTTTTAGAAAACATGGCTGAGTTCAACTCTGGTATACCTGCATCCAATTTGAACAACCTTCCTTCCTTCTTGCCCTTGGCAATCAATCTACAGCCATGCTTAAAGTCTTCCACAAAACAACCATTCTCATTGAATCTTACTTGTAGTCCCTGCTCAACCATTTGGCCTACTGATGCCAAATTCTTTGTAATGGATGGTACACATAGCACTTCTGACATATTCTTCACATTTCCATCATGCATCCTCAAAGACACACTACCAACATGTGTTATAAGATGCTGAGTATCATCTCCTGTGACCACATAACCATTTGTACCCAATGGTTGCATCTTCTCAAACCACTCACCATGACATGTCATGTGGTTTGAGGCACCCGAATCCATATACCATGACTCATCTCCAGCATTCTGAGAACCCATTGTCCCCATAATATGCTTCATTGCAAAAAGATGATTTGAACTCCCATCATTGTTACCAGTAGATGCATAATTTCCATGTTGTGGTCTTCCATTCCTGACATCATTCTGCTTTTTGTAAAAAACTTTTGCCATATGTCCAAGTTTGCCACAATAGTGACATTCAATCCCATTCAAATTTTGTTGAGGACCTTGCCATCGTCCTCTACCACGAGCACCTGTTCCAACTCTCCCTCTAGGACCTTGCCATCGTCCTCTACCACGAGCACCTGTTCCAACTCTCCCCCTATGGGATTGAAATCCACGACCTCCACGTGGTCCAAATGATGACTGTGAATTCTGAAAATTCTGATTTGATTGTGGTTGAGTAGACCTGTCATTCCAACCACGTCCTCCACGGCCTCGAGGGGCAAATCTCCCCCTACCTCGAGAGCCTCTAGATGAGTAAAAAGCCTGATTCCTTGCATGCTCATCATTACTGGATGAGGATGCACCACCTGTAATATTCATACCACCAAGTCCAAGCTTTAATTCTTCCACAATGAGCAATGACACAAGCTCATTAAAGTCTGGCATTCCTCCCAACCTTACTGAGATGGAAGTATCAAAAGATTTGTACTCCCGGCCAAAACCACGCAGTGTGAGAGCAACCAAATCATCATCATCCATTGGGGCATGAATTGATGATAGTGAATCTGCATAACCCTTGATTTCGTGAACATACTCATGTATACTCCTATTCCTTCGTGTTACATTGTGAATCTGTTGCTTTAGTTGTATCTTCCTTGCACCAGTGTCTGTCTCATACATTCGGCACAATATATCCCATGCTTCTTTCGGTGTATTTGCATCTTGGATGTGAATAAGCAAGGCATCTGTTACACATATTGAAAAGTAATGCAACACTTTCGAAGACCGCTCTACCCATTGCTTGTGGGCCACCAACTGAGCATTATTTGGTTGAGGAGGTAGAAATGGCTCCGGGTCTTCATCCGACATGAGACTCCATAAACCTTTGCCTTTCAAAAAACTCTTCATTCGAAACTTCCACACTTGAAAGTTAGTTCTGTCAAGCTTCTCTCCAACAATTTGCAGAAGTTCACAAAACCAGAATTTTTCCTTCACACATCACTTGAAATGCATCAATTTTTGCATGAATGATTTGCTCCTGAGTTGCTAGTACATGTGCCCTTCCAAATACATGAGACCTTCACTTCTTTGCTTGCATTTCCCCAAATACATGTGCCAAAATACATTCATTCACAAGCTTTCCATGAAAGCTTCAAAACAGAAATTTTCTGCTTGCTTTATGCACTTCAATCTTCACTAAACCTGCTCTTTGGCACCTGCAATCCGCTCAAGAGAGTTTTGCTACTCTTACCCGTTAGGCCAAGCTTCAGATCTGTAACCGAGGTGAGCTCCACAGCTTTCTTTTGCTCCACAGCTTCAATGGAAATCTTCACAGCTTCTTCTTCTTCTTCCTTCTTCTCTCACTCACTCTCACAACACAACTAATGAGCTCTAGGCTCTGATACCATGATAGAAAACAGAAGAAGGAGGGAGCACACACAAAGAGAAGAAAACCCTAATCCATATTCATCAATCATAAAGAAGGAGAGAAGCCATAGTCATCATCTCTCTCACACACACAAAAGAGAACACAACATAGTGTTGTGTCCACACTACAAAGTAAACCTAATGTAATGTCCACACCACACATGACCAGTTGGAGGTCATAAACACACCACACGATTTCCATCTACCATACTGTCACTCTGTCAGCACCCATGTGCTATCCTCTAGCTGTATACGAGCTTGACATTTCAACATATATTATATGACATTCATTGATGATTTCAGCAGAAAGACTTGGATTTACTTTCTCAGAGAGAAAAGTGAAGTGTTGGGAAAGTTTATGGATTTCAAAGCTTTTGCAGAGAAGCAATATGGCTCTTGGATAAAATGTTTGAGGACAAATGTGGTGAATACACCTTACATGCTTTTGAGCATTTCTTGAGAAAGCATGGCATAAGAAGGCAGGTGACTTGTAGGTATACACCTCAGCAAAATGGTGTTGCTGAGAGAGGAAGAATAGAGTCATTTGTGAAGTGGCCAGGGCGATGCTCATTTGAAAAGACCATGCCAGACTATTATTGGGCAGAAGCATGTGCCACTACAGTTACTTAGTAAGACACCCACAGCAGCCATACATGGAAGTATGCCAGAGATGCGGCTTACAGGTTTTAGGCCAGATATTGGACACCTCAAAGTGTTTGGGTGCATAGCTTACAGGTTTTAGGCCAGATATTGGATACCTCAAAGTGTTTGTGCCTGACGAGAGAAGGAGGAAGTTGGATCCTAAGGCAGAAAAGTGTGTGTTTGTTGGATATGCACAGGATCGTAAGGCATACAAATGTTACAATCCACAAACTAGGCAAGTGGTTATCTCACGAGATGTGGTGTTTGATGAACTTGCTAGTTGGTACAAAGCAAAGGATGAGGGTGTCGTTGATTCTCTTGATGCTGATGTGCATGTGAACTTGCCACAAGCAAGTTCTACTTCTATGTTTGGGCCAGCAGAGTCTGAGAGTAGCACTATACATCCATGGTCAGGATGCTTGAGACATGAGAGTGTGACTAGGAGGAGTGCTATGGATAAAGGGAAGAAGAAAGTTGAAGAAATTGGAATTACAGGTTATGAGTCGTCAAGTTCAGAGAGTTTGGATGAGGAACTTAGCATACCTATTTTATGCACACCTGGTGCAAGGCAGGATAGATATGTGCCACCACATGCTAGAGTGACAGGTGTTCAGAGTGATCCGCATGCATTGTGGAGATCCCAAAGGGTCAGATATCCAGTTGAAAGGTTGACATATCATGATTTTGCTATGCATCATGCATATATGACCTCTTTGGTGAAGCATGTGGAACCTACATGCTATACAGAAGCTATTGGAAAGCATGTATGGGAGAAGGCAATGGATGTTGAGATGGGCGCATTGGTTCATAATGACACATGGGATTTGGTTGCATTACCAAAAGACAAAAATGTTATTGGTTGCAAAGTCAGATGGTTCCATTGAACGCCATAAAGCAATATTGGTAGCTAAGGGTTATGCACAAACCCAAGGCTTGGAATATCATGAAACATTTAGTCCAGTGACAAAGATGGGAACAGTGAGAGCAGTCATTGCTATGGCTGCAGCAAATGGTTGGAAAATGCATCAAATGGATGTGAAAAATGCATTTCTAAATGGTGATCTATAAGAAGTGTATATGGCACAGCTAGAAGGCTATGTACACCCAAAGTATCCCACTCATGTATGCAGATTGAAGAAAGCTTTATATGATCTGAAGCAAGCACCTCGTGCTTGGAGTGATAAGATGAGCAGATATCTTATCTCCCTTGGATTTTAGGTTTCTACAGCAGATTCTTCACTCTATGTGAAGAAAACAGATCATGGAATTGTCTTACTTGTCATCTATGTAGATGACTTAATTGTCACAAGAGATCATGCTACTGATGTTATGCATGTCAAGAAAGCATTGAGTGGGCAGTTTGACATGAAAGACGGGTAAATTAAGATACTTTCTTGGAGTCAAAGTGATCAAAGACCATGCAGGTACATGGTTAGTGCAACGCCAATATGCATTGGATATGTTGGCAAAATATGGCATGACAGGGTGTAAGCCAATGAGTACACCTTTGGAGCAGAATATGAAGTTACGAGTTGATTTTGGTGAAGAGTTGGATGATCCATCTATGTATAGAAAGATGGTTGTAGTGGGGCTAGTAAGCCAATTTATGACGAGCCCCAGAAAACCTCATTTAGATGCAGTGAGACGCATTATGCAATATGTAAAGACCACTGCACATTATGGTCTTCTTTATGAGCATGGTAAAGGCTTGGATATACATGGCTGCACCGACGCAGATTGGGCAGGTAGCTTGTATGACAGGAGGTCTACTAGTGGTTATGCCTTTACACTTGGAAGTGACGTGGTGAGTTGGAGTAGCAAGAAGCAACCTACTGTTGCTTTATCTAGTATACAGAGGCTGAATACAAGGGTGCAGCGATTGCTACATGTGAAGCAATATGGTTAAAGAATCTCTTGGCTGATTTGGGTGAGCCTATTGATAGCAAGGTTGTCATTCATTGACAACATGAGCAGCATACAGTTGGCCAAGAATCCAGTGTTTCATGCACGGACCAAACACATAGAGGCCCATTATCACTTTGTCAGAGAGAAAGTGCTGGATGCTACAGTGGATCTAAAGTATGTGAAGACTGAAGAGCAGGTGGCTAACATCTTTACAAAGCCACTTAGCAGGAAGAAGTTTGAGCACTTCCGTACTATGTTAGGAGTACGTGGGATGAGCTTGAGGGGAGTGTTGAGAGATTTGATAGCCCAAGCTCATCTACATCTTCATCTATGGCAGTACATCATGAGCTTGAGAGGGGCTGTTGAGATTCAAGCTCGATGTCAGTGTGTGCCAGCTATGCTATGTGTTGGCATGTTAGGTAGTAGCATGTGTGAGACATAAATGACCGCGTCCAGTTGGTCATAGTGTGTGGACATTAGCTAGGGTTAGTCGTGTGTGGACACAACTCATAGTGTGTGTGTGTATTATGGATTATGGCTTAATGCATTGTGTGAGAAGGGAGATGGCTTCCCTCTATGGTTAGGGTTTGCTCCTGTGTGTGTGTCTCCTCTCCCTCTACCTGTTTTTCATCAGGGTGTTGGTAGCATAGTCCAAGGGTACAAAACCTGATTCACAGTGCCCCACAAAAAAAAAAGAGAAAGAAAGAAAGTGCCACAGTCATACCAAATATTCCACGGTGGCTGTACCATTCACATTCCCCATTTTCCATGGCTGCACCAAGTAGAACTTCAAATTTTCCACGGCCGCACCAACATTCACTTAAACTGCCACAGTCGTTCCAACTTTTGATGAGCTTGCCACACGGTCGTACAAACCCACAAAATGAAGTGCCATGTAAATTCCATCATGAAACCCAACTGCCATGATCATTTTGAAAGTTCCACAATTGCACCACCTTTTGCTCAACATGCCACGGCCATACCATTCCCCCGAATGAAGTGCCACCCCCATTCCATCCTCCAGCAAAACTTTGTACGCTCATTCCAACAATTGCCACACCCGTACCAAATACAAATTTGGATGCCACGCCCATTCGTTTGAGGATGCCACGCCCATTCGTTTGAGGATGCCATGCCTATTTCTTGAGGATGCCATGCCCGTTCACTAAAGATGCCACACCCGTTTGCTAGGGATGCCATGCCCATACCATTCAAGTTGCCACAGACGTGTGTCCTGCTAAAAAAGTATATACATGGGTTCCACCCCCTGATTTTCTCATTTTCATCTCTCCATGATGTAACCAAATTCTTGCATTTTTTTCTCTCAAGCCTTCCTATGCTCATATCTTCTCTCCCCAATGGCTGACACCTCAGACTCCTCCCTGGAGTTCCAGCACCACCCCACCCTCAGGAGAAAGCACCCAATGGGGGGGGGCTTTGAGGACTATGCCTGCACTACACATAGCTATCACACTTGGGGGAGCCGCTCATGAACCAGGTGAGCGGACGCACAATACATTCCCGATGAAGAAAAACAACAAATTAGAGTACAAGCTCCTCTACTTTACACGGCAATGGCAGTAGAACCCTGTAGTAGCCACATGACTAGAGAAGTTAGGGCTCGAAGGCCTGCCAACACTGGAGCCATGGGGGTTGGATTTTTGCAACATCTTATACTTCACAGAAACTTATGATGCCAACCTGCATACAAGTGAAGTGCTTGACTATGAGGTCATCCACAGAGAGTACAACTAAGCGTGGATCTCATTAGAGATGCCCTACAGCTCCCTACATGGATCAGCCTTATGCGTAGCTAACAAATTCCCCCAAATTGACCAAGGGCACTTATAGGGGCAAACCCAACAAGGATGGGGTTGAATGGGCCAATATTACATAGGAAAATCCGGTCATGCCATCTAGGGCCTTACAGTTTCTTTTGACCATCCCCGCTGGACATATTGGTTCAGCAGATATAGCATGTCAACTTTGGCCAAGTACACCAATAGCAAATGGTGAATTGGGCCAAGTACCTACATAAAGAGATCCATGTAGTCTACTCCAATCCGCAAGGGAAGCTCACAGAGCATCTATGCTCCTCACAAAGGCTCCTTACCATGCAAGTGGGTGGGTGGGGCTACCCCAAGCCATCCAGCTCAGTGGCCGAGATGCAGTGCCCATATCCATGGCCTTGGCCATCCTCTCCCCAACCACCACCTGCTAAGTGCCACCACGCAAACCCTAAGGGCAAGGAGCAAATACCCCCACTACCCAATCAAGGCCCTACACTAGAGGAGCTTGAAACTAAGGAGGCTAGATGAAAAGCTAAGGAGGAGGAGAGGCACAAGAAGGAATTTTTTCATCAGAATCTTTATAAAACCCTGCTCCCCTCACTTTATAGAAGCAGGCCCCTCCTCCCCTCATTCTTCTCATCTTAACACACTTGAGACCCTTTGCTGGGCAAGGTCAGGGAGCTTTAGATCAAGTCAATCCTATGTGGAGAGTGTGCATGCAAGCCTATGTGGAGAGTGTGCATGCGGCCCATGGATCAATGCCCAACTTTGCACTTGGATTTTCTTATATGGCCAAGGAGCTGATTACACAGATGACAGATTGTATCTACTGCTAGTAGGAGGTGGCAGCTATCTCCCAAAGAGAGATGTTGCTGGCAAAGGCTCAGGAGTGGTAGATATCTAAAGATTTATACACAACTAACCTGGACAACCTCTAGTTGCAAAACATGCTTGATGAGAAGGAGCAGCAACTTGAGCAGGCAATCAAAACTATCATAGAATTCCAGCAAGCTCACAAAGTCACACAAAGGGCGCACTAAGATCTATCTTTAGTAGAGGCCATTGCCAGAGACTCCCAGAATCAAGCTCAAGATACGGAAGAGGCTCTTTCAAAGACCAAGATGGATTTCCAGAGATATAGGGAGGTCTCGGAGGGCACCCTTCATGGACGAGATAGAGGAATAGCTAGATGTAGCTGAAGCTAAACCGATACAGCCACCACCAACACCCTCTGTTCCTTCCTCTAGTGCCACAGAATGCAAGTTGGATGCACTCATGGGGATACGGCCATGGAGCTGCCCCTACTCGCCCTCCCCCCATAGAACCCCTTCCAACTCCTTGACTTCCACCACTAACAGGAGTGTTCTCCTCAACTTGCTTCAACACAACATTTTTCTAGACGAGCCCCTCTCCTACTAAACCTATACCTATATCCTCATAAAACTCTCCCTCTCCAGTATTTCCCTCCTTCCCTAGTTTTTGTTCCAAGGGCTCATCTCTTTCACCCACCCCCACACCTTCTATGAACTGCCTCCCTATCCTCTCCAAGCCACTCTAATCAGTTGGGGTCATCTACTTAGATTCGGCCAATCAACAAACCCAGCTGATCTTATCGATCTCTCTGTCCTTGAAGGCCTGTGTACAAACCCCTACTCCTCCCAATGGACATCTAACGCTTTGCAACATCTCCATAGTAGGGATTGGAACATGGTTGATGCCGCATATCAATCCCTTTGCGATATGGACTTCCTCCATACTTTACTACTTATCCTCTACCACAGATGTCACGTATATATGGAAGTCATGGAAGCCATGGGCATATGCCGATTCAATGACTTGCATATGGCCTTCCCCATGGACTTCACACCAAAGGAATATAGAGTTGGAGGAGTTTTTCTGATCACATGGCCCAGTAGACCCCGAAGGCAAAGCTCATGACCACAACGGCCCATGGATATGTTGTGATGTGATGTGATGAGGATAGATGTGATGTGTAAGGTCCCTCCCAAGCCATGTATGTATGTGTCTCTTTTAATATAGATTTCAATAAGGAAAGAGAGTGTAATTAGAGAAGAGTGAGACAACAAGGCTAGAAACATTAGGAAAGTATTAGAATAAAAATATTAGCTCCAAAAATCCTAAAAGAAATAAGAACATAAGAATAGTTCTATTAAGAGATAAGTATTCCCAAAAATAGAATTTCGAGTTTAGGTGATAAGAGGTCATATTTAGAGTACTTTTACACATTTAGAGTTCATGCATACTAAAAATATGAAAAAACAATGCGTTTCTAAAGATGGTGCGTTTGTGGCTATATACAGATGTTTTTGCCTATTCTGCCCGCGTTAGCTTGTAGACCAAATGCCTTCCCGTTCTTTTGACTAGTTATATGACTATATATTTGAGTTTTTATCAGAGAGTTATAGTCGAAACAATTTGCTAATTCTGTCAGGGTCTCTACACAAAGAAAACGGGTGTCGATGAGTAGGAAATTTTCTCCAAGATAAGACTTAGTGGACTATGTTTCCCCTATTTTTGGAAGGGGGAACCTTACAAGTGGTATCAGAGCCGATCTTAGTTCCTAGGATTTTTTTCCAAAGGTTAACTGTCAAAAGGGATTAAAATAAGTGATTGTTTATCATATGAGGACGAATCAATCATCTCTACTGGCCATAGAAGTGATTTGAATATCCTCACATGTTGAGACAATCATCCTATGAAATTGTGCTTATATCTTGGAGGTGCACACGCAAGATATTTGTACAATAAATTTGAGAAATGAGATTGGAGAGAAAACCTTTTGTGAGGAAAACATAGGGTGATCAAATAAAGAAACTAGTGAGAGACTGAATGACTAGAAGGATAGACCGAAACTGTGTTTAAAGAAGTTTTCAAGATATCTCATTAATTTGTATATTATAAATTATTAAGATTATAACTCCATTAAGGTTTGAATAGTTGACGTGTGAATGTCATCCATTGGATGCTTTACACTAGGAAGATCATCCAAGATCTTGAACCCATCTCAGACAAACATGGGTCTAACTTCAGATGTGTAATTCCTAGAGGATCATGCTCTTAGATGTGTTAATCCCAAGATACTAGATGTGTAATTTTCACAAAACTAATAATCTCAGATGTGTCAATCCTGATAATCTTTGGATGTGTCAATCCCAAGGCACCAGATGTGTAATTCTCAAAAAAATGAAGATCTCAAATGTATTAATCCTGACTGCCTTCAAATGTATTAATCCTGACTGCCTTCAAATGTGGTGCTATGATAAGTATTTGATAGTTTTGAACTTTTAATGGATACAATGAAAGAAGCAAGCTCACCCTCACCCTTGCTCGTCTAAAAATCGTAAGAAATGCCAAATTAGTTGGAAGCATTGTTGTCAATCTAACCACTGGAGCTAGAATCAGTTATGAGATGCCATGAAAGTACACCTTCGTGAAAGGTTTTGTACTCCATAGTTTTTTGAGAGGATAAAATGAATGAATTTTGGAGAGCTAACCCAAGAAAGAAAGACCCTAAAAGAATACCACCAAACTTTTGTTAAACTTCTCCGATTTACTCCAGAGATGGATGAGGTAACTCTTCTCCATCGATTGATTTGGAAGCTTAATCTACCTTTGAATAACCTCATCAAGAATGTGAAACCATCCTCTATTCCAGAAGCCATAATTATAGCCAGAGACTATGATAAAGTTTTTATATAGAAAGTGTCGAGAAAGACATGAGTCCTTCCATGTTAATCAAGAAGAGGTCTCCTAATTCAAGAGAAACGTCAAGCCCACCCCTGATTACAAGGAATCATGAGCTAGAGCAAAAATTAGGTCAAGAAATAGGGATAGCAAGGTTAAAGATAACCGAATTCAACAAGTATTTCTATGAGTAAATAGAAGAGGATTGGTGCAAGATTCATGTGAAGGACTCATTAGCATTCTCTTAATCTCTCATCATGGCTTATTGCTTAATCTTTGATCCACCATGAATTACAACACTCCCTCCATGGCTAGCCGCTCTCAGAGGGAGAGGGGGAAAGAGCCAAATCGGTAGCATGTAGTGCCAAGTGATGCCGACGTCTCCTCGTGAGAGGAAGGGGCTGTGGCTCCATGTGTGGAGGAAAGCAGCTTGCTGAAGCTGTTTGCACTCCGAGTCGCCAACAAGGCGCTCAAGGCGGCCCCTCAGAGTATGAATGAGGTCCACCCAGATGGCGCGGATAGTCTCTGCTGGGAGAGTGCACCCCCCATCAATGGTCTCGCTCTGCAGTGTGCTCGCCAGATGTGCCAAGTTGCGAGGCTGTTGGATGAGCTCCCACCTGTGGCAAGTGCTGTAGTCCGATGTTCAATGAGGGGCTGGGGCTGTAGCCACTGTTGCCGTCGTCATGCGCCGGTGAGTGAGCAGCACAAGGGCAAGGTCACAGCCGTCATCCTCATAGAAGAGAGCAGGTCCAGCCTCCGTCATCCATGTCATCCCCCCACATAACTGTGTACGCAGTGCACGGGTCCAAGGTGAAGATACGGAGAATGCGCTCCCAAACCTGCTGGGCATTCGGACAGTCCCAAAGGCAGTGTCGCTTGGACTCATTGGTACTGCTGCATCTGCGGCAAACTGTTAGTTTGCCAGAAACAACCAACCAAGTGCCCACCACTGCAAGACTCCTGTGAGCCACTAGCCAGAGGAAGGAGACCTTCCTAGGCCGGTAGCTGCTCCAAAGTCGCTGCCAGAAGTCCTCGATGAAGGGGGCCGGAACTCCTTGAGCTTGCTAATGGGGCAAGGCTGAGAGAGTGCCGTCCATCTGTTGGAGAAGGATCTGTCTACCCAAGCGAGCAAATTATTGGAAGAAGAGGATGTCTGGGTCGGTGGGGGCCGCGTCTGGGTCGTGCCACTGTACATGTATCAACGGCGTGTCCTCCTAGAGCTAGAGACGCCAGGATGATGAGCCGAGCCGATGACCTCAATAGGGGGGGTTGATGTGCCACTTCCGATCATGGAAGCCTATCACTCGGACTCTCCAAGGAGAAAAGGGGGCACCCTCATCAAGGGGCTATTGCGAGCGAAGAAGGCTCCCCTGGGGACCCACCTCAAATGTGCCCAGTGTTGGCGAACGAAATCCAGGAGCAGAATGCCGATCCGGGATAAGGAAGCCATACAGGAGGGGTCGGGGGGGAGAAGCCAAGTAGGAGGGATAGCGGCCTCAATGTCGAGGCTCATGGTAGCGGCTCCTCTCAAGCCCTGTAACCGCTCTGCCTGGGTCTGCTCGGGAAGCTGTTTAAAGTGGTGCGAGGCTCCAAATGTCTGTGCTGGTCCATCGCACAGTGGTCCCCAAGAAACATGGGACCTGAAACCCACCGGATGACCGGAGGGGAAGCGGAATAAAGAGTTCCAGGCTATGGGCTGTCGCGTGCGGTCCTCCTCTCTGTGGATGGAAGGGACTAGACCAAGGCCGGTCGTAGCATTCTCCAAGCCCGGAGGAGGTTGGCCGCAAATCTGTCCTCAAAAGCAGTGCTGAGCAGGGCCTAAATTTGACGGGTGTTTTACCTGTCAAGGGCGATTTTGCCCGTCAAAAAAGGTTTTTTTAAAAAAACTATGTAGAATTAACTTTTCACTCTGAAATACACTAATTTCAAATGCCTTTCAAATGACATGTCATTTTTTAAAAAGTGCTTTTCATTTTTTTTGATATATATATATATATATTATATAAAATACACATTGCACAATGTACAATCACTGCAATGTGTATTTTATATATTTATAATAATAATATTATATATTATATATATATATATATAATTCTGGATGCACAAATTACAATTTGCATAAATTGCATTATTGCGTGATTTGCAATTTTGCATGAAGTTCGAACTTCGGGCGGTGCGCTCGCATGGCGTGGTGGGTGAGACAGTGTACGTGGACCACTGGGCGCCGAGGGAGCATGTGGCCGTAGCTTAGGCACCAATGCCGCACCATGAAAGAGGCGGCTTTACAGTCTTTGCTAGCGGAGCCGACTAAGCCGACGAGCGGCGAGCCATTTTGCTCATACTGTCGGTGAAAATCGTCGTAGGAGACTACCCGGAAGACCTCCACGCCCTTCTCTCAATCAAACGATGGTTGGATGACCCCGACGGCAGCCTGAATGACTGGCGCACTGTGGTGGACGACAACGAAAATGACACCTCCGTCTGCTCTTGGCGCGACGTCAAATGCAACTCCTCATATGCTGTCATCGGTCTGGAGTATGTACCTCTCCAACCTGAACCTTTCCGGTATCATCTTTGATGCTATCCAGCAGCTTGCCAACCTCGCCAGCCTCAACATCTGCAACAACAACTTCAGCGGCGACCTTCCCCTCTCCTTCACCAATCTCACCCGCCTCGGATTCCTCAACATTAGCCACAACTCCTTCAACGGGTTACGGTACCATCCCGCCGGGGGCAGTCTGGGCCGACTCCCCTTGTAAATTTAGGCCGGGGCCCTGAACGCAACGCCCATCGCCATTATCCGAGTGCTGCTCGGCGAGTGCTCGCCTCACCTGAGTCGCCTGCAGGCTGCGCCCATGGTTTCCATTCCGAATGCATCGAGCTCAGCCATCGACAGTCGACTCTTGGCAAGTTGGCTCTCCGCTGAGTCCTGAGTCGGACTGACCGCATCGCTTCCGCTTCTTGTCCAGTCTCTGCAGAATACGCATCCACATGACCTCGTAAGGTACGCCATCAGCTTCCTTGCCATCGAATTTTTTTTGGGAAGAAATCGTCCTCGTGACTTGGAAGGTCTTGTATCTTATTTTGTTTTCAGAATATTAGCGATTTTTTGTCCCTCCAAAGATAGCCTTCTTCCTGAGGTCCAGTAAGCCTTTCATATGGAAAAAAAGCCATCTTGTATGTCAAAATGCCAGATGGGAGATCACATCCTAATGCCTTTCTTAGACCGAGCATGAGCTATTTTATAAAGGTGAGGCTAGACAAAATTATTTAGGGCTAGGAAGAACCATATTGAATCGAGATGAAAGATTGGGGCTTTGAGATATTTTTTATCATCCCAAGCTAAGGTTTAATCTTATTCCAAGCCTACCAGATGGCTTTTAATGAGGAGGTTGGCATGAGGTTTTATTTGAACTGGTCCACAAAACATAGGAAGGGAGGGAAGATCCTTTCATCTCTAAAAGCATTTGATGGAGTTCAAATGTATGTACCTATTTAATAGGAGAGCCCAATCCTCCTTGGGAAGTAGAGGCTCTCACGATCCATTTGGCTGAGAGTTTGTCTACCAAATCAATGATATTAAAAAAGCCCAAACCTTCTCCATCCTTTGGGATAGTACAATATCTCCACAACTAAACAATAGTCAAAGTTGGACATGCAAGGCATCTTGACTGGACAGTATGTTGGCCAATGTATGGGTACATAAGATGGTTGACAACATCACTCCACCTATTTTGCCTTGAAGACAACTAGTGAGTAGGTTGTATTAGGGTGGCTAAGCCCATTTTGGCAAGCTGGACACACATTTCAGATGGTTGGGCAGCTAGACACATTTCAGATGGCTGGTAGCCTGGTAGAAGAAATAGTCATAGATATGTCTATATGTAATACAAGGATAAGCTATCGCGCATCTCTCACATTAGTAATTTCATAGCATAAGTATTACATTGAAGCCTTTTGTTTGTAGATTGGATGCTTTATGTATATACAAGTTTCATCAACAATTATACTTAAATTTTCACTTTAAAAAAAGCTTGTTTGTGGATTGATTGTTTAATTACATATAGTTTTTTAGTTTTTAAAAAAGCTTTTCATTTTGATAAATTGCTTGCCATTTGAATAACATGATTTTGGAGATTCATGTCATGTGAAAAGCAGTTTGAAAAAGTGTATGTCACTTGAAATTTTAAGTAACCCGTCAAATTTAGGCCCTGGTGCTGAGCTCGCCTAGGGGAGCATCTGAAAAAATTCACTGGATCCTAGGTCTCCAAGGGCCGCTGTGGGGCGGAAGCCATGAAGACATGCGCCTGACAAGGAAATCCTTCTAGGGTTCCTCACTTGGCTGAAGGCCGCGAATAATCAGCTTGCCCAAAAGGGTCTTGCTGGTCAATAAGTCCTAGGCTGCCTAGGTGGGTGGGCTGCACGATGACTCTCCAAGCCACCTTGGCCCTAGCCGGCGTGCCATCTCCTCTTGACCCAAGGAAATTCCGAATCAGCCTCTGTAGCTGGCTGATGCAGGATCTTTGAAAATTCCAACATGAGGTAATGTACCGAGAGAATGCTAGTAATAGGCAAGAAGCGAAAGCACACAAGAAAGAATAGGAGAGAGAGAACACTTGAGAGAAAACACTACAAGCTTGAGCAATGATGTAAAAGATTTATGATATGTATTAATGAAACAATGATCACTCATATATACAAGCCCATATGAGCAGTCGGGCTGTTTTGAAAAGAGGACAAATAATAAAGTGTTCATACTATAAACTAAAGCTGATGTTATGCTGGCCGGCTACCCGGCCAGATGCGCGTGTAGAAAAACGCATGAAATATATGTTGGCACCCATGCTTGTAGTACATAAAGCGTAGAAGAGAAGCGCTTGGAGAAAGCTGGCTGCCTACGCATGATGAAGAAACGCAAGGACTGGAGATGTACATGTCCAACACCTCCTCTCAGCTCTAGCACGGAGGTCCAACACCCATGCGGCGAAGGAGCTGATCAAGCATGTCCCTGGGAAGGGGTTTGGTGAAGAGGTCAACTAGGTTGTCTGCAGAGGGGCAATACTCTAGAGAAATAATACGCTTTGCAACTAGCTCACGAACAAAGTAAAAATGGACCTCAATGTGCTTCGACCTGCCATGAAATGAAGAAGTATTGGCCAATGCCAAAGCACTCTGACTATCTGTCTAAATGCGAACTAGAGAGGCTGAAAGAGCACAGAGAGTGGATAGCATCTGCATCAACCATAACAGCTCACAAGATGTGTTGAGATAAGCACTTAGCACGGTACTCCGCCTCAGTGGAGGAGAATGAAACTATAGTCTGTTTCTTGGATCTCCAAGAAATGAGGCCGGAACCCAAAGTGAAGCAGTAGCCAGAAGTGGAGTGCTGGGTCTCCGGGTCGCCTGTCCAATCAGCATCAGAATATCCAACCAACTCGGTGCCTCCTCCGAAAGAAAGTCCATAGTCCATGGTACCAGATAAATACCGAAGAACCCGAATTGCAGCCTGCGAATGAGAATGACGAGGAGCAAAAGAGAATTGGCTCAAGACACTGACACTGCAAGAGATGTCTGGCCTGGTATATGTCAAGTGGATAAGAGAACCCACAATCCGCCGGTACTGAGTTATGGCGTCAAAGATCAGCAAGGTGTCCTCACAAGAGAGTTTGGTGGTAGGATCCATCGGACAAGAAAGGGGACGACAATCCGTTATGCATGATGTCTCTAGTAGCTGTTGAAGATATCTGTACTGGCTGAGAAAGACTCCATCAGGGGACTGATAGACTTCCATCCCGAAAGTAATGGAGAAGGCCAAGATCAGTCATCTCAAAAGTGAGGGATAAAGCTGTCCGGAGTTGCTCAATTTTCTCAAGATGTGAGCTAGTGAGTAGTAAATCATCAACATATAGAACAATCACACAAATGAGATCATCCTGGATGTAGACATAGAGATTGCTATCTGCAGAGCATCTCTGAAAGTCATTGGAAATAAAGAAAGCATCAATCTTGTCATACAATGCCTTAAGTGCGTGTTTCAAACCATACAGGGCTTTGTGTAGCTTGTGCACCTTGTCCTCATTACCAGGAATCTGAAAACCGGGAGGTTGCTCAACATAGACCTCCTCTTGCAAGTCGCAAGTGGACTTGACATCCATGTGATACACCGGCCAGTGATGATGAGCAGCAAGAGCAAGAACCGTCCGGATGGATGTGTTTGGTTGTAGGGGCATAAGTTTCTTCATAGTCAACACCCTCAATCTGAGAGTAACCCTTGGCAACCAATCTGGCTTTGTGTTTATTCAGAGAACCATTTGCATGAAACTTGGTCTTAAAGATCCATTTCACCCCAGTGACATGCCTGTGAGAAGGCCAATCCACAAGATCCCAAGTACCATTCCTCGCAATGGACTCCATCTCTGCCTCCATGTCGGTCTTCCATTCAGGAAGAGTGAGAGCCTCCTTTGCTGTGGTAGGCTCATAGGACTGCACCACTGTATGCATCAAAGCAAGGTTACATGTATGAGAAAGTTGTCGTGACCTGTGTGCCCGTGTGAGAGGGGCTGAAGTGGACTCAACAATTTGATGAAGATTTGCATCGGTAAGGTGTGAGTCACGAACAATGGACTCCAGCCATCAAGGGACCCGAAGGGTGGGCCTCCAACTCGGTGGAGAAGAAGTGAATGGAGAGGCTGAAGAAAAAGTAGGAGTGGGTGTGGGGGGTGGAGAGGATGGTGGTGAGGCTCTCAAAGTAGGAGCAAGGGAAACCTCAATGGTAAGCTCCGGAGTAGATGGAGAGGCATCACCTGATGAAGGTTCAACAAAATGAACATCGCAAGAAATCACCAAGGATTTTGTCGCGGGATCCCAGAGGTGGTAAGCTTTGGATGAGGATCTATACCCAAGGAAGGTGCACTTCCAGGTTTTGGGATCAAATTTGGAGCGGGAACCATCAGGGATATGAGCATAGGCATTGCAGCCAAAGACCCTGAGATGAGAAATAGAGGGCTTCTGTCCAGTAAAAGCCTCCTCTGGGGTCATCGAAGCAACCGGCTTTTGCGGGAGAACGATTGAGAATGTAGGCCGCAGTGGTCACAGCTTCACCCCAGAAAGAGGGAGGGAGTGAAGATTGGGAGAGCATGGTGCGGGTCATTTCTTGAACTGTCCTGTTCTTTCGCTCGACCACCCCATTCTGCTGTGGAGTGTGGGGATTAGAAAACTGTCGCCCAATACCCTTTTGAGAACAGAAGTTATGGAAAGCTTTGGAGATGAACTTGCCGCCATTGTTGGAGTGAACCTTGCGAACCTTCTTCGTGGTCTCAGTCTCGACCAAGGAAACCCACTCTTGGAAGCGAGAGAAAGTCTGGAATTTTTCTGCCAAGAAGAAAACCCAAACATTGCGTGAGAAATCATCAATAATAAGCATGAAGTACTTGGCACCACTGTCAGTGGTCATCTTCATTGGACCACACAAGTCCATGTGAACAAGCTCCAGAATCTGAGCAGCTTGTTGACAAGCTTCATGAGGGAAGGGCTCTCAATGTTGCTTGCCATGCAATCATGCCCCACAAGTGGAATGGGAGGCCACGAAACACTTTCCAGCTCAGCATTAGCATTTACACCCGAAGAGTAGCCAGACTAGCACCTACTGCTGCTATAAATGTTTGCTCCGAAGATGCTTCTGCTGTTTGCTCCGACTGTGATTATGCTGGGGGGTGCGCATGATTTAGGTTCTGTGATTAGGAAACTGCTGCTCGTGTTGCAGAGCGATTATACCCCTGAAGTGAAGAAGCGCTGCGCAGAGCTTCTCAAGCTTCTAGACCACCAAGCTCGCCAAGCTGGCCCCTTGCAGGCCAGCTTCAATGTAAGCTACGAAACCTCCTCCACTAATCACAATTAGTCCCATGTGTAATTACTTGCCCTTTTATTATCATGAATATTGAAAATCGATCCGCACCATTACATATATTTTAACAAATTCAGGAGCAACTTCTCAATGCTAAATTAAGGCTTGGTACTGGCTTGACTTCTTGTTAATAGTTGCAAAAAAGAGTTAGCATACAAATACAATACTAGTTTACCATATGTCAACATGCTCATGAAGACCTAATGCATTGATCTCCATGCACTAGGTAAATTAATTCCTATCCTAAGGTCAATATACTATAATTTTCCATATCCTAAGCTCAATCCCTCTACTTCTAAGATCAATACTGTAGTTTTATCCTTATCCGAACACCAATTATTCTTATCCTACTGTAGCTTCAAGACCATTAATCAATCATTATTCTTACCCTAATGTTACACTCTTGAATTCTATAATTATTCTCACCCTCAGATCAATGCTCCATAATTATCTTAGATTTTCGTCTCTTAATTATTCACTTGATTTTTAATTGAACTACTGATTCTTTAATATCATAACTTGCACTTAATTATCTTTTTCTTTATTATTGTCATGATTAATCACTTGATTTTTTGCTTTTCCTCTAGATAATTTCCACCTGGTTCTTGATCTTATCCCTTGATTTTATGCAACAGTTATTTTCTAGATTTGCTAACGCATTTTCAAACCATAATTATTGCCAAAGTTGATTGATTACTATCATGTGACTTTAGGTTTTAAATTAGATGTTAAGCAAAGTTGTGTATGTAGACTGGAGGTCCAATGTGGCAAGTGCCGACTGGGAGGAGGGATGGCAAGATGTCCTCTGCCCTTGCTGCCACAGTGAGCTTGCCCTTGCCAACTTTGACCACACCCGTGTTGACACAAATATTCCTCTCCCATGGACTCTCACAAGATGAAATGATCACTCTCTTAGGTACCGTCATCTTATTGATCTCAACCTCTCCTTCATATTTTTGTTGCTTGAATGTGGCCCTTTGAGATTCAATTAGTTATTTCATTATGTGTAACTTTTTGAGTGTCGTTCTTGGATAGTGTAGTGGGTCAAGCATCACAGTAGCCTTAAAAAATAATCAATGTACCTATATATTTGTTTTAATATTCTTTTGTCTCATGTGTAGAGCCCACTTCGAGGTGGGATCTAGAGCCATAGTCTTGTAATGTATTTTTTATGGTTCTCAATGGGTCACCTTAAAACCAATTGGCCCACTTCATTCATCAACGTAGGCTCTCCCACAATCCTAGGAAAATCCACATGTAGCACAACTCACCTTGAAACGGATTAGAATTTTGGCTTGCCTTGAAATAACACTTTCTTTTGAAGGAAAACTCAAAGTTTCATTAGAAGGGCTCATATGTAACGTCCATTTCTTTGTGGAGACATTAGAGGGATAAAAGTGTCTTTTTCTTCCCAAAATTTTGGCTTTCTTTTAATGGACAAACTTTATCTTCTCTTCTTTTGAAGGATAAATGCCCCTTAGAAGGGTACCATAGCGTTCATTCTAAGCCTAGGCTAAGTTTTTTCCCCTTAAAAAAAGTTCTTCTAATAGTTAACAAAAAAATGTCCACCCCAACTTGGTGACTACAACAGAAGCAGCATCTGGGGCGCTAGAGGCAACAGCCCATGCGGCGCCAACAGCAGTGTTCGAAAAAAACCCAGGTATAGTGTAATTTGCACCTTCAAATTTTTAAAATTACCTTCAAATTTGAAACTTAAGGGTATTAAAACCTGCAAATTTTGAGGGGTTGTAGAACAAAAACCTTCAAAATTTGAAAATTTTCTTTATAAATAATTTCACAATTTTTAGATGAAGGTTTTTTACTTTTTGGGAAAATAGTTTTTTTCGAACACTGGCCAACAGCAGCAGCACCTTGGGCAAAATCAACAGCAGAAGCATCTTCGGAGCAAACATTTATAGCAGCAGCAGGTGCTAGTCTGGCTACTCTTCGGGTGTAAATGCTAATGCTGAGCTGGAAAGTGTTTCGTGCACTCCCCCGCTACACGACAAGGGGGAGCGCACGAAATATATCCCCACCCTTTATGTAGTGATTAACACTAATTAATGACGCAATCTGATGTTATTCATACACAATAGACACAGACAAGAGAAGAGACGTCTGTTGTCCTAACCTACTATGTATATTCCAAACATGCTATATACAAGGGTGGAACTTAGTTCCCATGTGTGTAGACAATGCATGTACCATCTACTCTGAACAGACAGAGTGTTCCGACCATGAGAATCATGGACAAACAATGAACTCCTTTGGCTGCAAACGGACAACCTGAGTCCACGTCTCCCCGTCTTGACCCTTTGGACAGCACAACCCCTTTTCCGGAAGATTGGCTACAAGTCACTCTCCAAGTCTTCGCTGGAAGTCTCCTTTCTGGCTTGCTCTCCCACACCCTTGAGATGTTGAGTCCTCCTGAGAGAAGTCTTCCCTTGACAAGTCTATGCTCTCTTGTGCCCAAGACATGAGAGATGTTCCCAACTATGAGTTATTGCTCCTCACTTTTGAGATCTTTTAATGAATGACTAAGCCCATCTTTATATAGGCTCAAACACACCAAGTCGGCAGCTTTGTTGCTGGTCGGATCCTGGAATATTCCCACGATTGCCTTTTATGATATCATGGCTGTGTTTATTGCTCCAAGGGCTGGTCTGCTGGTCAGTTCTTCTCTCTTGCTGGTCGGGAATGTGTCGTGGCTGCTACGTTGGCTGCCAAGGGCTTGTCGGCAGCAGCTGCTGGCTATGCTGGGGCCTGGTTGGTAGTGAACAACTCTTCAATGGGCTGGCCAGCAGAGGCACAGCCCCCCCATGGCTGGCTGCCCCCCATGGCTGGACTGCCCTATGGGCTGCCCCTCTTGGGTGGCCTATGGGCTGCCCAAAGGAAGCCCAAAAGCCCAAAACCCCAAGGCATCAAAAGCCCCAATGGTCCATGCTCATTATATCCACCATGTCCATGCTACTGTCCCATGTACACACATGTGCTCAACATCCATGGTGTCCTGCACAAGATACCCTGCCCTGTGCCATGCATGATCATGTACCCTACATGCTGCCTCCTCCTGTACCAGATGATGCACACCTGTGCTCCGGTGTTTACATGGCCTGGTCCACACACTTTGGCCCAGACTCGTCCCCTACACTGGCCCTGGTACCTACTAGCCTGGATTAGGAGCATGTCCACGTCATGCCTGTGGGCATGCACATGCCATCCCATGGAGGGCTGCCCCCCATGGCTGGCTGCCCCTTGGGTGGCTGTGCTCCGGTGTTTACATGGCCTGGTCCACACACTTTGGCCCAGACTCGTCCCCTACACCGGCCCTGGTACCTACTAGCCTAGACTAGGAGCATGTCCACATCATGCCTGTGGGCATGCACATGACATCCCATGGAGGGCTGCCCCCCATGGCTGGCTGCCCCTTGGGTGGCTGCCCCATGGGTGGACTGCCCTATGGGCTGCCCCTCTTGGGAGGCCTATGGGCTGCCCAAAGGAAGCCCAAAAGCCCAAAACCCGAAGGCATCAAAAGCCCCAATGGTCCATGCTCATTATATCCACCATGTCCATGCTACTGTCCCAGGTGTGACATGGACTTGTCCGTACCATTTAGCCACTCTTGAGGGCATGTTCTTGGTCAATTTCGGGGCTTTGGTCCAAGCGCCCAATGAGCAACCAAGTGTGGACAGCAGTTTTTAAAAATTTATTTTATTACTAAAGTACGGTTGGCAACCCTAACAACCAGCCAACGAGCCCATAAGTCACTACAAATAGAGAAATGGAGGGCATTGTCTAATTCATGTGAGTTGTAAGGGCATTGGCTGAGAGTCATTCTTGTGAATTGTAAACATGTGCTCAAAGACAGCCAGCGGCCAAGAGGCTCCCGATGGGCACCATTAGTCATCATGATCTTCAATAGGAAAGCACCCCATTCTAGGCTTTGGTTTTCCATTTGTTGTACATACATTTATGTTATTACAATGCACAGTACATTAGTTCAAATCTTAATATAACTTTCTTTCTTTCTCTCTTGTCTATTGTGTCTATCAAAGCATCTTTGCATTAATTCTCTAAATCTCATCATTAAGCATGCTTCCAAAGAGTTAGCACGCTACACTCTAAAATGGGTGAATGCAATTTGAAGAAGCTTGTAATTGATGTGTGAGAGGCATCTCGCTAGCTGTGGCTCTCTAGCTACCATTTTTGACCATGGTGTCCCGGGGGTGGTGAAGCTCCAATAAGTATAGACCCAAGCATCTATGGTCCTCGTAACTCATAACCTATGAGAGAAGGCCACATACTTGGAAATCCTAAAAGGCTTAAGTAAACCGTAATGCATAACCTATGAGAGAAGGCCACATACTTGGAAATCCTAAAAGGCGTAAGTAAACCGAAGTTCCGTGATGATAATCATGATAGGTTGTGCTTAGTGACTCTCCTTTTAGCCATAGGCTCCCTTCTGAAAACACCCTTAGCCTGAGGTTAGATTGCCATGAGGCATCCAAGCCTCGGAAGCTCGTCTTGGCATCCTATACCACCAAATTGCTTGCATGCCAGTAGCTATCTTGGCCTAGAAGACCCCACGCCTTGGTGGATCTCCCTCCACCTCGGTAGCTAGCCAATGGGCTAACATAAGCTAGGTCACTTTGAAGGCCTCTCTCCCTAGGCAAAGTTACTCTAGGTACCCACCACAAATGGGCCACAAATCCATCTATATAGTTCAATTACCGGTTCACACTACAATAAGAACCATGTTTGCGTGGCCTCTATGTAGTTCAATTACCGGTTCACACTACACTAAGAACCATGTTTGCTTGGCCTCTATATACTTGTTATGTTATGTCCCGTGTGCCTAGGACATAACGAGGCTAGTGTTTAGTGATCGGTCGGACAGGTCATACTTAGTGTGAATTGGACATTATACAAAATAGTTGGGATTGTGGCTCATTTGTAAGAGAGCCTCGTTGGAGACCTCTATGTGGTATGGGACACACATGTCTTGGAGGTGTGGGAGCTGTTATGGATCGTGCAGCTCACTAGCTTGGAGTGGCTTACCATTGTATTCGGTTGGAGCCTATGGTTGGGTGGCGAGTGCTAGTCGAACCCTTTTATGTTCCCGTTGATTCGTGCTTGTTGTACCATGTTGTAGTGCAGTGCACAACTCTCGAACTCATCCATGTGAGTATTCGATCGTGGGCAGATATTTAGGTAGGTGCTTTTATACCTTGGGGTGTTTCATTTGGTATCAGAGCTCGTGTTGGACGAGTTGACAGAGGTTGACAATGTCATTTTCACTCGTATGTGTGGTTGTTTTTCTTGATAATTAATGGTGACTTGGATGTTCCATTTTTGAGAGAGAGAGAGAGAGAATGAGCTTTGATTTTGGTATCATGCTCTATTGGTACTTTATGAGGCTTGTTAATTTGTTAGATTGTGTGGAGATAAAAAAAAAGACCAAAATATGGTTTTTTGGCTCTTTCTTCTTGAAAGAATCCTTTTTGTAATTCGACTATAAAGGAGTCGCTTTTTTCTTATTGGATAAACTCTTGTACTTATAACAAAAGTTTAAGGTTGTGATAACCTTAGAACAAATTACGTGGCTTTTAACCCTGTTAATTAAGGTTAATGTGAAGTCGTTTTTTTTTCTGATTACAGTCGACGACGATTCCTTAACGACGACGATCCAACGTCAAGATTATGTCATTGTCTCTCTTTTCTGGCATATTCGAGATAATCACGTGAATGGTGAATTTTGATTTGCGAGATTCATTATTTTTTTAAGAAAAGAAAATAAAAAGGATAAAATTGATATTATCTTTTTATTTATTCTCAAGCCACGTGTTAAGGGTGATAAATTATAGCTGGTAAAGAATTTCTTGGAATCGCATATACAGAGAATGGATTTCTTTAGTTTTTTCTTTTAAAATTCTTTCTTTATTTCTCCACATTATGTATACAAAAAAAAGTGAAAAGCCTTTGTAGCTTTAAAGCTCAGGTATAAAATTATACCTATCTCTCTCTAAACATAAGATAAGAAGCTTGAATCTTTTTTCAAAGACAAGGAAAAGAGCATTGATTCTTTTTTTTTCAAGCAAACAAAAAGTCGATCTTTTTATACTCCAAAACAAAACAAAATCTAGGCATTTATGGCACTCTTTTTATATCCATTTTTATTCTATTGAACCTATTTTTTTAATGTTTTTTTGTGCATCAAATACATGAGAATTACTGTGCTTTTGTGATGGGAAGAAGAAATAATATATAGAACATAAAAGTGTTCTTTTTCACGTGATGTGAAACATTTCTTCCATCATAAATCTTAATCTGAGTAAAGTTCTATATCATGTGATTTGGTAATGGATCTTTTACGAGATTTTGGTGCATTTAAATGAAATTTATTTGGCTTGGAAATGAACCAGAGTTTGTGCATAGACTTTTATTATTTTCGTACACATTTGAACATAAAAAGATTTATGTTTGTGCTATGAGTCCAGTGATTGGCTCATTCTAGTACTTGAGATTTATGCATACGCTGGTAATTGCACATGAGATTGGATTTAATTTATGAAAGTTAAAATTTTGTGAAAGAACAATGAGCAACTCCACTGATATGATTTCTTTGAATGTGAAAATTTTGGCAGAAATGGATACCACATCCTTCTTCTATAGTGACCAAATGGGTCACAGACCCAGTGCTTTGGGGCAGGACACTAGTGGTTCTATCGTGACAGTTCCTCAAGTTGGTGTGGTGAGGGGGGGTGTTCCCCAACCATCGCAACCACAGATGGTTCTTATGAATCCTGCCAAGTTAAGAGCCTTGTTTCAACAGGTTCAGGATCTTCAGGCTAGGGTTGCTCTTGGTGAGCAACAATGGTCTATTCCCCGCAGGCTGGACTGCATGGAAATTTGACAACCTATTCACCCTTCACTCCTAAATTGTTTCAGGGGAGAACTGATTTTATTAAAGCTCGGCTGAGTAGGTGGGAGACTCATTTCGCCATAGTGCTCGTGCCATAGTGCACTCTCCGGAGGAGCACATGGTTATGGCGGTGGAAATGTTTCTGAGAGATCATGCCTTCATGTGGTGGTGGCAAGACCTAAAATCTAAACCCATTACTCCAAGAACGTGGGAAGCCTTCAAGATTGCATTCTTGGAAGTATTTGTTAGAGAACCTGATGAGATTGTGGACTTCTGTCGTCTACAAGCTATTTAGTTGAGCGGAAGGACATTTGAGACATTTGTCTAGGAGTTTCAGGAACTTATTACTAAGTTCTCAGATCTTCCAGATCGCTATATTCGTTTGTTTTTCTTGCAAGCACTTTCTCGGGATTATCAAAATGAAGTGCAAAAAAACACGATGAGATCTTTTGAGGATGCCTTATACTTCATGTGTATCTATGATAATACCGTGGCGGTCGCTTGGAAGGACGTTGTAGGTGCTTTTGAATAACGAAGTAGTTGGAAAAAGAAGAGAAAAGGGAACAAAAGCCGCAGTGCTTTTGAAACCAAGTGGACAGGTTTCAATTCCTGAGCAACAAAAGTCGAAACCTTTGCAAAAGAAACCTCAACTTGATTTTGTTGTTGTCCATGAGGCTCGTAAAGGGGCATGTTTTAAATGTCATAGATAGAGTCACTTTGCCTAATTAAACAAGAAGCCTTCTGGAGGTGGTGGAGGTGGCGGTCGTTATAGTAGACCTATGTAACCACAAATTCAAGCACACTTTGTATAGTCTACTTTAGTTTTTCAGGTAATCCACTCATTGATAGTATTAATGTTTATTCTTTTAATACAAGTTGTCAGAATTTTCATTTAAACATGGGGGTGTTTGGTCTGCATGACTTAATCTGTACGTCGGGTGAGATCATGGGAATCCCTGTGCATGTTTTGTTTGATAATGGTAGTACTCATAACTTTATTGATGCTTCCATTGTTACGTGGTCAACTTGTCTCAAGGCGTGACGCAATGTTGGCAATGGAGGGTTCCTCACATTTCCTTGAAGATTCAAGACTACGAAGAGGAATTATCTTTTCTTGTATTACGTCTTGTGAGACAACATAGATGTATTGCTGTGGACAAAGAATGGTTTTTTACAAAAGCCCTAATGTATTGACAGACATCGTGTAATTACTTTTGAGCATAATGAGAATAAATTTTCTTTATTTGATGATCTATTTGGTCCAATGTCTAAAATTTCTTCTTATGTAGATGGAACAAATGTATTTTGTGATGATAGTCATGTGTGTTCAGCTTTAGAAACAAGTGAAATGCTTAATCATAATGAATGTGATGTTCTTTATTGTGTTCTTAAGAATGAAGTGCAATTAAGTGATTGTGTTTTTGCATCTTCTCTTGAGAATAGATTTGAAGCATTTTTGGCATGTGAGAATTCTTTCGTTGCTAGTTGTTTTTTCACAACAGGGACTTGATACTATGCAGGCATCAGCTGCTATCAAAACTATGAGTTTAGCTTTGGGAAAGGAGAAATGAGTGATTCACTTCTTCTTGCAAGTTTGGTTGTTGGGGACCAACAAGCTAGTTCGAGTTCTCGTGACATGGATTTGGCTGGTATGAAAGGTGTTGATCTTCGAAGTGTGGATACTCCTAAGAAGGACAACTCTTTTGTGAGATTTTGTCTGAATGTTCGGATGTGTTTCCAAAGGAACTGCCATTTGGTTTATCTTTGAAGAGGGGTGTAGACCATAGGATTGAGCTTAGGAGGCATAGCAAATATTTAGGCAGCCTTGCAGGTTGAGTTAGTCTGGGGAGGATAAAGTTACTAGACAGCTTTAAGAGTACCTTTAGATGGGGCATGTAAGACTCAACAAGTCACCATGGGGAGCACTTGTTCTTCTTGTGGACAAGAAGGATAAGACTAAGCGTATGTGTGTGTGTTACAAGGGTCTTAAGAAGTTTACTGTTAAGAATAAATATCTCTTGCCTAGGATGGATGACCTTATTAATCGTCTTTGTGGAGCGTGATACTTTACTAAGGACATGTTACCATCAGATCATTGATATTTGAGGATGATGTCTTTAAAATTGGTTTTCAGACGAGATATGGGCATTATGATTTCTTAGTTTCACCATTTGGACTCATGAATGCACTAGCTTAGTTTTCAATAGATGATGAATGATATCTTTCATCCATATTTGGGAAAGTTTGTGATAGTCTTTTTAGATGACATTCTTGTGTATAGTAGGACCCTTGTAAAACAAGCTATGCATATAAGGATTGTGTTAGATATCCTCAAGAAAGAAGTCCTGTTTGCTAAGGAAATAAAATGTGATTTCTTTAAGCAGGAGTTGACTTATCTTGGACACGTTATTATTACCAGTAAAACGGAGTCCATATTGATTATGAGAAAATCAAGAAAGTGTGTGAGTGGCCAATTCTTAGAACCATCACCTAAGTCAAGTCCTTTCTTGGATTTATAAACTTCTTCAAGACTTTTATCTGGAATTATGCAAAGATTGTAGTGCCTCTTTCAAATCTTTCAAAAGGGGTGGAGAAAGGCAAGTACAATAAGTACAAGTTTATGATATGGATGGAGGAGCTCGATAGATGTTTCAATGAGTTGAAACATGATGCTACCACAGCTCCCATATTCCAAATTATGGATCCGAGTCTTCCTTTTGTGGTTGAAATGGATGTCAGTGATTACGTTATTAGAGCAGTCTTATTTCAGGATGGTAGGCCTGTTGCTTTTGAAAGCAAAAAGTTGATTGGCCCACAAGTCAAATGACCGACACATGAGAGAAATTTATGTTGTGATTCATACTTTGAAGAAGTGGAGATATTATCTTTATGGCTCTACTTTTGTTGTCTATGTGGATAACTCATATCTTAAATACTTTTGCAATTCCTTTGAGTTGAGGGAGAGAAAAACTCGTTGGTCTGAGCTTATGCAAGAGTTTGATTTTGAGATCCGTTATCGAAAAGGATCTACCAATAAAGTGGCAGATGTCTTAAACAAAATTGGACATGTGAATCAGCTTTCATTTTTAACTCTCTGAAAGGGATTATATTCAAGAGATGGATTCTTTGATAGAATCTGGAATATAGTGCAAGCTGGGATGAGTCCTATTTCTATTGGTTTGAGAGAGTATTCTATTCAAATGGTTTGCTCTTCCAAAGGAAAGGTCTGTGCTCGGTCTGTGTACCTGATGTGGATGGTGCGAGGAATCACATCTTGTTTCACGACATGCCCTTTGTTGGGCATCCTGGGGTACAGAGGACTGCGCATTTGGTAAGAAGGGATTTCTTCTAGCCAAAGTTAAAAGCTGATGTTGAAAAATATGTTCGAAATTATCAACAATGCCAAGTAAATAACGCTGAGTGTTTGAGACATGGTGGCTTTTTGCTTCCATTCGAAAAGAAATGACAGAGTATTTCTATGGACTTTGTGGTTGGATTATACCACGAACTTTGAGCCCCAGGGAATAATACCATATGGATGATCATTGATTGACTCACTAACAAAAGCTCACTAATGAAAGATAGTATCTCACCTGTGTAACTTGCTCATCTTTTTGTTGAGAAGTTGTTTAGCCTTTATGGTATGCCAGTTGATATTGTAAGTGTGATCGAGACCCTAAGTTCACTGGACATTTTTGGCGTGAGGTGTTCAAGTAGGTCACTAGCTCAGGGGTGGCTTATCATTGTATTCGGTTGGAGCCAATGATTGCATGGCGAGTGCTAGCCGAAACCCTTTATGTCCCCGTTGATTCATGCTTATTGTACCATGTTGCAATGCGATGGACGGTGGACGAACTCTCAGACTTGTCCATGTGAGTATTTGGTCATGGTGGGCAGACATTCAAGTAGGTGCTTTTATACCTTGGGGTGTTTCACATTATGTCTGATAAGGGGACATGTTATTCTCGCCATCCTAAGGAGAGGAATACTAGGAAACAAAATGTGGATATTGGTGTGGGAGTGAAGAAGCATTCTCCCATGTGTTGTCTTCATTTGAATAATATCTCCATCTAATCAACTACTTATTAATAATCTTAATCATAAAGAGGGTGCGATCCCTATGATCCACAATAGCAATTGACTTGTGAGGAACATAGATGGATAGATCCTTGAGTCTTGCAAGCTCATGGTCAAAAACCAAGTTATCTCATGCACAAGAAAGATAAGATGCACATGTACCCCATGTGGGAGGAGACACTAAGCAACCTTATTAATCTTTTTCAAGATCAAATAAGTTCCAAAAAATCTCGGAGATAACTTACAGACTTTTCTAACCCACATTACTTGGGTCTCTTTTGGAATTCTCAAAGAAACCATTTGGCCTTCTTACAAGACTCTAGCTGATTGCTTTTTGCTAGCATAAAATTGCATTCTATCTTTTGTGCACTTTTTATGTTCCCTCTTGCAAACTACAACTTCTCTTGTTGTTGTTTCAAGAAATCAACCAATACACCAACTCGGACTCTCTCTAAGTCAATCATCCACAGGGCTCTTTGTTGATAGCGATACATTAGCATAAAAGGACTCATCCTAGTAGTAGAGTGCTTAGCACTATTGTAAGAAAACTCTACTAACAGAAGATTTCCTTCCCAATCTGATTGTCTCATAGAGACATAAGTGCACAACATGTCCTCCATGGTGTGATTAATACATTCAAGATGGTCAAATGAACTCATACTCAAGTTAGTGTCAAATTTTGTTGAACACCTCATGCCAAAAATGTGGAGTGAACTTAGGATCTTGATCACTGACAATATCAACTAGTAAGCCATAAAGGCTAAAAAACTTCTCAATAAACAAATGAGCAAGTTTCATAGATGAGTTCTTATCCTTTTTGGATGAATCTCTCCATTTTAGTGAGTCTACCCAAATGGCATTGTTTCCCTTTAAAGTCCATTATAGTCGAACCACAAAGTTCCTAGAAATACTCTGCCATTTCTTTTTAGGTCTCAGGCACTCATAGCTTTATTTGAGAAGAATGTGGGGGAGAGGGAGAGAGTCTCGATTCTTGCAAGCAACAACACTCACACACACAACACAAGAGTAGACAAGCACACACAAGAGAGAGGGATGGTTGAATTTTCTTCTATCTTCTTCTTCACTCAATAATGTTGAGATATCGAGCTCTAGTGAGGCGGTGGACACTGATGACCCGCCTGGGGAATAGACCCCGCACTTACACCACTGGCATGGTTGGTGAGATCTTGGGTGATATGCGGCCAGTGGGATGACAGGCTGTGTGACAGCCACTCTAGAGACTGGCATAGTTATAGCGCCAGCTCATTTAGTCGGGTTCACACTATAGAGAACCCGTGTATGTATTTGGTTGAGTACCTTTCATATTATGAGTACTCTTATTCTTGTATATGGTGTGTTGAGTGTTGAGTAGAGAAGAAGAAGATTTTCAGCCCCTCACCTTGTGTGTTCTCTATTAGGGTTTTGTGAGTGTGTGTGTGTGCTTGCAAGAGCTCAAGCTCTCTTCCCTCCTGCATCTTTTCATGGTATCAGAGCCTGGTTCGTGCTAAGGGCTAAGCTGCAAGCAAGAGAACCACAGGAAGCGGTACGAGGGTAAGAGCTTCAACTACTCTTCCCTATTTGTGTTGGTGACCACCCTTGTCGGGAGCTCTACGGGAGGCACCGGCAAACGATCTCCGATTGAGGAGCTTTCTTCGCGAGAGTGAAGCTATAGGGCAACTATACAGTCCTACGGACTACAAATTTCTGGGCTGAAAACGCGTTTCGGGCGCGTCTGGACCTCCATTTTTCAGAAAGCAGGCGATTTCGAGCACTGCGGGTAAGTCATCGATTCTCTGCAGAACTCTGTTTTAAGAACTGCAGGAAGACAGATTGACTGTGTAGACACTGTGGGTGCTGCAAAGAGGTCTACAGTTGCCATTGGGTGTATGTATGCACATTGAAGTCACTGGTTGTGACATTTGAGAGTACTAGAGTACCGCTGTGCAGAAAATACAGCATTTGTGCAGAAAAACCAGAGTGCAGTTTCTGGTAAAATTGTGTGTTTGGCAAGATGTCTAATGATGGCATAACACAGATAGTGGCTGAGAAGCTGGATAAGAATAACTTCCATGCTTGGAGGTTCAGGTTGACGAATTTCCTGATGGGAAAAGGCTATTGGGACTATATAGAAGGTGAGCATGAAGAGGCACCGGAGATACCGGATATAAATCCGACTGCTGCAGATGTGAAAGAGTTTAAAGACTGGAATCAAGGAGCCAGGAAAGTAATGTATTGGCTTTCCATTAGTATACAGGACACCATGATTGGGCACATTCAGGATGCCAAGTCCCCCAAGGAGGCGTGGGACACCTTGGTAAAGCTTTATGAAACAAATACCAAGGCACGTAAGATACAGTTGAAGAATGAACTTCATACTGTGGAGAAAAAGAGCATGTCTGTGAATGACTATGCGCTGAAGATAAAGGGCATTGTGGAATCCCTTGCATCTATTGGTGTGTCAGTAGATGATGATGACAAGGTGGAAGTCTGTCTACGTGGTCTCGGGCCACAATACAAGGCATTTAAGACGTCTATTCAGACTTGGGAAAACATTCCCAACTTTACAGATTTGGTGTCTATGCTGATTATCGAAGAGAAGAACTTGGGTGAAGACCAACAGTCTTCACAAAGCAAAAACAGTTCGGAGCAACAAGCCTTCTACACGAGTTCAGGAAGAGGACGAGGTAGAGGAGGCCGTGGACGCGGTCAAGGAGGTGGCCGAACAGGTAATCAGAATTATGGCCAGCAGCAGCAGCAACAACAACAGTCCCAGAATCAACAACAACAACAACACGCAGGTGGAAGAGGCAAATTCAGAGGCACGGGGAGTCAAAGAGGCCGTGGAAATTGGCAAAGGCAGTACAATGATGCACGTGAATGCTATTATTGTGGTAAGCCTGGACATGTGCAGGCAGAATGTTATAAAAAGCAGGCTGACATGCAAAATGGGAAAGTGCAGCAAAACAACTATGCATCCTCAAGCAGAAATAATGAGGATAATGAGAGGTTGTTTGTTATGCAGCATGTCGTGAATGCCATGTCTGAAAATGTTGATGCAGCACAAAAAGATAATGTTTGGTATGTGGATTAAGGCGCTTCGAACCACATGACGAGTCATGGGGAGTGGTTCAAGGAGATGAAAAACCCGGAAAGACCAGGTTTTGTGGAAACAGGGGATGACACTGCTCATCCAATTGCCCACGTTGGAGATGTGCCATTGTCTATGCAGGATGGCAAAGTGAAGTACCTTGCAGATGTACTTCATGTACCGAACATAACAAAGAATCTGGTTTCACTTGGCCAGATGATTGAGCAGGGTTTGCAGGTTCGGTTTAACCCTGATGGGTGTTATGTTGAAGATTTCAAAGACAAGTGCAGGTTGGTTGCAAAAGGCAACAGAGTGGGCAGAATGTTTACATTGAATGTAGACATGCCTGAAATGAGTGCTGCGATGTTTGCAAATGGTTCAGGAGTTGTTGCAGACACAGACATATGGCATAAAAGAATTGGACATGTAAATGTGCAGAGATTGAAGTCTATGCAGACAAAAGGAATTGTGACAGGGCTGCCAAAATTTAAAGTGGAAGGTATGCAGAAAATATGTGAAGCATGCCAATTTGGGAAGCAAACAAAGCATGTGTTTCCACAAAACAGATATGTGAGCAGAAATGCACTAGATGTTGTGCATTCAGATGTATGGGGTCCTACGAAGACCGTGTCTATGGGAGGCTGCAGGTACTATGTCACTTTCATTGATGACCACACAAGGAAAGTGTGGGTATATTTCATGAAGGAGAAGAGTGAGGTGTTCACTCACTTTCAGAATTTCAGAGTTTTGGTTGAAAAGCAAAGAGGGAAATATGTTAAGTGCCTAAGGTCAGATGGAGGGGGAGAATACTTCTCCAATGAGTTCTCTGAATTTTTGAAGAAGAATGGTATTCGGAGACAGTTCACATGCAGATACACTCCGCAGCAAAATGGAGTTGCTGAGCGGAAAAACAGGCACATTGCTGAGATTGCGCGAGCATTGATGGAAGAGAAGAATATGCCGCATTGCTATTGGGTTGAGGCTGTTTCTACAGCAGTATACATCATGAACAGGACTCCAACTGCAGCCATACATGATGTAACTCCAGAAGAGAGGTTTACTGGCAGAAAACCAGATTTGTCTCATCTGAAAGTCTTTGGATGCATTGCATATGTGCATGTGCCAGATGAGCTGAGAACTAAGCTGGATCCAAAAGCTGAAAAATGTGTGTTTATTGGATATTCCCTTGAGCAAAAGGGATACAGGTGTTATAACCCTGCTACACGTGAGTTGAGGGTAAGCAGGGATGTTGTCTTTGATGAGATGAGCAGCTGGTATGCTGCTGAAAAAGAAGCTGTTGGGGCTGATGTGAGTGGAAGTGTGGTTGCACAGAATGCAGGTCAGCAATCACAGTCTTTGAGTGGACCAGGAGAGTCCTCATCTAGTGGGTCTGTTGATAGACCATGGAGTGGCAGGCTGCGTCATAACACCAGTCCTGCAAATGTGATTACTACATCACGTAAAGGAAAAGAGAAAGTGGTTGAGCCCCTTGGTATGCCTGACATTTCTGCAGGGCATTCTCATGTTGATGGAGAGTCTAGTGGCTCAGATATGAGCCTTGATGAGGAGCTTGGGATCCCAGCTATGAGAACACCTGGTGTAAAGAAGGCTATGGAAGCCATGAATGAAAAGCTGCGAAGATCTGGGAGAGTGAAAAATCCTGTGCAGAGATTTACCTATGATGGTTATGTGGCACATCACTATGCATATATGGCAAAGGTTGTGCAGGTTGTTGAGCCCACATGCATTGATGAGGCTGTTGGAAATGTGTGTTGGGAGAAAGCTATGGATGAGGAGATGGATGCACTATATGGAAATGAAACTTGGGACTTAGTGCAATTGCCTGAAGGCAAGAAAGCCATTGGATGCAAGTGGGTGTACAAAGTTAAACATAACAGTGATGGAAGCATAAACAGGTACAAGGCTAGATTGGTAGCCAAAGGCTATGCGTAGACATATGGGATTGATTATGAGGAAACTTTAAGCCCAGTTGCCAAGATGGCAACGGTGAGAGTTGTGATAGCAGTGGCTGCGTCAAAACAATGGTCTTTACATCAGATGGATGTAAAGAATGCATTCTTGCATGGGGATTTGCAAGAAGAGGTGTATATGTTGCAGCCACCTGGTTATGAGAATGTGGGTCACCCCGAGCATGTTTGCAGGTTGAAGAAAGCCTTGTATGGCTTAAAGCAAGCACCAAGAGCATGGTCTGACAAGATTTCTGAATATCTTGTCACTATTGGCTTTCATGTAGCCAATGCAGATTTCTCATTGTATGTGAGACATGGTGATAGAGGGGTTGTGCTTGTTGTCATCTATGTAGATGACTTGATCATTACGGGGGACCATGATGCAGAGATCTTTGATGTAAAGATCTTGCTTAGACAGAAGTTCGAGATGAAGGATCTGGGGGAGCTCAGATATTTCTTGGGCATTGAGGTGATTAGGTCACCACATGGTATTAGATTACTGCAGAGACAGTATGGCTTGGACATGTTGTCCAAGTATGGTATGACAGGCTGTAAGCCTATTTCTGTGCCATTGGATCAGAATGGCAAGTTGAGTGCAGATTCAGGAGAGATCTTAGAGGATCCTACTATGTACAGGAGCATAGTAGGAAGTTTGATCTACATGACGATCACCAGACCAAATTTGAGCTATGCTGTTGGGTTGGTGAGTCAGTTTATGCAGGTTCCACGGAAATCGCATTTGGATGCAGTGAGACGCATACTGAGGTATGTGAAGTCTACTTTACATTGTGGACTATTCTATGAGACTGGGACAGAGATATGTGTACATGGGTACACAGATGCTGATTGGGCTGGTAGTATCTCAGACAGAAGATCTACCAGTGGATTCATGTTTTCTTTGGGGAGTGCTGCTGTGACTTGGAGCAGCAAGAAGCAGCCTACGGTTGCTCTATCGAGTACGGAGGCCGAGTACAGAGGAGCTGCTATGGCAGCATGTGAGGTAGCTTGGTTGAGAAAGCTACTTGCAGATTTAGGTCTATCAGTGGATAGACAAGTTGTCATTTTCTGTGACAACATTAGCAGTATACAGTTGGCCAGGAACCCAGTCTTTCATGCTCGTACGAAGCACATAGAGGTCCACTACCACTTCGTCAGAGAGAAGGTCTTGGCAGGAGACCTTGACCTTGTTTATGTCAGCACAGAGGATCAGGTAGCTGACATCTTCACCATGCATTGGGTACAGAGAAGCTCCGCAGATTCAGGGCTTCACTTGGTGTACATGAGATGGAGTTGAGCTCGAGGGGGAGTGTTGAGATATCGAGCTCTAGTGAGGCGGTGGACACTAATGACCCGCCTGGGGGATAGGCCTCGCACTTACACCACTGGCATGGTTGGTGAGATCTTGGGTGATATGCGGCCAGTGGGATGACAGGCTGTGTGACAGCCACTCTAGAGACTGGCATAGTTATAGCGCCAGCTCATTTAGTCGGGTTCACACTATAGAGAACCCGTGTATGTATTTGGTTGAGTACCTTTCATATTATGAGTACTCTTATTCTTGTATATGGTGTGTTGAGTGTTGAGTAGAGAAGAAGAAGATTTTCAGCCCCTCAGCTTGTGTGTTCTCTATTAGGGTTTTGTGAGTGTGTGTGTGTGCTTGCAAGAGCTCAAGCTCTCTTCCCCCTGCATCTTTTCAAATAATGCATAAGCTAAAAGATAAGAGTACATAGTATAATGTAAAGTGCTCCACTACTAACAACAAAGGTCGGTCTATAGTGTGAACCCGCCTATATGAGCTGGCGCTATAACTATGCCAACGCTCTACTAGCTGTCACCCATGATGTAGTCCACTGGCATATATCATAACAATAATGTCCACCAACCATGCCAATGACATAAGTGTGGAACCATCCCCCATGCTGTCCATCAATGTCCACACATGTGGAGCTCGATATCTCAACACTCCCCCTCGAGCTCAACCCCATGCTATGCACTCCAAGTAAGCTCCTAAACTTGTGGAGCTTCTATGTACCCAATGCCTTTGTAAAAATATCAGCTACCTCATCCTCTATGCTGACATAAACCAACTCAACATCACCTACTAGAACCTTATCCCTCATAAAGTGATAACGCACCTCAATGTGCTTAGTCCTAGCATGATACACTGGGTTACTAGCCAACTTTATGCTACTCATGTTGTCACAAAAAATGACAACAACCCTATCCAAGGGCTCTTCTGCATCCAAGCTACCTCACATGCTGCCATAGCAGCACCCTTGTACTCTGCCTTTGTGCTCGACAAGACAACTGTAGGCTGTTTCTTGCTGCTCCAACTCACGACAGCACTCCCAAAAGAGAAAACAAAACCACTAGTAGATCTCCTGTCTGAGATGCTACCAGCCCAATCAGCATCGGTGTATCCTGTCACCTATATCTCTCTACAGGTCTCATAAAAAAGTCCATAGTCAAGAGTGGACTTTATGTACCTGAGTATCCATCTAGCCGCATCCAAGTGTGGCTTCCTCGGGGTCTGCATAAATTGACTCACCAATCCAACAGCATAGCTCAAATCTGGCCTTGTGATAGTCGTATAAATCAAGCTGCGTACTATGCGTCTATACATAGTAGGGTCTTCCAAGACATCACTTGTATCTGTAGACAACTTCATGTTCTGCTCCAATGGCACTGAGGCTTACAACCTGTCATACCATACTTGGACAACATGTCCAAGCCATACTGCCTCTGCACCAAAAAAAGGCCATGTGGTGATCTCACCACCTCATATTGCAGCTCACCCAAATCCTTCATCTCAAACTTCTGCTTCAAAAGTAGCCGCACATCCTATATTTTTGCATCACTATCACCAGTGATAATAAGATCATCCACATAGATGACCAACAATATGATTCCATTTTTTGTCCTTTTCACATAAAGTTAAAAATTTGCATTGGATTTTAGAAATCCAATAGTAACAAGATACTCCCCGATCTTGTTTGACCATGCTCTAGGTGCCTGTTTCAAGCCATACAAGGCTTTTCATAACTTGCACACAAAATCTGGATGTGCATCACTCTCATAACCTGGTGGCTGCATCATGTAAACCTCTTCTTGCAAATCACCATGCAAGAAGGCATTCTTTATATCCATTTGATGTAAAGACCATCCTTTTGCTGCAGTCATAGCAATTCCTGCTCTCACTGTTGCCATCCTAGCAACTAGACTAAACGTCTCCTCATAGTCAATCCCATAGGTCTGTGCATAACCCTTGGCAACTAACCTTGACTTCTACCTGCTCACTGATCCATCTGAGCATCAAGGCTTTGCTTTGAGCCACTAGAGTCACCATTCACATAAGAGTGACCTGCTGACACGTCAGGCATAAAAGGTTGGTCTACCTTTTCCTTTCCTTTACATGATACATGTGTACCTCACCCAAATCCTTCATTTCAAACTTCTACTTCAAAAGTAGCCGCAAATCCTGTATTTCTGCATCACTATCACCAGTGATAATAAGATCATCCACATAGATGACCAACAATATGATTCCATTTTTTATCCTTTGCACATAAAGTGAAAAATCTGCATTGGATTTTTGAAATCCAATAAAAACAAGATACTCCCCAATCTTGTTTGACCATGCTCTAGGTGCCTCTTTCAAGCCATACAAGGCTTTCCGTAACTTGCACACAAAATCTAGATGTGCATCACTCTCATAACCTGGTGGCTGCATCATGTAAACCTCTTCTTACAAATCACCATGCAAGAAGGCATTCTTTACATCCATTTGATGTAAAGACCATCCTTTTGCTGCAGCCATAGCAATGACTGCTCTCACTGTTGCCATCCTAGCAACTAGACTAAACATCTCCTTATAGTCAATCCCATAGGTCTATGCATAACCCTTGGCAACTAACCTTGCCTTGTACCTGCTCACTGATCCTTTTGAGTTATGCTTTACTTTGTACATCCACTTACATCCAATTACCGTCTTTTTCTTAGGGAAAGGCACCAATTCCCATGTCTCATTCACATCCAATGCTACCATCTCCTCATCCATGGCATCTTCCCATTTTTGATTTCCAAGTGCCTGCAAAAAACATGTGGGCTCAACCTCATGTATAGCTTTCACCATGTAAGCATAGTGATGAGATGTATAACCATCATATCTCAATCTGTCAACATGGTATTTCACCCGTGTAGACCTACGCACACCTGGATCGCTGCCAGGTGTCCTCAAAATAGTCCCGATTCTCTGTACACTAGGATTAATCACAACTGGAATCCCCAACTCCTCATCAAGACTCTGCTCTGAGCCACTAGAGTCACCATCCACATAGGAGTGACCTGCTGACACATCAGGCATAAAAGATTGGTCTACCTTTTCCCTTTCCTTTATGTGATACATGTGTACCTGCACCTGTAGTATCGCGATGTGCATCATGAGGTGATGCATCAGACCTCAGCCCCTCAGCCTGCATGATCATAGAGTAACATTGGATCCACTGCTCAAGGACTCTCTAGGTCCACTCAAGACCTGTGATTGTTGCTGTGCCTGTGGAACAACATCTGCACTTCTAACATTTGCATCTTCATCTATCTTTGCTAGTGCATATACCAGCTACTGATCTCATCAAAGACCACATCTCTGCTCACTTGCATCTCACGAGTCGTAGGGTTATATCATCTATAACCTTTATCCTCCAAGGAATAACCAATGAAGATGCATTTTTCAACCTTTGGATCCAACTTTGTTCTCACTTCATCAGGTACATGCACATATGCAATACAGCCAAACACTTTCAAGTGTGAAACATTCAATTTTGTACCTATAAACTTTTGTTTAGGTGTCATGCCATGAATAGCTGCAGTGGGGGTCCTGTTCATAATGTAAACAGTAGTTGATACTGCTTCAGCCCAAAAAGAATGAGGCATGTTCTTCTCATTTATCAGGGCACGAGCAACTTTTGCAATTTGCGGATTCTTCCTTTCTGCAACACCATTTTGTTGTAGAGTGTACCTGCATGTAAACTGCTTCTTGATTCCCTGCTTTCTCAAGAAATATGTGAACTCATTGGAGAAATATTCTCCCCCACCATCTGACCTTAGGCATTTAATCTGCATGCCTTTCTTCTTTTCAACCATCGCTTTGAATTTCTGAAAGTGAGAAAACACCTCACTTTTCTCCTTCATAAAGTAGACCCACACTTTTCTATCATCAATGAAAGTCACATAAAACCTGCAACCAGAAATAGTTACAGTTTTGGCCAGTCTCCATACATCAAAATGTATAACATCCAATGGTCTCATACTCACATGCTTATCATGTGGAAAAGCATGTTTGGACTGCTTATCAACCTGGCATGCTTCACACACTTTATGCATACCATCAACCTTAAAACTGGGCAACCCATCCACAATTTTTTTAGTCTGCATAGACTTCAACCACTGCACATTCACATGTCCAATGCGCTTATGCCAAATGTCAATATCTATAATGACACATGTCCCATGCGCAAACATTGCAGCCTTCACTTGAGGCATGCTCACATACAAGGTAAACATTCTTCCATTTCTATTACTCTTTGCAACCAAGCGGCATTGGTCCTTGAAGTCTTCAACAAAACAGCCTTCAGGATTAAACCTCACTTGCAGACCCTGATCAACCATCTGCCCAACTGAGACCAAGTTCTTTGTTATGTTTGGGACATGAAGCACATCTACAAGGTACTTCATTTTGCCATCCTATATAGATAATGGCACTTTCCCAACATGCGCAATGGGATGTGCACTATCATCTCCTATTTCCACATACCCTGGTTTATGCAATTTCTGCATATCTTGAAACCGCTCACCCCATGACTGGTCATATGGTTAGATGCTCCAAAATCTACGTACCGCACATCACTGGGTTGTGATACATCCCCTGTTCATGGAGCTAGGCATGTGCTACATCACGAATAGCTGCTCACTTCTATCTTCAGCCCATTTTCTTGAAGATGCATAGTTGCCCTGCTGCAACTTTCCACTCTTTATGTCATTCTGTTTCTTGTAGCAGCTCCTTGCCATATGTCTTGGTTTTCCACAATAATAGCATTCCATATTGCTATCTATTTGTTGCTCATTCATTTTTCATCCTCCACGGCCTCTCTAGCTCCCCCTGCCTCAAGATTGGCCTCTTCCACCTGTATTGTGGGAATGGTTTTCTGATTGTTATTGTTGATTTTGATTTCCAAACCGACCACCTCGTCCTCCTCTAGATGACGATCTACCTCTGCCTCTACTTGTGTCCGAGTAGAAGGCCTGCTCTTGCACATTACTAGAAGCCATCTTGCTCCCAACATCCATCTCCTCTGTAATCAACAGAGATATAAGATCCTAGAAGTTTGGAAAATTCTCTCGAGTTCGGATAGATGTCCAAAACTGATCATATTCCTTGCTTAGACCATTTAACGTGACTGAAACCAAGTCATCATCCTCCACATGTGATCCAATAGATGCAAGGGTATCTGCAAGCCCTTTCACTTTCAATGAGTAATCATTTGATAGCAAACTACATCTTTTTTACATTATGTAGCTCTTGTTTCAATTGCATCTTCCTTGCCTTGGTGTTTGTGCTGTATAGCTTCACCAAGGTATCCCAGGTAGCCTTTGGTGTCTCTGCATCCTGTATGTGTCCAATCATTGCATCTGTGACACTGATTGACAACCAATACATCACCTTACTGGATCTCTCATGCCATGCCTTAAAGGCCTGCACCTATTTTGCAGAGTGGTATTCTCTTCCAGAAGTTCCGGCTCTTTCTCATCACCTGAAATAAACTCCAAGTAGCATTTTTCATTAAGGAAATTTATCATTTTGAACTTCCATGCTTGGAAGTTATTCTTGTTTAGCTTCTCATTTACAATGGATGATAAGGTGTTCGACATTATCTCCTATATTTTTGTTGAGTATAACCAAAAAATCTGCAAACTGTAGACAATAGCTCAAACTGCACAATGAGCTCCCTGTAGAGCGGTACCTATGAGCTTCTATATTTCACCAATGCATAATCTTGCAACACATACACAAGCTCCTCAAAGATCTGTATACACTTCACATACACCAATGCACTATTTACTCAGTGCGAACCATGTACTAAAACATTACGCAACCAAAAACAGTCAATTTCGACTGTTCTGTAGATTGTCCAGAAACCTTGCGGGACCAAAATGTGGCCTGAAACGCACCCAAAATTGAAATCTGGCGGTAAAAATTATGTCAATAAATTGACTGTCAATAAATTAACAAAACACTATAGGGTATGCTTCCTCCTCCAAGAAGGATAACCCAATCTGGATCTATAGGATTTCCTTCACTACCTTTGCCTGGCAGCTACCTGCAATGATTTGCTTCGAAATCAAAGGGAAAGAGATGGATTTACCCTTACCCGTGTACCGCTTCCTTGCTTGTCTCTTGCTTGCCTCTTGATCTCTCTTTACCATGAATCAAGCTTTGATACCATGAGAAGAATGTGGGGGAGAGGGAGAGAGTTTGGATTCTTGCAAGCAACAACACTCACACACACAACACAAGAGTAGATAAGCACACAGAAGAGAGAGGGATGGCTGAATTTTCTTCTATATTCTTCTTCACTCAACAATGCATAAGCTAAAAGATAAGAGTACATACTATAATGTAAAGTACTCCACTACTAACATACAAAGGTCAGTCCATAGTGTGAACCTGACTATATGAGCTGTCGTTTATAACTATGCCAACGCTCTACTAGCTATCACCCATGATGTAGTCCACTGGCGTATATCATAACAATAATGTCTACCAACCATGCCAGTGACATAAGTGCGGAACCATCACCCAGGATGTCCATCAATGTCCGCACATGTGGAGCTTGATATCTCAACATTATTGACTTGTCATTGTTAACAGTTTTGAACATATTGCTCGACATCAACTTTCAGCTTTGGCCAAAAGAAGTCTCTTCTTACCAACGTTTAGTCCTCAATGCCCTAGGGTGTCCTACAGAAGGCATGCCATGACACTCAAATATGATGTGAGTCCTCTCACCATCAACAATAGATACATAGGCCTTTCCCTTTTAGAAGAGCAATCCATTATGAATACTCTCTCAATGTAATACTCATAGGGGTCATCCAAGCCTGAATAGTATCCCAAATTCTACCAAAGAATCTGTCTCTTGGATATAGGCCCTTCAGACAATCATAAATGTTAGACTAAATCTCAACAAGAGAAAGTTGATTTGCATGTCCAATTCTACTTAACGAATCTCAAAATCAAACTCATGCATGAGCTTGGACCAATGATCCTTTCTCTCTCTTAGCTTAGGAGGATTACAAAAGTATTTAAGAGATGAGTTATCCACATAGACAACAAAAGTAGATACATACAAGTAATGCCTCCACTTCTTCAAAGCATAAATAACAACATAAAGTTCTTTCTCATGCATAGGCCATTTAATTTGTGGGTCATTTAGCTTTTTACTCTTAAAAGCAACTAGCTTGCCATCTTGAAATAAATCTACTTCAATAGCATTATCAATGGCATCTTTTCAACCATAAAAGGTTTACTTGGTTCCACTATTTGGAGCATAGGAGCTATAGTGGCCTCATGTTTCAAATCATTAAAACATATATCCATAACATAGGCTTGTACATATTTCCAAAACATATATCCATAACATAGGCTTGTACTTATATCCAAAATATATATCCATAACATAGGCTTGTACTTATACTTGTCCTTCTCCACCCCTTTAGGAAGATTTGAAACATATATCCATAACATAGGCTTGTACTTATACTTGTCCTTCTCCACCCCTTTAAGAAGATTTGAAAGAGATAAAGCAATCTTCGCATAGTTGCAAATGCGAGCATTTGGAAGAATTCAAAAAATTCTAAAAAGGACATGACCTGGGTGATGGCAAAATTGGCCATTAGATACTTTTCTAATTTTCTCATAATCAATGTGGGCATCATTATTAGTAATAACATGCCCCAAATAAGTCAGCTCTTGCTTAAATAAATCATATTTGCTTTCTTTATCAAATAAGAGTTCTTTTTTGAGAATATCTAACACAATTATCAAATGCTAAAGCATGCTCCTCAAGGGTCCTACTATATACAAGGATATCATCTAAAAAGACAATTAAAATTTTTTCTAAATATGAAAGAAAAATATAGTTTACATCATTTTTTGGAAAGTTGCTGGTGTATTGGTGAGTCTAAATGGTAAAACCAAGAACTCATATTGAATTGATATCCTAATCTAACGAGATAATCTATTCTTAGACCAGTGTTCATGAAGTATCATCATGCTCCACAAAGCTTATCAATATGATGATAACATGTCCTCAGATTAATCTTCATGAAGTATCATCATGCTTCACAAAGCTGATCAATAAGGTTATCCATCCTCAGTAAAGGATATTTATTCTTTATTGTTAACTTATCAACACACACATCCTCTTAGTCTTGTCTTTCTTGTCCATCGAAAAAACTAGCATGTCCCAAGGAGATTTACTAGGCCTCACATGCTCCATTCGGAGGCACTCTTGAAGTTGTCTAGCAACCTCATCCTCCTTAGATTTTCTTAATCTATAGGGCTACCTAAAAATTTCTTGTGCCCCAGGTACTAAATCATATGGAGGTAAACCACGTGGAAACACATTTGAATACTTGGACATAATCTTATGGTCTACGCCCCTATTTGGTGGAGGTAAACCATGTGGAATCTGAATACTTAGACACAATCTCTCGAAAGAGTCATGACCCTTAGAGTATCTACACTCCTAAGATGAACACCCTTAGAGTATCTACACTCCTAAGATGAACACCCTTCGATTCACCTTTTTGTTGATTCCCTCCAACAACCACACACTTAAGAAATAATCAAATCACTCTTTTCTCTCTTCCCTAAAGCCAAATCCACGACTCTAGTTGTTGAAACACTCTAGTCATAATGTCAACATCACATTACGATAGATTGAACTACTTGGATCAAGAAATGTTTTGTACTTGTTATTAATTGATGAAGCATAACTATCATCACAACATTGCACTTATTTTTTAACAACACAATAAAGAACATCATATTTTTCATTTCAAATAATTTCTATTGTTTCCAAAGAAAAACACATATGACTATCATTGTAGGAGATCACATTTTGTGATTATCATTACAAGAGATCACATTTTAACGTAATTATTTTATTCATTGGACCAGAAAGGTCTCCATACAAAAAGTAAAATTCTTCATTATGTCAATATATTGGGGATCTTGTGTGGAAAAACCACTCTTTGCCTAGTAATATATCACTCTTATCTAAGTGCATAATAAGAAAAGATAGCTTTGTAGCCTTGAATCTTCAACTTAAGTTGAGGGGTTTTTTCTTTGCTATCACTGGGTCTTTCCTTGTGCCATGTTTACAATGTATCAATGGTCACTTGACACCACCAGAATATGTAATCTCTAGACAAGAGAAGCATCAATAAAATTTTGAGTACTTCTATCATTAAATAAAACCTGCATGGGAGCTCCCATGACTTCACCCATCACTTGGATTAAGTCATGAGAACTAAGCACTCCCATGCTAAAATGGCAATTCTCCTAATTAGCATTAAATCAATAGACATTAATATAAAAAATAAATGGATTACCCAGAAGATGTACTACTGTGACTGAACCAAATGTGGACATGTGGTTGCATTGCTTTGCAACCACCAAAACTGGAGGCTTTTTACACTTATAAGAAAAATGGCCTAGTCTATGGCATTCAAAACATGCCCCTTTGTGAGTTCTAGGGGTCACTAAAGCAAGATCAAATCAAGATTTCTTGTGTAGGTGGCATTGATTTAGATTACTTAAGTAAAGATACCTAGGCTATAACTTTAGCTACACTCGATGGTTCCTTTTCCCTTTTCAATTTTTCTTCTTCTAGCCACTTTGTTGGTCAAAAGGACCCACAATATCCGAGTAGCCCACCACCATGTCATTATAGATACGAGCAAAGATAAATTGTCCTTAAAAAGACTTAATTGTATTTTATCGCACTTCATTTTGATAATCATGATGAAGTACTTATAAAAATAATAGGTGGACATACCTATCTAGAAGATGAGAGAATTTACAGATAAGCTCCGTAAATTCCTAAGTAAAAATATCAAAATGATCTCCGCATGCTGAATAGTAGTCTATACTCTACGAAAGTCAACAATCTCATCGAGCTCCCTGATAAAAGCCTCAACAAACATATGTTTAGAGGCTTACCCCAAGCATATGAACACACTCTTGTGAGTGTGTAAGTGACTTATCATGTCAGTTCTCTTGTCCTTTGCTCATTCTTCATCATTCTAACATTGAGTGTTGTGCTACTCTCTATCTCTACTTGTTGCTGCACTTTTGTGTGTGTGTGTTGCTACCGCTATCTGCACTCTAACAATTGGTATCAGAGCAGGTTCTCTTGGTGCTCACCTCCATCTCATATTGAGCTACCCTCATGGTGGGTGGAGAAGCTATACCTTATCGTATGTAGTTAACTTTGTAACTAAAAATTTTAATATGGCTTTCAAGGCATTTTGGGCGTGTTTTGAGGGTCGTTCCACTGCAAGGTTTTCGCAGATAGTTTGTAGACACTACCCACAACAATCTGCATCAAACAGTCATTGTTTTGACCAGATAATTTTTTTTATCCCTGCACTTTGTCATTTCCATACATTTGCAGGTCACGGATTGCACTTAGAGACATAACACTTGCAGTATTTGGGAGATTTTGCATTACAGTATCTGTAGTTTATTGGAAACAAAGATTTACTTTGCTAGTCTAAATGGCTGGAAATGATGTATTTGGCATGCTATCAGCAACCAAGGACATGCACCAACTATCCTCTTTGGTCATATATGATACGGCATGTATTGGTTGCCAAAGGCTTCTAGAATGTAGTTAATGACCATGAGGCTACCACTGTAACAAGCCATAGCTAAAGGATCAGATGTTGATACCACATGTGAAACTACAGTTTCAGGTATTTGTGTTGTAGTTTCACATGTTTCTGTTGACATTCATGGTGTTCCTCCTACTATGGAGCAAGCTAGATGGGTGGTAGAGATGCCAATGCATATGCATTAATTGATTTGTTATTAAAGTGCGTGTATTGATTAATTTGTTAGTAAAGAGCATTATTATATCACACATCCATTGACATGGTATCTTTTATGAGGCCCTTGTCCATTTGTGTATAGTTTGCTAGGGGTTTAAAGTAGATTTCAGAGGGTTTGCAGAAGTCCGATGCCCGTACACATAAGCTTGGTTTATATTTGGGAGTTTTGATGGTCTTTTTTGGATTTGTGAGATGGTGAAAATACTCATAAGCCATGCCTATCATGCTTGTGATGACCAGCATATGTTTGAGGCAGAGAAATCTTAATGGATATAGTCATGATTATATGCTTGAGAGATGATGGCAAAGTCATGTGGAAAGAGGATGCCAAATGAGTTTTTTTGATGATGCATGGGAACTACCCCTTGAGAGAATTATGGTGTAAATGAGTCTTTTATGGCAATACCATTGTAGTAATTATCAACCCTTTAAAAATGGAGAAAACCATGTGGGCGCAGCCCAATGCAATTGGAAAAAGTGGGTGTTTTCAGCGCCTTACCTGCGGGATCCAAAAAACCAATTTTTGGGATGCATTCTGTAGAGTGTGTGCAGTTTATTGTATATTTGGGAGAGTTCATTCTTCTCAGAGCTTGTAGATAGCAAGGATTTCAGTCGAATTAAGTGGAAAAAAACAAGTCGAGTCGCCATGTAAAAGAAGCGTAATTTTCTTCTTCTTCGAGATTCATTCCTAAGAAGTAAGCTTTTGTCAAAATCGGGCTTCAATATTTCAGAGATAAGCCATCACGATAAAAATTGATTTTCAAAATCCTGTTTACTTTGAGAAAAAAAATCAAATACTTTTATGTATATATAGCCTATTTTTTCACCTTTAAAGTAAAAAATCAAAAAGACTCTAGAAGGCTTGGATTATAAGGTTTTGGAAGGTTTTTTTGGGGTTTTGAAAGCATTTGAAAGCTTGAACTTGAAGATGGACAAATGTGACTATGAAGATGCTTTGCCAAATGGGGCAATTTGATGGAAACAAAGGCTATGGCCCATGTGAAATGACGCTGGGATTTTAAGTCATTGGTGCCCTATGATGTTGGCCATGGGAATTTGACATGTATATCACGAGATATTTTGTTGGGGTTTGAGATCCAAGAAATGTTGACGTCGGTTTTCATATGTGAACATGGTGCCCTGTTGGCTTTAGGTAACGCCCATGTATAGCTGGGTATTGGATTTATGATGGTTCCAGCTTCTGTCGGTGGTGCCTCTTTCGTTGCTGGTGTGGTTTGAGCTCATGAGAGCTACCACCTTCTTCTCTTTTCCAATAGTGTAGCTGTGAGAGGTGATATCGAGGCCACCCCCCCCACAACCCCCACATCTTTTAGTGCCCCCACTGAGGAATTTCGAGAGCTATTTTATCCTTTGATTGCCATCTTGGATTCCATTTGGTAATCAACTCAAGGCCTATAGCAGGGATTCAACTTGACAGGCAGCAAATCATTGTGTGTTGCTTTTGGTTCTTTTACTTATGGTAATGGAGAAGGAGGAACCCAGGTACTTCTATGGTGATGTACGGGAGGATGTGGAAGAGTTCTTGATTTGGGCTAAGCATTGGTGCAGGTTGGCAGGTGTGCATGGAGATTTTGAGAAGGCAATGTTCATATGCCAAGCCTTACAAGAGAAATCACAAAGATGGTATGCATACTTACCTACTCATGTACAATGTAGTTGGAAACTTATCACAAAGGCTTTGTTGGATGAGTTTGATCATGAGAAGGTTGAAGAAACACTTTGGAAGCAGGTTAAGCATGCTAGAAGTCAAAGGAAAGCTATGAACCATGTGTCAAGGATTCATTTGAAGCAGAAACATGTAACTGAGAATGCTTGTATGTGTCTTGGTGATGAAGAGAAATATGTGCATGATTGCCTTAGCAATGATGTGGATGACATTGCTTCTATGGGTTTTGCTATGAGTGATGATATGCTAGACATTGATGAAGCTAAAGATTGTGATGATGATGCATGGGAGACTGTCACTGAGGATGAGGATGATCCGTGTGTTTTGCCTTGTGATCATGAGGGATTGGAGAAGGTTGAGTCTACTTTGCAAGGTGTGGAGAACCTTGAAGAGATGCCTTTGGTTCTGAAGCTAGAGATGGTATAGGAAAGCAACGGCAGTGACACTTTGGAAATGCATCATTCTTATGATGAGTTGGTAGATGGTAATGCTTCACATGCACATGTTGATGACATGTTACCTTCATTGGATCTTGTGTGATGCTTACTTTGATGATGATTGTTTGGATGACTCCAAGCATGGTGATGCTGACAGTTTGGATGACTCCAAGCATGGTGATGCTGACAGTTTGGATTTGGATGATATCCTTGATGATGGTGGTATTTCATGGCTTTTTCATGATACATGTGCTAAAGTGGACACATGTGAGACCCTTGAAGTCAAGACATATTATGAGCAAGCTATGCATGACAAAGACAGTGATGAGGAGCTCTTTGATGGTTTCTTGGGTGCTCTTTTTCATGAAGGGAATGCCTCATATGTATGTCATGTGGATGCTACAAGCAAAGAGGAGCTTAAAGTATCTATGCAACAAGAAGTTCTTCTTGTAGAGACTTATTGTGATGAGGATGATGCCTTTGACACAAACTGGGATGAGGATGAGATTGTGATTACACCACAGGTGCTTTCTTTGATTGATGAAGGTTGCTTTGACATTGCTGACCTAGCTAGTGAGCTAGAGGATGATCTTACAGGTGAAGATGTCAAACATGAAGACCATGAGCTTGTGATTGAGGCACATGTTGATGTGGTTGTTGATTCCTCTATCAACGAGGGTTCCTTTCTGATTGGTGGGGATGATGGTATACATGTGGATACCTATGAGCATCTGGTGATTCACTTTATGGCTAGACCTTTTGTGAGAGGCACACAGGTTGTTATTGGAGATGCCTTTTGTGTTCAAGAGAATGGGTTGGAAATGTGTTTTCCATTTGATCTAGGAGGAGTTGGGTATATGGTATAGATGCATAGATCACACCCTCGTTTAGTGTTTGATCCAGGTGGAAGATTATGCTACTATTGAAGGTGCAAAAGCATATGTGTGAACACATGAATGTGTTCCACACTTGGTTTTTGGGCGAGATGACATGGTATCTTTTATGATGCCCTTGTCCATTTGTGTATAGTTTTCTAGGGGTTTAAAGCAGATTTTAGAGGGTTTGCAGAAGTCTGATGCCCGTGCACATAAGCTTGGTTTATATTTGGGAGTTTTGATTATCTTTTTTGGATTTATGAGATGGGTGAAAATACTCATAAGCCATGCCTATCATGCTTGTGATGACCAGCATATGTTTGAGGCAGAGAAATCTTAATGGATATAGTCATGATTATATGCTTGAGAGATGATGGCAAAGTCATGTGGAAAGAGGATGCCAAATGAGTTTTTTTGATGATGCATGGGAACTACCCCTTGAGAGGGTTATGATGTAAATGAGTCTTTTATGGCAACACCTTTGTAGTAATTATCAACCCTTCAAAAATGGAGGAAACCATGTGAGCGCAGCCCAATGCAATTGGAAAAAGTGGGTGTTTTCAACGCCTTATCCGCGGGATCCAAAAAACCAATCTTTGGGGCGCATTCTGTAGAGTGTGTGTAGTTTATTGTATATTCGAGAGAGTTCGTTCTTCTCAGAGCTTGTAAATACCAAGGATTTCAGTCATCGAATTGAGTGGAAAAAAACAAGCCGAGTCGCCATGTAAAAGAAGCGCAAATTTTTTCTTCTTCGAGCTTCATTCCTAAGAAGTCATAAGCTTTTTTCAAAATCGGGCTTCAATATTTCAGAGATAAGCGGGCTTCAATATTTCAGAGATAAGCCATCACAATAAAAATTAATTTTGGAAATCCTATTTTTTTTTTGAAAAAAAATCAAATACTTTAATGTATATATAGCCTATTTTTTTCACCTTTAAAGCAAAAAATTAAAAAGACTCTATATGTATATATAGCCTATTTTTTTCACCTTTAAAGCAAAAAAAATTAAAAAGACTCTAGAAGGCTTGGATTATAAGGTTTTGGAAGGCTTTTTTTGGGTTTTGAAAGCATTAGAAAGCTTGAACTTGAAGATGGACAAATGTGACTATGAAGATGCTTTGCCAAATGGGGCAATTTGATGGAAACAAAGGCTATGGCCCATGTGAAATGATGCTGGGATTTTGAGTCATTGGTGCCCTATGATGTTGGCCATGGGAATTTGACATGTATATCACGAGATATTTTGCTGGGTTTTGAGATCTAAGAAATGTTATCGGTTTTGATATGTGAACATGGTGCCCTGTTGGCTTTAGGTGACGCCCATGTATAGCTGGGTATTGGATTTATGATGGTTCCAACTTCTACTGGTGGTGCCCCTTTCGTTTTGCTGGTGTGGTTTCAACTTGTGAGAGCTACCACCTTCTTCTCTTTTCCAACAGTGTAGCTGTGAGAGGTGATATAGAGGCCACCCCCACAACGCCCACATCTTTTGGTGCCCCCACTGAGGAATTTCGAGAGCTGTTTTATGCTTTGATTGCCATCTTGGATTCCATTTGGTAATCAACTCAAGGCCTTAGCAGGGATTCAGTTTGATAGAGGCAGAAAATCATTGTGTGTTGCTTTTGGTTCTTTTACTTATGGTAATGGAGAAGGAGGAACCCAGGTACTTCTATGGTGATGTATGGGAGGATGTGGAAGAGTTCTTGATTTGGGCTAAGCATTGGTGCAGGTTGGCAGGTGTGCATGGAGATTTTGAGAAGGCAATGTTTATATGCCAAGCCTTACAAGGGAAATCACAAAGATGGTATGCATACTTACCTACTCATGTACAATGTAGTTGGAAACTTCTCACAAAGGCTTTGTTGGATGAGTTTGATCATGAGAAGGTTGAGGAAACACTTTGGAAGCAGGTTAAGCATGCTAGAAGTCAAAGGAAAGCTATGAAGCATGTGTCAGGGATTCATTTGAAGCAAAGACATGTGATTGAGGATGCTTGTATGCATCTTGGAAATAACGAGGAGTATGTGCATGATTGCCTTAGCAATGATGTGGATGACATTGCTTCTATGGGTTTTGCTATAAGTGATGATATGTCAGAGAATGATGAAGCTAAATATTGTGATGATGATGCATGAGAGATAGTCACCGAGGATGAGGATGATCCGTGTGTTTTGCCTTGTAATCATGAGGCCTTTAACAAGGTTGAGTCTACTTTGCAAGGTGTGGAGAACCTTGAAGAGATGCCTTTGGTTCTGAAGCTAGAGATGGTACAAGAAAGCAACAACAGTGATAGTTTGGAGATGCATCATTCTTATGATGAGTTGGTAGATGGTTATGCTTCACATGCACATGTTGATGACATGTTACCTTCATTTGATCTTGTGGGTGATGCTTACTTTGAAGATGATTGTTTGGATGACTCCAAGCATGGTGATGCTTACTTTGAAGATGATTGTTTGGATGACTCCAAGCATGGTGATGCTAGCAATTTTGAGTTTAATATCCTTGATGATGGTGGTATTTCATGGCTTTTTGAGGATTCATGTGCTAGAGTGGACATATGTGAGACTCTTGAAGTTAAGACATGTTGTGAGTAGGTTATGCATGATGAAGATAGTGATGAGGAGCTCTTTGATGGTTTTTTGGGTGCTCTTTTTCATGAAGAGAATGCCTCATATGTATGTCATGTGGATGCCACAAATAAAGAGGTATGCCTATCATGCTTGTGATGACTAGCATATGTTTGAGGTAGAGAAATCTTAATGGATATAGTCATGATTATATGCTTGAGAGATGATGGCAGAGTCATGTGGAAAGAGGATGCCAAATGAGTTTTTTTGATGATGCATGGGAACTACCTCTTGAGGGAGTTATGGTGTAAATGAGTCTTTTATGGCAATACCTTTGTAGTAATTATCAACCCTTCAAAAATGGAGGAAACCATGTGGGCACAGCCCGATGCAATTGGAAAAGTGGGTGTTTTCAGCGCCTTACCCGCGGGATCCAAAAAACCAATCTTTGGGGCACATTCTGTAGAGTGTGTGCAGTTTATTGTATATTCGGGAGAGTTCGTTCTTCTTAGAGCTTGTAGATAGCAAGGATTTCAGTCATCAAATTGAGTGGAAAAAAACAAGTCGAATCGCCATGTAAAAGAAGCGTAATTTTTTTCTTCTTCGAGCTTCATTCCTAAGAAGTCATAAGCTTTTTTCAAAATTGGGCTTCAATATTTCAGAGATAAGCCATCACAATAAAAATTAATTTTGGAAATCCTGTTTTTTTTAAAGAAAAAAAATCAAATACTTTTATGTATATATAGCCTATTTTTTTCACCTTTAAAGCAAAAAATTAAAAAGACTCTAGAAGGCTTGGATTATAAGGCTTGGATTAAAAAGAATCTAGAAGGCTTGGATTATAAGGTTTTGGAAGGCTTTTTTTGGGTTTTGAAAGCATTAGAAAGCTTGAACTTGAAGATGGACAAATGTGACCAAATGGGGCAATTTGATGGAAACAAAGGCTATGGCCCATGTGAAATGATGCTGGGATTTTGAGTCATTGGTGCCCTATGATGTTGGCCATGGGAATTTGACATGTATATCACGAGATATTTTGCTGGGGTTTGAGATCTAAGAAATGTTGACATCGATTTTGATATGTGAACATGGTGCCCTGTTGGCTTTAGTAGGTGACGCCCATGTATAGCTGGGTATTGGATTTATGATGGTTCCAACTTCTACTGGTGGTGCCCCTTTCGTTTTGCTGGTGTGGTTTCAACTTGTGAGAGCTACCACCTTCTTCTCTTTTCCAACAGTGTAGCTGTGAGAGGTCATATAGAGGCCACCCCCCACAACGCCCACATCTTTTGGTGCCCCCACTAAGGAATTCTGAGAGCTGTTTTATGCTTTGATTGCCATCTTGGATTCCATTTGGTAATCAACTCAAGGCCTATAGCAGGGATTCAGTTTGATAGGCAAAAAATCATTGTGTGTTGCTTTTGGTTCTTTTACTTATGGTAATGGAGAAGGAGGAACCCAGGTACTTCTATGGTGATGTATGGGAGGATGTGGAAGAGTTCTTGATTTGGGCTAAGCATTGGTGTAGGTTGGCAGGTGCGCATGCCAAGCCTTTCAAGGGAAATCACAAAGATGGTATGCATACTTACCTACTCATGTACAATGTAGTTGGAAACTTCTCACAAAGGCTTTGTTGGATGAGTTTGATCATGAAAAGGTTGAAGAAACACTTTGGAAGCAGGTTCAGCATGCTAGAAGTCAAAGGAAAGCTATCAAGTATGTGTCAGGGATTCATTTGAAGCAGAAACATGTAATTCAGAATGCTTGTATGTGTCTTGGTGATGAAGAGAAATATGTGCATGATTGCCTTAGCAATGTTGTGGATGACATTGCTTCTATGCTTGTATGTGTCTTGGTGATGAAGAGAAATATGTGCATGATTGCCTTAGCAATGTTGTGGATGACATTGCTTCTATGGGTTTTGCTATGAGTGATGATAGGTTAGACATTGATGAAGCTAAATATTGTGATGATGATGCATGGGAGACTGTCACTGAGGATGAAGCTAAATATTGTGATGATGAAGCTAAATATTGTGATGATGCATGGGAGACACTGAGGATGAGGATGAGGATGCATGGGAGACACTGAGGATGAGGATGCATGGGAGACACTGAGGATGAGGATGCATGGGAGACACTGAGGATGAGGATGATCTGTGTGTTTTGCCTTGTGATCATGAGGGCTTGGACAAGGTTGAGTCTACTTTGCAAGGTGTGGAGAACCTTGAAGAGATGCCTTTGGTTCTGAAGCTAGAGATGGTACAGGAAAGCAACGACAGTAACAATTTGGAAATGCATCATTCTTATGATGAGTTGGTAGATGGTAATGCTTCACATGCACATGTTGATGACATGTTACCTTCATTGGATCTTGTGGGTGATGCTTACTTTGATGATGATTGTTTAGATAACTCCAAGCATGGTGATGCTGACAGTTTGGATTCGGATGATATTCTTGATGATGGTGGTATTTCATGGCTTTTTCATGATACATGTGCTAAAGTGGACATATGTGAGACCCTTGAAGTCAAGACATATTATGAGCAAGCTATGCATGACGAAGATAGTGATGAGGAGCTCTTTGATGGTTTCTTGGGTGCTCTTTTTCATGAAAGGGAATTCCTCATATGTATGTCATGTGGATGCTACAAGCAAAGAGGAGCTTAAAGTATCTATGCAACAAGAAGTTCTTCTTGTAGAGACTTATTGTGATAAGGATGATGCCTTTGACACAAATTGGGATGAGGACGAGATTGTGATTACACCACAGGTGCTTTCTTTGATTGATGCAGGTTGCTTTGACATTGATGACCTAGCTAGTGAGCTAGAGGATGATCTTACAGGTGAAGATGTCAAACATGAAGACCATGAGCCTGTGATTGAGGCACATGTTGATGTGGTTGTTGATTCCTCTATCAATAAGGGTTCCTTTATGATAGGTGGGGATGATGGTATGCATGTGGATACCTATGAGCATGTGGTGATTCACTTTATGGCTAGTCCTTTTGTGAGAGGCACACAGGTTGTTATTGGAGATGCCTTTTGTGTTCAAGAGAATGGCTTGGAAATGTGTTTTCCATTTGATCCAGGAGGAGTTGGGTATATGGTACAGATGCATGGATCACACCCTCGTCTTGTATTTGATCCAAGTGGATGATATTTTGGGTGTAAAAGCATATGTGTGAACACATGAATGTGTTCCACACCTGGTTTGGGGGCTATATGACCAAGTTTTTTGTGATACACATGTAAATAGCTTGGGCATCAGTTTGGTGTTTGAGGAAGTTTGTCAGAGACTAGCAATTTCTCAGGTTTTGTGTGCAGATGCCGGTGTGAGATTTATGCATTTTTTTGTTCAAGTCTTTGCATATACCTTATGCTTGGAGCTTATGTGCTGGGGATGCTCGAAAATGCTAGCTATGATTTTGGGATCAATGGGGCCCAAGCCAAAGTTAACATGGTGTGAAACACACTTAAAAAAGAGAATTGTTTTATTGAGAGCTTTGTTTGAATAAATCCCAAGAAAAGTCCAGAACCCAAAAAATGTGCCGGCAACCTGACTTTCAAAAAAAGAAACTCTGCGTGTTTTTACAAATGGAAAAATCTATGCAAAAGGAGACCCCGCACGTTTTCTGATGGTGGAAAAAATCTTTGAGAAAAGGATATTTCTGCGCGTGTATCTTTGTTGTGGAGGGGATCTTCTACAACAAAAAATAGTGAGCCGGTGTGGGAAAGAATTTTTCTACAAAAAGAGCCAGCGTGTTTCTGTGGGAGAGCCTCAACGCTTGTTTCTACAATATAACCAGAGAAAAGGTGGTAGCCTAGTTTTCAAGAAAAGAACCTTGTGCGCATTTGGATAAGACAATGCGTGTTTTCTATGTGTGAAAAAACTCTACAAGAAGCCAAAAATGTAGCGCGTTTGTGGGTGGGAAAAAATCTCAAGAAGCCTGCGCATTTTTGCATTGTTGCCGTGGAGAGCATAAAAACCAGAAAGTCATTGGGGAGGAAGATTTGCAGAGAAAAGAACCAGCATGCTTGGAGAACCTGTGAAGGGGAGGAATCTCTGCAATAAAAGGAAAGAAGCCTGCGCATTTTTGTGAAAAAGGCTCTACATCATAAAGGCATCATGGGGGTCTTTTGTGGTTGCGGGGCTCCAGTGCAGGTCATGCCATGTTCCCTTGATACTCTCTATAAGGTTTGGAGTTTAGCATTGGGGAGTCTTCTTCAAATCATCAAGTCTCCAAGTGCTACCAATGCAATCATAGACCTTGGGGAATACTCATTTTAAGCAGACACAGCCTGAGTTATGCATGTCAATAATAGATTTTCATGTCAATAATAGATTTGCATGTCTAGTTTTTTGACAGTGGTGCTAGCAAGCACATTAGTTCTCAACAAGATTTGTTCTCATCTCTTGGGTATGCTCCCCATGGGATACAGTCACATGTGCAAAAAACTCCTCATATCCAATGAAAGGAGTTGGAAAGATTGTGCTCACTACTATAAATGGTGAGGCAATCACACTCTTGGATGTTTTATATGTACAAGGCATTAAGAAGAAGTTATTAGTCTTTGCCATTGCTAGGGTAGGACTAGTGGTCAGATTTGTGGATGATTGCTATTAGTCTTTGCCATTGCTAGTGGTCAGATTTGTGGACGACAGATGTAAAGTTCATGATTGTGGTAGTGATGGTGATACCATCATTTCATCGGATACTTTATATCATGTTCTTTACACGCTTAATGTTTATGAGAGATTAGCACATGATGCATGCACAATTTCTTCCACACGTGTTATGTGAGTGATATGAGGCTATGGCATGCCTATTTTGGTCACTTGAATTTTGTCAGTTTGTTGCACCTAAAAAGGCAAGATATGGTGTCCGATGAGGGTTGTTCTGAAATTATAGCTCATACATGATGATGTATATGGTCCTTTGAGGACACCATCCATTGGGGGCTACCTCTACTTTATCAACTTTATAGATGACCAGTTCAGGCACATTTGGGTGTAAAGTTGGGTGTACCCATTGAAGGCAAAGTCATAGGTGTTTATGTGTTTTAGACACTTTATTGCTATGGATGAAAATGTGTCTGCATGTAAAGTTGGCACCCTAGATCGAGGAGGAGAGTATATGTCAAAGGAGTTCAATGCCTACATGTCTGAAAGAGGCATAAAACATCAATGTACGGTGCCTTACACACCCCAGCAAAATGGTGTGGATAAGAGGAAGAATAGTTCTCTCATGGAGATGGCACGTTGGTGAAAGGGCAAGATTTGCCTCATGGTTTTTGGTTGGAGGTAGTTATGTGTGCCACTTATGTGTGTTGAATAGATGCCCCACCAAAGCCTTGCTACTATAGATAGTGACACCTTATGAAGCTTGGAATGGTAGAAAGCCCTTTGTGGCTCACATGTATGTTTTTGGTTGTCTTGCTTATGCTCTTGTGCCTAAGGAGCACCATAGTAAGCTTGATAAGGTGATTAAGTGCAATTTTTGTAGGATACAATTTGGAAAGCAAGGGGTATCAGCCACATGAAGAAAATTTTGGTGAGTAGAGATATTATCTTTGTGGAGAACTCAATTCATGATTTCATGCAAAAATCAGCAAAATTTATGCTCACATGACATCATTGATACAATCCTACCTTTGCTCAATTTGGAACAACCATATGTGGAGCAAATGGATGCTCAACAAGGTGCTGCAAATTAGCCCATATTGGCTATAAAAATCAGTCCAAATTTTAGTCCGCAGAGATTAGAAAATTATGGATGATGTAGTTGATGAGGAGGGGGCATCCATATAGGCATCCAAAAGTTTGTGAAATTGGCTGGTGTGCAGATGTAGTTAATTATGGATGATGTAGTTGATGAGGAGAGGACATCCATATAGGCATCCAAAAGTTTGTGAAATTGGCTGGTGTGCAGATGTAGTTAATTATGGATGATGTAGTTGATGAGGAGAGGACATCCATATAGGCATCAAAAAGTGTGTGAAAATGGCTGGTGTGCAGACATTGCGAGATAGCAAATTGGTAACTTATTTGCCTCACAGGACACATGGAGGTTCTCATCATATGCATCTACTTCATTTGTGGATCACTCTCTCATTGTTGAAACATGCAATGAAGAGGTGTTTACCAAAATGGAAACTCCTACCTTGTAAAGAAAGAAGCTAACTAAAAGAGAAAGGAAGAGGGTTGCAAGGGTCAATTTCCTAGGCTATAGAAGGGATAGCTCATCTTTGGAACGTCTCACGAGCCACACACCACTCACTCCATCCTCTTGTGTCACTCAAGAAGAGGCGAATGAGCTATGGAGGTAGAGAGTTTTAATGGAGATGAAGCTAGAAATCTTCCCTCAACACCAAGCTATGCATGTGTGGGTTTGCAAGAGCAAGGAGAAAGGGGAGAGAAAGAGGGGAGAAGCAAGCATAGACACACACACACAAGGCATCCAAGTAAGAAAGCAAGCAAGCATGGCAAGCACACTCAAGCTCAAGCTCTCTCACTCTCTCTCACTCAACACAAGAATTTATGAAATGAGAATACCCCCCTTTCATATTTCATAAAATGACTTATATACACTTGCTCGTATTTACAATGCCCGACCGCCCATGTCATGTTCAAGGGGCTCTAAACTTACTAGTCTAGCTCATACACACTAGCAATGCACATGTTTCAAGCTCAATGGTCAAAAATTTATTACTTCTCACCGGAATTACACAAGTCGTAAGCTCAGTGGTGTCCCAATTACAAAAACATAGCACTGCTTGGTTACAAAAGATGGTATGTAAAAGACTAAGCAGGCTTATTAACCAAAAGTGGTTAACATTCCCCCCTTCCTATTGGTGGTTCCATCCTCAAAATCATGAGCGATGAGGGTAACGAGCGAATGGTGTTGGTATGTCGTAGATGCGTTAGCCATCAATGAATTGATAGCGGCCTTGTGTGGAAGTGCGAATGAGTAATCGCAGCGGCTGAGCACTTTGTACCTCCCAGAAGCGTGTCGTGAACATCTCCTCAAAATTAAGAATCTTGTGTCTTGTAAACCACTGGATTCTCTCAAAGTAACCAATTATTTGTGCTAGAGTGGGGCCTTCATTCCATGAGGATTGCAAGACCTTTGACTCGGTTAGAATGTGGTCCTCTTAGGGGGTACACTAAGGGAATGCTATGAGCATGTCAATGATGAGCTTGAAAAACCTCCTGGTGGGCCAGAATTGCTGGATCTAGGACTTGCAAGTACTCGAGGATGAAATTGTCCACCATCACTCGGATCATACACTTTTCTATCCTCCACATAGGCTCTCCTCTTGGTGGTGCGGCAAAGAATGGGAAATTGTAGATCATATCTTTCCTGGTAGTCTTTCGCACTTTCCAAAATTCCTCCTAACTCCGACGGCGAGGGATGGGTAAGTAGAGCCTTGTAATCCTGATCTGCATGGGAGCCCTATAGTAGACCTGCCAGTATCTCCTTTGAAAAAGCCAAGGCTTCCATCCCTTAGGCTGTCCTCTAAGCTCTTCTCTAGTCCTTGGTACTTTATCTTCATTAGGCCAATGGTAGCCTGCCCTGGTTGAATGGTCTGGATAGCACTTGGCGTAAGTGTTGCGGTTGGTGCGAAGAAGATAGAGTCAGAGAAGCAGCTTCTTGGTATTCTCAGGATCCTTGTTGACAAAGAGTATCTCGATGGCGATGGTGTCCAGAACCTAATTGAAGGTGTAGACATTGAGGGGGTCCTCTCACTGAGCCCACTGAGCAGTAGTTGGTGGCGGCAAGACTTTGGATTTGTTGGGCACAAGAGGAAAACCTTCAGTAGTAGCAGCATGGATCCGTCCTTCCTCAAGTGGTGAGAAACTTGAGTTGGGGATGGGGGTGCGGGTGACGGTGAAGGTGGTAGAGGTTGGCCAATGAAAAGAGAAGGAATTTCCACAGTTTGCGGGGCATCCTTGGGTAGAACGGGTGGTGGAATGGTTCGCAAGGTTCTTGGGGGTGCGAGGGTAAAGGCAAGGGGTGCGGAGGAGGGTAAGTGGAATGAAGAGGGTAAAGAGGAGGGGGACACTTGTGGGGGTATAAAGGAGGTAGCTGGAGGGAAAAGCTTGAGTGTCTCTGGGGACCATGAGAGGATGTCAATATATTCTTCAGGTGGGTCGCCTTATGGTGCTTCTGTGGATTACTTGCTTCTTGGGGCTGCTCCTTCCTATGAGGTGCTCCATCTCCATTAGTGGAGTCCTCTTTCAGGTTCATCAAAACCTTTGGCCTAATCCTCATCTTGATCAAGGGTGGATGGAGGGAAAAGTGCTGTTGCATTGCATGTAGGAACTCCTCCTTGTTGGCATCGGGGTAAGCCACCTCCTTCGTGGTGGTGGGGTGGTGAAGTTGAGTATTTGCTCCTTGATGTGCTTCTGGAGAGAGTCAAGCACCTTGTAATAAAGGATCACTATGCCCTCTTAGAGATGATAAGTGGACTGTAGAAAATGTTTGAGTCTATTGTAGGCTGATAATAATGTATCCTTCCCCTGTGTTTCTAGACTCCTATAAATCCTGTGAGGCGATGAATGAAGGCAGCAAGTTTGAGGGCTTCTCAAGTTCAATAAAGTCATCAATTTGTGTGGTGGCATCCAAGAGAAGACTGCAAGTTTAGGATGATAGGGTGTCTTGGTAGCTTGTAGATGTCCTTTGAAGAATGCCATAGCCAAAGAGGCTAGTGCAAGCTCTCGTTGCTTCTCGTGTAAAGAGCATCCATTGTTATGCTTGTGAGTGGTCTGTTGAGCTCATGATCGAATTGGAGCATGTGCAAGCTCACTGCCTTCCTCTTGAGCTCCAAAAGTGATGATGGAGTGTACATACCTGGCTCATGAGGGGTAGGCCAGTGGGGCTGCGTCCATCAACACATCGATCTTGGCTTGAGAGCGATCCATGGTTGGGACATCTCCAGCTGTCCCTCTGTGATCTTTCCTCCAGTTGCTTCCTCAGGCCTTCAAGCTACTCATCTTTGGCATTAATGTTTGTTGAGTAAACCTCTATTTGCCTTGCTAGCACCTATTGTGTTTCCTTGAGCGCCACTTGTGTTCTATCTAAAATGCCTTAGACATATATGGTAAGCTGTTGCCACCTGCTAGCTTTAGCCTCTTGTGCCTGCAGTGCTTGTTGAAGTTGTGCGATCTTGCTCTGCCTGCTGCTGCTGCTGGTGTAAGTAGTAGCCATCCCACTGTAGCAGAGTGAGTACATCGATGTTTTGGATGTTGGTCCTATTCTCTGATGTGCTTTCGAGCTTGTTAAGGGCATGTGTGTGAGTCCATTGGAGATCTACATGCTGTTGTTATACCTCTATAAGTACCTCTATAAGCTACTTGTGTGCTTCAAAAAGTTGCTTCCCCCTACATTCCATCAAAAGCTGTAAGTGGTGCAGGTCTCTCTATAGATGTAGCAGACTTAGCAGTCCTCTTTCCAAATCAAGGATCACACCTCTCCTGATTCGTGGACTCCTTCCATGAAAGTTTCCTTCAAATAGAGCCTGCCATGCTGGATCTATTGCATGCAGCTCATGGCGTTGGCTTGGTTTGTGGCTATTTGGTCCAAGCTCACTTGGATATTCCTAACAGTGCTAAGCTCTCCCCTCATTGGGTACCTGTGACTCCAAATAAATACTGCATGTAATCCGGGGTGCCCTCTAATGCTCCAGGCACTTGTAGATGTTGAGGGGTGGGAATGTCTGAGGGGAGGTCTATGGGATCCAACTGCTTGTCTTGCAGTGGCTCCTCCTTTATGGCTCCTATGGTTGAGGGGTCTCTATCGTACCCTCACCCTCTGTATGCTACCTCTTCTGGATGGGTTTCCCTATGCCTGTGACTTCCTCTTCTACATCCACTTCCATCTCTTCTATATGTATGACTGTGGGAATTCTTGAGTAGCCCTGTACTGCAGGTAGCATCCATCTGGCGGTGTGGTAAATAATCCATGTCATCAAGAATGGTGTTGCAAATCTCCTCATCTTTGGATTTTCACAGATTGCCTGTAGCTCACCATGGAATTATGAGCCCTAGTTCATTGGTTTACTTTCCATATTCCTACCCAGGATACTGGTCTTGCATGTGTTGTATCTGTCTGGCCACTGTTGGTGAGTCACCATTGGTGAGTCACCATGGTAAGCACCTGTGCTGGAAGCACCAATTTGGGCCATTGTATATCCTCCCATGAGACTACTACACTCTCAATCCACCTTGTATCCACATGAATGATAGGGTTCACATTCCTATATTGGCGGTTCTTGTCGTCCTCGTAGGGCAAGTGAAGTGCTACATAGATGTTACACAAATGTTTTACACAGATGTTTTACATAGATGTTTTGCTGTGAGAGTTGAATAAGAATCTCTTCATCTCCTTCTCCTCGCACCCTACCCACCTTATTTCTAGAGTTTTAAGAGCTGATGAACTATATGCAGCAAGGTAAATCCATCCCCCCACGGTAGAAGTTATGCGTACTCCCCTAATCCGTCGATGCTTTGCATGAATGGTTGGACCCTATCATCTTGGAGGAGCATGTGGCATTCCGGGGAGTGGTAAATGTTCCTAAATGTGGTTCTCTGTGCATTCTCAATGCTGCTAAATGCACAACCACTTTGTATAAGCTCAAGATCCTCCCTGCTTTTGCTAATCCAAGAGGTGTCCTTATGGTTAAAGGAATGCTCGATGTAGGGGGCCACTTCCTGGGCTGCTTTCCTCTTGTGAGGCAAGGGCTCTATCATAATTGCTGTATAGAGAGAGAGTGTGTGTGAGAGTGTGCAAGAAAAAAGCTCTAAAGCTCAAGGGTCAAATTCTGGTAAAAGTTTGCAAGAGTTTGGCTCCTGAGTAATAGAAACACATGAAAATGAGAGGGGGTAGCTCTTTTTATAGCCACCACTGTCTATTTATGCATGAATTATCAAGGTCAACATTCGTAAATCGATGGATTCATGTGTAAATCAATGGATGTACATGTAAATTGAGTGACAATTTGTGAATTGATAGGCTGCGTGAATTGACAAAATTAATGAGTGAATCGTCAGGATTCTCACATAAATTGATTGTGGGTGTATCCTGGATAATCACATAAATCGATTGTTCAATGCGTGAATCGATGGATTTACATTCGTGACTCTAACGTCAAGATTTATGTGCATAGATTGAAATGCAGGATTCTTATGCATGAATTGAAATCAAGATTAACACGTAAATCCATCTATTAATGCATTAATTGCAAGATTTACGTACGTGAATGGATTGATTTACATGTACATCAATACTTGTGCAAACAATGATTTGTCCCTGATTTTGATTTTTTTGAAGTGTGTGCTTTTTGTAGTCTCAGTGTATGCTCTTCTCTCCTGAAAGGATGCATAAGTGTCTAATTTGTGCAACCTGGTGAGATGGGTCGTATTTTAGGCCAAGCTGATGCTCGATAGAATTCCCCCCATCTGGAGATGTACCAGGCCTAGCCTATGTGCGTGACTCATGCAAATGCAATAAAAAGAATGCAACTAATCAATGGAGCACATCAACCTCATGACAATGAACTTGACAATGCTTGCCTTGAAGAGTAGATTGAGCATAGTAGGAAAGACATCATAAAATTTTTGATCTAGAAGCAATGGACAATACTTCTTCCTGTGACCAAGATGTGAACAATGCTTACAATAGTGCAAAAAGCAATCCCTTTGATGTGATGATCGGAATTATTGCATAGAGAACAATGCTGGGTTTGACATTTCTTCTAAAATTTTACCATGATAATTAAAAATCAATAAAAACAAAGATAATTGTACCTCCAAACTTATTAAGAGTTATTGCATACTTCAGATACGCTTCAGATTCAATTTGAAATCAGATTAGCACTTTAGAATTCTGCACCCTGATGTATGCTTGACTATTCTCTAACATTTTTGACTTTCAAATTTTGCTGATCCATCTAACATTTTAGATTGTGCCTGATTTTAGGATGACTTGGCATCCAACAACCAATTAGATGACCATATTATGGCCATCTCCCTCACCACATGTGGGCTATACCCCTTTGGTATGACTTTTTTTTAACTACCATCAGACTTTTGCTCTAAAATAATTTCCTTTTCCTCATGAATTCCTTGCCCATGTACCCTTCGCTTCCACATAGGCTACACTCTTAGGTTGCTTCTACCCCTACAAGCATGGATTCACCACACAGGCACTCCTCAAAGCTTGGATCCACCCAGAAAAATGCTCCCTTGGCACATTTGATACTGCAAAAGATGCCACCCATGCATATGGTGTTGCCAGGAGAACCTTCACACCATCAGAGTATATTGTGCCATCATAATCTGCCCCACATAGCCTCATAATCTTCCATGCTTCCACTATAACCAGTGCCATAATCTTCTCTTGCAAGCATGAAATGAATCAGCAAATGATGGCGCTCCACTTCTTGATTTCAAACCGTCCATAAATCAGAGTAAATGAGAATGCGAACTCTCCAGTTCTTCCACCGGGCAGATGATCTGCCCTCGGATCAGCGCATCATGACACTTGATCTCTCCTCTTATCGGGATACCACTTCTAATCATGTAGGCATGGCTGGTTGAAAACGCCTTTGTCCATCACCAACAATTGAACCCATAGTGCCACCCTCTCACTTCACCCTCTCGCTTCACCCTCTCACTTCACCCTCTCGCTTAATGTAGAACACCATAAACAACACCCTCTTTTGTGTACTTTTCCCGTGTGAAATATATGATACTCCTCTTCTTCTCACCTTCTGACATTCATGCAGCATGAATGAAACACATCACAACCATTATTTTGCATGCAAACAATACCCATGCCCAACAAATACACGAAATGCCTCTAGGTATACGAACCTCACACAGGATCGCAAATGTGTACACATGTACACAATACCCTATACTTCTAATCCTAAATACACATGTACACAATACCCTATACTTCTAATCCTAAATACACAAATATAGCATCTCTCACATTTCACACAAACTTTGAATATCCGATTTCATCATAGTAACTCTACATCATCATCAATAAACAAACTAAATGATCACACACAAGAAACAAACAATAGACAATGTGCAAAAGATACTTTGATACTCTGATAGTATTCATAATTTACGATACAAAGATACATATTCTAGCATCTGAACATCCAAACTACTCCCCCTTATGCCCCTAGACATGCACTCTATTCATATCAAGATGTTCACATGAATCAATTATAAGGTTCATCATTGCATGAACTTTGCTATCCCAAGTCGGATATTCCACCTTAGGCCTACACATATGCTTTACCTTATCAAGGCTCAACATCACCCTATCCTTAAGGTTGATTATTTGTACCCCTTGATTGCATTCTTGGGAATAGTAGGTTTGTCCAAATAATTTACTTGGTGTGTGGTAGTCCCAATGCATCTTTTGTGTGTTTCTACTTAATTTCTCTTAACAATCCTAGTTCTGGAATGATATATCAACTCTTGGGCAAGTAGGAATCACCATGGGATGGATTGTTCCACTTGATGCTCTTTAGAACCGCATAAGTGGTTCCCCCATCCCCTAATTATATCTCCAATTAGGCCATTGATAATATCAGTATCTCCCTTGGACTTGCTTCTTGTATTTTGTTGTCCTTTTGTGAGGTCAGGTGGGTTATCACATGAATCAAAATTAAGGGACCAATTAAGCATCCATGTGGAAGTCCCAACTTTCACCCCTTGTGTAAGTGTGATATCTGCTCCAGTACCTCCCCCTAGATCAGCACTTTCATTGTGCCTCATGAGATGAATGTATCATCTACTATTGCTAGAATTTTGTCAACACAAGATTTGTGTATAGTAACTCTGTTGTGTACCAATCGACACAACAAAAAATAATGACTTGATTGGTGCAACAATTGTGCTTCACTCGCACTTCATTTCTCACACAAAGGTTGGTGAGTTAAGAAATGTCTCAAGTATAAGTGCATGTATTTCCCAAAGATAGGCTAAAATAGCCCGTAGTTTAAGCTCAAAACAAGGTCTCAATTAAGTGGTACTTTTATGGGCATAAAAGTGGTACTTCTATGAGTGTAGAAGTCATACCACGTAAAAGTCAAATGGCCATACAATTTCTAAATTTTGAATGTAAAAGCAACTTTATTGTGCATAAAAGTTATGTATGACTTTTACAATCATAAGAGTAAGTGCTCGCACAATCACTCTTTTATTTATAGAAGTTTCTTTTATGCTCATAGAAGTATGACTTCTATAATCATGAAAGTGGTACTTTTGTAGGTGTGAAAGTTAAATTTATCTACCACATGCCATTTTATGATTGGTCCAAATATGAAAAAAAAATACTTGGCCACAAAGGTTCGTAGAAGTGACTTCCACAAGAATGGAACTTATGTACATAGAAGTATAGAACATGACTTTTATGGGCATGGAGATTCTAACCCGAGAACTCGTTTTTGGCTTTTGATTTAAGATGCTTCCCCCATCCGAATGATTGAATGTAAGCCCTAATATCCTATCCAAATGATTATTCATGTAAGGCCTAATCCTACTCTCAATTGAAAATGCAATCTAAGGAAGTAAAGAATATGCAAAATAAAACAAAATTGAATGATTAATGGTGCATTTTATGATTTTTTCACTACTTTCAAAAAAATAAAAAATTATAAAAATATACTTTTCTAAATGGCATTATCCATTGTAATTAATCATCAAGCCTTGCATGGTATCCTCCAAGCCTTGGATGGTATCCTCCTTCATGTGAAATACAATACATAAAAAACACAAAAAATGAACAATGAGTTTTACAACTCGAGACTACTCCTTGCTCCGAAGAAAGGAAGTATAATAATGCAAGGGGGCATAAGCATCAAGGCTATCCTCGACGGTGTAGAAAAATGTTAGCCTTGATAGTGCATGGATCATAGGAACTTACCGTAGTGCCAATCTCTCCACTTCATAGAGGCAAAAGCTATACCATATTGCACTCCACTCTATTGTCACTCCATATGGTGGCCTCCATATGGTGCCAATCTCTTGACTTCCTAGAGGCAAAAGCTATACCGTATATTGTCACTTCATATGGTGGTCTCCATATCTCTAAGTAGAGAACTTGATATCACTTTTCCACACTCTCATGAAGGAGAAGAAGAGGTCTCTTTCACTTAAGCATGCACTGAATCCCACTATCACTTATCAATATCCACACACAAGTAAGCAAGATCTTAATACAAACAAGAGATAACAAGAGAAGATAGAAGTCTCTAGTTTGGATAATGGGATTATGTCATTTCTCATTATATAGCAAGTGTCTTATATACACTATCACTCATCAATACCCACACACAAGCAAGCAAGATCTTAATACAAATAAGAGAGAACAAGAGAAGAGAGAAGTCTCTAGTTTGGATAATGTATCTTATTTACACACAAGTAAGCAAGATCTTAATACAAATAAGAGAGAACAAGAGAAGAGAGAAGTCTCTAGTTTGGATAATGTATATTATATACATAACCACTTTTTACATATGGCCACCCAAGACTATGCGTCCGAGGTGCCCATGGTCAAGACAAAAGCATTTAAAAGGTGATTTTGACTCTTTTTGAAAATCATTAGAGCCCGAATACCCATTATCTCCTGTAAGAAAATATAAAGAATGTGTTCAAGCACCACACTTGCAATGGGGCATAAATGCCTCAACTTCATAAGAATTGGAAAATTCCTAAGTTTACATGCATTGACTATGTTAACCATTCCTAAGTATAAAATCTTGGCTATGTTACATGCATTGACTATGTTAACCATTGTGGTTAACAAGGATTGATCGGGCTTAAGTTCTTTTTAGATTCTAGGGAGCTAAGAGTCCTTAATGTTCTTCCCCCATAAGGAATGAAGGAAATAGAAAATGATGAAAGCCCAAAGAGGTAAATTGTGTAAGATACCTCCCTATATATATATTTATATTAAAAAATCACTCATTTTCTAGCTCTAATTCTAGAGAGAGAAAATATGATTTTTGAAATTACATTAAATGAAAAATTTTCATATAATTATATGGACTCAACCTTGAATAAACTGATATTTTTAAATAAATATAGAGATTGAAAAATAATTCTTTAGGTTAGGGGATTTTGAAAGGGTAGAGCCTAGGAGAAAATAAAAGGTTGTGGACCAACGGTGAATTTTGTAAGGTTGAAATATTGAATGCTTGAATTAAGGTTATATTCTCTAAAGTTTTACATGCAAATGCTATTTTGATAAAACCATGGTCTTGGATGAAAATAGGAAACCGTAACCTTAGAGTGGAGTTGGAACTAACTAATATGCTTAGTCTACCTTAGAGTTGATTGAAAAGGGAACTAATTAACGCATGTCACATAATTTTCAAGATTTAACTAGTTTCATGGTCCACAATTAATTGAGTAGAGCTTAGTTATGCTTACTTGAATAGTTTGCATGTATGTGAGTAGATATTTGGGAGATTATCCACCTTTGGGCCTATAAAAAGGAGCCATCCTTCTTCAAATAGGCATGGATTCTTGAAGAGCATGGGAGTAAGTATAAAAGTACCTAGGAGATAGTATAAGTATAAGTACCTAGGAGATTGTATTTTTTGTAGCATTTACATAAGTATAAAAGTACTTAGGAGATGGTAATTTCATTTATAAAAGTACAAAACTACCTAGGAGATAGAGGTGACCGCATGACCTTCTATAGCATTTACATGAGTACAAAAGTACCTAGGAGATGGTATTTTCATTAATTCTACATAGAAAGAGGAATAATTACTCTAATACTAACTTGAGGGTTTCAAATCTCAAGAATAGTACCTTACAAGTGCAATTACGGTACTACAACTTGGTCACATCAAGGGGATTCCATCTTTGCAAGAAAAAGAGGTGGATTTTGGCATTTCCAAGATTGCTATGTTGCACACATCCCAAACTCCATGAGTTTTTCTTCAAGGGAAGGAGTATAAATAACTTGTAAAATTTATTCATAGAGGCAAGCTTTATCCAATAAGTATCATATTTGATAAATTAGTTGTCTAAATATTTATTAAATTATGAGAATGGGTCTTTCTTTGATGTTTTACCTTGAGACAGGGTATATGGATATAAAGAATACAAAAATAATTAAAATGTAGAGAAATTACATTAGCAAAGATCCTAGGATAAAACTAATTTTTGTAAATTGGGATATATTATGACCAAAAATTGGATAAAGTTCAATTAGAATGATTTTTTGGGGAAAAATGTTATTTTTCTTATGCTATAAAATTAGGAATAAATAATTTTAGTGTTAGGAGAATTAAAATGTGTAGATATACACACAAAATGCACATGAGACCCTTGGTTAGAACTAATATTTATAGAAGAATCAAGAAGAAAAATCTACAAATATATGAGAAAAAAAATTAGCTTTCAATTTTCCAAGAAAATTTAGTAAGAAAATCAAGGAGAAAAAGAAAAACAATTCTAGGAAGAGAAGATAAGACCAAATTACTTATATCTCACCATATTCAAGAGAGTTTCATAATTGAATATACATCGATATGAAGAGTCAATTTATACGTTTTTATTAAAAACTAGGAGATAAAATTAAGTACCTTAGAAAATAGATATTCTAGTGAGATAAGATACCAAAAAAATGGTATATAATGACCCTAGTGAAATTAGGAGACTAGGGAATAGTTTGTTATAAATCAAGTATTGAAGTTCTAAGACTAAGGATTAAGAAAATATATTGAAGATTTATATTGTAAATAGAAAGTTTCAAATTGTGAAGAAAAAGTGAATGATTTGAGATCTAAGTTCAATTTGTGACAAGAGAGAAGAATTTAAATTCAATTGGGATAGTCTTATTGAGATTCTATTTTTTGAAATAAGGAAAACATTGAGAATGTGAAACCTAATTGCAATGAATTTTTGGATTTTTTGGTTGTCTTGCATAGTGACCTGAGAGCATATTGCAAATATTTTAGCCCGATTTTACCATGGCGAAGTATCATGAATTATGTATTCATTGATGGAAGGATCTCCATCACATTATTTTACCAGGATGGATTCATCTACTGGGTGTATGCTATGATGGGTGACCTATGAGATAGTGACTCCTCTTATAACATCATGCGGTTTAGGCCATGGGGGTGAGCTCTATGGCATATCTAGGTGAGAGGCATGAATGATGTGAGATGCACTTAACAATGGTTGTGATTTTATGCTGATGAGCCACACTAATGGTTGTATGTTCCCTATGATCACTAGTGTCCCCCTAAGCGGAGAGAGAGAGACATGTGAGCCACACCTAAGAATGCTTGATACTGTAAGCCGCACTTGCACTTCAATGGGCTGAGAATTTAAATGAACAATTAGTGTGGGCCATACTTAACAATGGTTCGGGATAATTGGTGTGAGCCACACTTGTCAAGGTTAAGTAGTGTGAGATGCACCCTAAATGGTAATCATAATGATGCATGAATTATAATTGAATGTTTTTATAATAGTTGAAATAAATTTGATTTTCTAAAGGAATATTTTTGGAGGAGTGTGTAGAAAAAAAGAAAATTTCAATTATGGGTGGGTGAGTACTTGTCAGATTCATCAACCCAATGGTCAGGTAGTTGGCTAGACCCATGGTGATTGAACAGGGCTACACCACCACATGGAGGTAGTTTGAGGAGGTAGTTGGCTAGACCCATGGTGATTGAACAGGGCTACACCACCACATGGAGGTAGTTTGAGGAGGTAGTTTGGGAGAGGAAATTACCAAGTTTAGAGAAGCCTAGAAGTGTTCGGGTTGTCTTGTGTCTCCCCTTCTTTTTGACATCACTGTTGTTAATGCCTTGGCATGGTACCTATAAATAGATCCATGGCCTTATCAAGGGGATTACCCTTCCCTCCGCTAAAGATTTAGATCTAGAATATTTTTTTGATGACACCATAATAACCTTGGGAGAGGACACCACAATAACCTTGGGAGAGGACATTACCAAGTTTAGAGAAGCATGGGGGTCAATCATAGATTTATGTGAGGCTTCAAGGTGGATAGTGAAGAATGAGAAACATATCATATGGGCTATGAATGTCAATATTTCAGAGGTTTATATGGAGTTAAATTTTAAGTATCTTAAGGAAGAGTAAATTCAAAGAGTGCTCTTAGCATTCCACTTGCAGTAAATGTCACAAATGAGTCAAAGATGGGATTGGATTTTGCAGAAGGTGGAATGAAATTATATAAGATAACCATTTCTTTTTGAGTCCTTCTAGTTATGTCAACCTGATCAACCGAGTTCTTTGGGCTAGTGTGCAGTTCTTATTTGCTTGACCTTCCAACCGGAAGCACAACAATAGCTATGGTAGGCTAACTTGATAAACTAATGTGTATTATTTAATGGGCCTACAAAAAATCTAAATCTAAGGTGAGTTGGAAGATATGATACATGCCAAAGTGTGAGGTCTAGGCATCCGATTAATGTTAGAGAGAGGTGGTAGATAGTATGATGATTAAATGGATATATAGAGCTACCCAACATAGAGAAGAACTTTGGCCTAAGCTTATTTAAGTTAAAATATAAGGTGAGTCAGAAGATATGCTACATGCCAAAGGAAGCAGGAGGTCTAGGCATCATTAATGTCAAAGAGGTGGCATATGGGATGGCAACTAAATGGATCTATAGATCTACCCAATATAGAGAAGAACACTGGACTAAGCTTATTCTTGTTAATCTCCATAGACTTGCTCCTAAAACATGTGAATCTTGGAAAGGTCTTGTGGAAATTTCTCTCCTCTCTACAACCACCATGCAATGTGTATATATGACTCAAAACTTTGGAAAGGTATGTGGTCAACTTGGGTTGCCAATAGATCAAAGAACAAGTGGCAAATTAGAGGAGGGAGATAATGCAAAAGGAAAAATATTTCAATATAGGTCTTTGTAGTTATCCTATCATACATAAGAAGGGCTTGAAAAGCTAGTAGGATGCATGGGATGTTGACAAAGGAGAGTCAAAATCATGGGAGTGCTTGTGTAGAGAGTTCAATCTAGCTCATGCAAGCAAGGATTTTGTATTACAAAGATTAAAGTCTTGGCCATTGGAGATATTAGGTTGCTTATAGTTACAAGGTATTATATGGGATTGGGAATATGTTTGGAAGTGGGGGCCATGCCATCTTGCCATGGGTCCTCTTCTAGAGTGGGAAAAATTTCTTGGATGGTTGGCCAATAAACTCAATGAGAACTATAATGTGCATTTGTCTCCAAGCAAGTGGTGTAAAGTCTTTGAAGACTTATGGAAAGGGGCATTACTTACCTACCAAATTGAAAGAATTTTATTAGTTTTTAATCCATCATACCCTTTGGGTTAAAAAGAGAGCATGATTTTGGTCGAATGATTTACTGTACCCACTACACGGTTTACTGTACCCACTACACAGTTTATAAAAGACTTTTATATTATAAAAAAATAAAATTAACAAACTGACTTTTTATACAGGGAAGTGTAACCCTTTATAAAGGCAACATCTTACGTATAAAAAACTTGGAGATACAGAAGTTAACAAAAGTGTTCCTTAACAGTAATTACAAAGGATAGAATCCAAATTATGTAGAAAGGAGAGCTCTTCTTTGGAGCTGCCTTGAGAGAGTTGCTTTTGTTGACCTTTTTATTTGCCTCCTTAACCCAAGCGTTGATCTACACAGATAAATCAAATTTTAGACTATGAACTATATTAGTTACACCATTTCCAAATGCTATAGAAGGACCGATAATGACCGATCTCAAGCTTATGCACTTTTCCCAATGAAATGAGGGAAGGCTGCAAATTAGGTTTAGTGTGAGGAATAGGTAACACTGCTTTTTTCGTAGGCCATTTGAATCCCGTGAGGTTAAATACTCCACTAACCTGTATAAGAGATGAGGATGCAGGGCTCCACAAGCTGGTTCTGTTTTAGCAAAGTCAATATCTTCTTTGTATAATCTAAATTCAGTTGAAAGGTGAGGGTCATCCTTCCACTTGTTTGCAGTTGAAATCCCATAGATCTCTCCAAAGTAGAATACCATTTTTGCCAGTTTTTAAGCACGAGTAAAGAAATGATGAGGGATATAGTCTTTCAATATGACATTAAACGAGACAAAATCCATATGGTACCAAGGGGCAGAGAAGGATAAAGAATTGGCAACAAATAGCTAGCTTTTGAACCTATTCCAAGATATCCAAAAACCCTTGGGGCTTGATCTGTAAAGGATCGACAAATATAAGGGAATGAAGGGGATTTGTTTCCATTTAGGGAAGCCTTGAATAGAGTGAAGCAATCTATCCCTATGAAGGAGAATTGACCAACCCTACTTAGGTAAAAATAGACTCCTAATGATCTATTTTGTAGACAGTTTATTAGCCATGTCTCTCAGACAAGTCAGATTGAGACCCCCTTGCTCCTTTGGGAGAGTACAATAGGCTTAGGTTACCTTTGGGAGCCTCCTACAACTAGTTCTTGAGTTGGTCCAAAGGAAGTTTCTGCAAAGAGATTTAAGATAACTGGAGATCCTTATTAGAAGGCCTCCTGCAGGAGAGAAAGAAGATTATGGAGGGGATAACAATGGGTGAAAGCAATGTAAGGTGGGCCCAAAAGCAATGTCAAGGGCATTGCTTTTAGGAGTGGTTTAAAAACACTAGCAAGTGGAAATTTAAAAAATCCGAAAGATAGAAAAAGCCCACGACAAATGAATGATGTTTCTTCAATGGAGCAATTTGTCTTCAATAGAGCATGATACAAGCATGATGATACAAGCGTGATATGAGCTTTAATAGGAGCAGAACAAAGCATCATATCTCAAGTCATCAACCTATATATCTCTCAAAATCTATAGTCATCTCTATCTCTCTCTCTCTCTCTCTCAGTCTATAGTCATTTCCTTCTCTGAAAATCTATAGTCATCTTTGTCTCTCAAAGTCTGTAGTCATCTCTCTCTCTCTCTTTGAAAAACTCTGTAGTCATCTCTCTCTCTCTCTCAAAATCTGTAGTCATCTCTCTCTCTCTCTCTCAAAATCTGTAGTCATCTTTGACATCTCTTTCTCTCTCTCTCACTCAAAATCTATAGACATCTCTATCACTCCCTCCCTCCCTCCCTCTCTGCCTCTCTCTCTCTCTCTCTCTCTCTCTCTCTTAAATTTAGCTGATTGCTTTTGTTGCAAATTTAGCTGGCCTTCACACACAATTCTGGAGATCTGGGCATGCAACATAGAATAGCAAAACATGGATGAATGTATTGGTAAGTTATGTTCTTAGATCCTTGATTACACTCCTTGTTTGTTAATGATTGCACTTTTTGTTTGAACATTACTAAAATTTCACATCCTTGATTAACCTCCTTCTTTGTTACTAATGACCAGGAGTAGAAGATGTGGATGTGCAACCCTTTGGAGATACTGATTCTGATTGTAATGCACAAATCAACATTAGGGAGTATTGGGCTTCCAGAAAGAGACAGTACGAATACGAGCCAAGGCAATACAATGCTTAGATCATGCTCCTGAGGAGATTACTAATGTGAATGACAAGAGAAGAGCCTAGATTTGTAGAGTGGTAACAAAGTGTTTTGAACAATAGACAAAGGGGATGGACCTGAATACGCAAAAGGAGATCTTTTAGTAACTCCTCCAAGGTTTTACAACATGCACCATTAGTAGCTGAAGCAGCTATGGTTTCAAATATCTGCAATACTTTAACACACGTGAAGGTCCCACGATCATCGGAAGAGCTCTTCCTGAAGAGACCAGCTCTCATGATGCTAGTTAATGCTGAAGAGACCAGCTCTCATGATGCAAAAGGAGATCTTTTAGTAACTCCTCCAAGGTTTTACAACATGCACCATTAGTAGCTGAAGCAGCTATGGTTTCAAATATCTGCAATACTTTAACACACGTGAAGGTACCACGATCATCGGAAGAGCTCTTCCTGAAAAGACCAGCTCTCATGATGCTAGTTAATGCTGATGGTAACGAATCGGAAGATGTCAATGTTGCCAAAGTTGCAAAGGTATTGGGGATTCATAAGAGAAGCCTTTATTTAGCAAAATCCCATCTATCAATTCAAGAGGATGGAGTGTTACCCTTATCCACATGTCAAAGACAACCACGTACTCGAGTGAAGTCACACCTGACATTAAGGATTTGACATTAAAGATCTTGTGTATGACTTTTGGACGTCGGAGACATGGGTTTTCCCAAAAAAGAAAGATGTATGCCACCCAAGGATTGGGAGAAGTGTTGTTATGAAGCATCCAATTCATCGCCTTGATGAGACTCAAGTATAAGGCCGCTATATCACTTTTCAAGTAGAAGCAGTTCAAGCTTCAAAGTTTAGTTTGCTTTTCGTTCTCAATGTTTTTTTGTGTTTTTTACAACGCGTCACTTTTTTTAATGCCTCAAAGTAATATAAGTACTCCTTTACTACTGTTCACAGCTTTAAAGCAATTTGTGCATCACACCTTTTAACTTGGAGCAGTGTTTCACTGCTTGTTAGTGCTTTTCACTGCTTTAAATCAGTATATTACTTATGATAGCATTTCATTGGATTTGAGTGCTTTGAACTGCTTTAAAGTAGTGGATTACTTTTGGGTGCTTTATAGTTCTTCATTGGATTTGAGTGCTTTTAATTGCTTTAAAGTAGTGGATTACTTTTGGGTGCTTTACAGTTCTTCACTAGTTGTAGTGCTTTTAATTGCTTTAAAGCAGTGGATTACTTTTGGGTGCTTTATAGTTCTTCACTAGTTGCAGTGCTTTATAGTTCTTCACTAGTTGCAGTGCTTTATAGTTCTTCACTAGTTGCAGTGCTTTTAACTATTTTAAAGCAGTGAATTACTTTTGGGTGCTTTACACTAGTTACAATTCTTTTAACTACTTTAAAGCAGTGGATTACTTTTGGGTGCTTTAAAGTTCTTCACTAAATTGGCAGTGCTTTTAACTGCTTTAAAGCAGTGGATTACTTTTAGGTGCTTTACACTGGTTAGAGTGCTTTTAACTGCTTTAAAGCAGTGGATTACTTTTGGGTGCTTTATAGTTCTTGACTGGTTGTAGCACTTTTGATTGCTTTAAAGCAATGGATTACTTTTGGGTGCTTTACACTGGTTGCAGTACTTTTAACTACTTTAAAGTAGTGGATTACTTTTGGGTGCTTTACAGTTCTTCACTGGTTACAATGCTTTTAACTACTTTATAGCAGTGGATTACTTTTGGGTGCTTTACATTGGTTTCAATGCTTTTAACTACTTTAAAGCAGTGGATTACTTTTGGGTGCTTTTTAGTTCTTCACTGGTTGCAGTGCTTTTAAATGCTTTAAAGCAGTGGATTACTTTTGGGTGGTGCTTTACAGTTCTTCATTGGTTGTAGTGCTTTTAACTGTTTTAAAGCAGTGGATTACTTTTGGGTGCTTTATAGTTCTTCACTGGTTGTTGCATTAAAGCAGTTAAAAGCACTGGCAAAGCAGTATATTACTTCTATGTGTTTTTTTAGTGCTTTTAACTTCTTCAAAATAGTATGTTACTTTGAATTACTTTAAAGAGTTTCACAAATTGACCTTCATTGTGCTTCCTATTATTTTGGTAGGTTGAGATCTATAGAAGTTTCAAAGAGTAGTATTCAAAGCTGAAGATCTCTCTATGATGTTTTGAGGACCTAAAGCCATATTTTCTATGATAGTTGAAAGATCGATATACTTGATGTTGTGTTGCACATGTGCAAATGATGTTTCTCAAGGATGCAGTAAATCAGATGCGCCATCATCAGTCTGGGATCCATGGGCCAGTGTGCACATGTACTTGTTCTTTATGTTAGGAGTCAAGATCACTTGGTTGCATAGTTGTTGAACGTCCATACAAGAGTGTCACAAATATGTGGGAATCTTTGATGGGAAAGTGTGGTCAGTGTGGCATTTACAAGGATGGTGTTGTGTCTACAAGAGCATGACGAGAAGGATTTGTAGGTCTCCACCATCAAGGTGTTTGAGGACATAGAGACCATCAATGTTGATGTTGAGGGAAACAAAAAGAAAAAGAACGACCTTGTTGGTGAAGAATTTGGCCTGCATGGATCTACGTTCCTTGTTCAAAACATGGATGACTAGCTATATCAAGCATAAATTCATCTATAGGTGGCAAGCTCAACAATTCAAGGAATGTCTGTCAAGGTTTCCAAGTGATACCATGGTCTCAATTATGGACTTTGCAGAGAATTATTCATTTAAAGAGAAAAATGAGATCTAGTCAATGCACTGGTATTCTAACTAGGTCTAACCAGGTCACCATATTGGTTGACATTTCATATTGCCAACTAGAGCCTGGCGATGTGAAGAAGAATATCCATTTCTTTGTGTCGGATGATAAGGTACATGACACTCTATATGTGCAACATGACACTCTATATGTGCAACATTACTTTCTCCAACATGATAGGTGGTTAAAAGATCAAGGGTTTCAATTGAAGCGGCATTGGTTATGGTCCGTTGGTTATGGTCCGATGGAGCTGCATCACAATTCAAGGCAAAGAGGCCTTTCTACTTTGTTGCAAGATACTACAAACTCACAGGACTAGATATGGAGTGGAATTTTTTTGGTTCAAGCCATGGGAAAGGAGAGCATGATGGAGCAAGTGTAGTAATCAAGAGAGCTTTGACACGAGCAATTGGAAGCTGGATGGTGCTCCTTTAAAATGTGCAGCTAACGTGGTGGAATTTTTGCGTGCCCATTTTAGCCATAAAGGTCACACTAGAATATCATCTACGTGTACAGGGATCATGCTCGATGTGCATTGTGTGAATGGATATGCAAAAGCCTGTCTTGCTTTTGCGATTCATGTATGCAAGGGCTTTGGCAAAGATGCAAGACTAAAGAATATGTAGATATCTAGGAGTATCATACCCTAGCTCCTTTGAATGAAGACTTATCAGATGCAAGCACAGTGAGATGAAGAGGGCATTGATGAGCCCATGTATGCAGGTCACCACATGATGCTTTGAGTGATGCCCTGTGCATAGGAGATAGCTTTGCTGTGAACAGTGAGCAAGGTAATGAAGAAAATGTAGATTTGTCCATTCTTAAATGCATCGCACCTAAGCATCTAACAAGCTAGCCCCAAAAGACCCATGGGGCAATGTTATTGCACCACACTCGTATGTGGTGAAGGGATACTTCTATTCCAAAGTTGATAAGGATGAATACTGCCTCTCTGATAAAGAACCCTATGTTCTCATATACTCGCACCTGCCAAGTGAGAGCCATCAAATTTCCTATGGATCCAATAGCACATAAGAATAATCTATTTAGGCTTTTGCCGGAGGTAGAGGAAGCCATTTACAACACGATGCCCTTTGAGTTGTAGGTACCTTTGTAAGCTTGTTGTTGCAATATCAATTTGACTAAATGTTAACCATTGAAGTGATGTGTTCTTTGTTGGTACTATAAGGAAATATACATCTTAGAAAGCTTCACTACTGCTTTGGAGGAGTCTACATAGCTTTGAAGTACTTATAAATGCTTCACAATGCTTTACATTTTGTCACAGGTTGTGAGTGCTCTAGCTTGCTTGGTTGTGAGTGCTTTTAATTACTTTAAATCAGTATACCTACACTAGTTGTCAATGCTTTTAATTGCTTTAAAGTAGTATACTTACACAGGTTGTCACATGCTTTAAAGTAGTATACTTACACAGGTTGTCACATGCTTTAAAGCAGTATACTTACACTTCTTGTCACATGTGTCTAGAATAATTAGCGCTTTACTTTTTTTAGTGTATATAAATAGTGCTTTCAACTACATTTAATTACTTCACAGTGCTTTTAACTACTTTTAATTGCTTCACATCACTTTTAACTACTTTAAAGTAGGTTGGATAATTATAAATCAACATAGCAAGTTGTTAAGAGAGTGATGAGTGATGAGTTCAAGGTGAAAGCACATGTTAACCGTTAAAGCTTTACCACCATTAGTTAAAAATGTCATATGTTCACCATTAAAGCTTTACCATTACTTAAAAATGTGAACTATATCACTGAAAGTCATTAAACTTGGAGAGTTTCAATAGTCGTTGAAATTTACTACATGGAGATATATTTTACATATGATGAGAACCCCCACACCTTATATTCTTTGCATTATGCTCCCGTTCTCTCCTACGCTTGTGGCTCCTCTTTGTGTTATGCTCGCATTATGCTCTTGTTCTTTCCTACGTTGCATTTCCTCATCAGGCATGATCTTGCCTCCATTCTAAACCATCTGAAATATGAGATCGAGTTCTAGTGTGGACTAGGCACCTTGCTCCATGCCAAATGGATCTTGCTTTGCCATTGCCATCCGATCCTTACTATGTAGCCATTTATACAGCCAGACTCCAATGGTCTCACGAGGAATGTATGTAGATCCTCAAAAGTCTGCTCATTGAACTTTGGTAGTGTGGCAAATGTCCCACACTTGTTCAATGCACACTTATAGAGGCCGTCATCTAGCAGGATTGTGTTGGACTCATTGCACTATGGAAGCAAGTCCCAAAAACTATGTAGCTTCTTGAAGAAGATTGGCTTCCCATCTGAAAATAGAAATCAGCTACATGGCACATTTCTTGGCCACACCATCATGCCAACTTACTTGTTAGCATTGGAAAACAGTGTTTCAATCATTGCTCAACATTGTAGAGGGTTGCACAACTCCATATGTATACATCTGCAAACTCACTTGCCAAACTCAAGAAGCCATATGCATCCTTGTGCACATAGTGCGTGACATAGTCATTTTGCAACACTTTACGAAAGTAGTGTGTGTACTTTGGAATGTTCTCACCCCTCCTAGCATCATGCATCAGCATTAGTACCCCATTCATGTCCACAATTAGTGCTAGATGTTGAACACTTTGTGGATGTCTATCTGCTCTCACCTCTTCAAGCACCTCTTCAAGCACCTCTTCATCATCATCAAGTTTGACTTATTATCAACCATTGGCACCTCAATGGGCTTTGCGCCATCATTAGGCATTGCTGCATCCCTCCTAGCATCATGTGTTAGAATTAGTACCCTATGCTTAGCACTTTTTGGATGTCTTTCCATTTTAACCTCTTCAACCACATCATTAGACTTATCATCAACTGTCGGCATTTCAATGGGGTTTGTGCCATCATTGGGCACTTCTGTATTATCATAGAAACACACTCCTAAACAAGTGATAAATATGGACAAGATAAGAAATAGTGGAAATTTTAACAAAGATTGAGGGTTTTCATTATAATAACATTGTGTTACAAAAGATTCCTCCATATGGACAAGTGATAGTACATCACATTACAATAAACACTCAAAATTATAACTTCTTGCATGCATGGGACTTAGCACGGTTGGAGGTGTGGGAAGTGAGGACACTAGTTGTCATAATTTTGGATGGGCTTTTTCTTTTCTCTCCAGTGGTAGCACTTCGTGTCATTCTCCCTTTGTTTTCTTGCGAGCCTACAAAGCAATGGAAATATTACTCCACCTTCTTTTCTTCAAGGGCAATAAATTTTGACCATAGCTCATACATACTAGTATTAAGAATGCTGCTCATGTTTTCACTGGCCTTTTGCTTCTTCAACACCATCTTTGCAATTTGATCAAGGGTTATATTTTCACCATTTGGTGTAGGTTCTGTTGCACCATCCTCCTCAGTGTTGTCTAGTGTATTTTCACCTTCTGGTGCAGGTGGTACTGCACCATCCTCCTCGGTTTTCTCTAGTCATGTAGAGTGCATTGCTGCTGCTACCACACCTATATTTGCAGCCTCATATACTTCATTAATACCTGCTCATGCTGCTGGTCTACAATAGATTGCTTCATGAGTAAATCTGCACATGAACATTTCACATGCTTCAATTTCATATGCACAATAAAAGCCTTTATGCTAAATTCCAAATGGATTCACAAACCAGTACTTGCATTGAAGTTGGTACCATCTAAATCTTGTCCATCCTTGCCACTTGTAGGTGTACCATCACTATATGAGGGGGACGGGGATGCAACTGTGGCTTGTGGCAAGAACCTACTTGGGAGATCTTTGGATTAACAATTTTTGGGTCTAGCAAGCAATCATTACCAAATGCATCCTCATTGAAATATTGGGTTCCTTCAAACTCTTGCTGCAGTTTGCTTTCACTATATAAATGGCATGTGCTGGATTCAAACTGTCCTTCCTACACAACGGACCCACCATGTCCAAACACCATGCTCTTTGCCACAGAAGGGATTACTTGAGGGCAACCAGGTTGTGGACACACCAATCTTTTGGTGCACATGCTTGCAAAGCAAAGTGGGTGTGGTACTAGTGTCTACACGGCAGGATATATATCCCAAGAATATGTGTTTGATGCAAAGAGAAGCCACATGTTGCAAAATTTTCTAAAAGAACACATCTCTCAATTTTAGTTGGTGGTGCATCCCGGAGGTGGGGGGACCAAGTAGTACTTGCGCTCGTTCTGAAGTTGCGTGAGAAAACTACTAATAAATAAGCACTGTTCCCATGCTTCCTCCATTTTGCTCTCCAATTTTTCCATATTCTTCCTACAAAACATAGGTAAGATGTACATGTAGACATTAAATCAACCACTTATTTTTGCATGCTTGAAAGTAGTGGTAAGATATACTATGTAGTGCTTTATAGAACCAAAAAGCAATCATTGGGCCTACTTCTTCTAAGTAGTAGAAAAGCTATCAAGCCATCCAAACCCACCAAACTACTTCTAAAGCAGTCAAAAGCACCTTCAACTAGTCATGGACTAATGCACCTTCAACCAGCCATTTAAGCACTTAGAAGATGAGTGACTTGTTCGAGTAACCTAATGCAATTAGAAGCACCTAAAAGCACTGACTAGTTAAAGTAATCTAAAGCAGTCAAAATCACATAGAAGCTTAGACTTGCTCAAGTACTTTAAAGAAATCTAAAGCACTTAAAAAAACTCACTTGCTTAAGTACTATAAAGCAATCAAAAGCACATAAAAGCAGTGACTTAAGCACTCAAAAGTACTGAGTGACTTGTTCAAGTAACCTAATGCAATCAAAAGCACCTAAAAGCACTGACTTGTTAAAGTAATATGAAGCAATCAAAAGTACTTTAAAGCTTAGACTTGCTCAAGTACTCAAAAGCAATATAAAGCACTTAAAAGCAGTGGCTTACTCAAGTACTTTAAAGCAGTCAAAAGTACATAAAAGAAGTGACTTAAGCACTTAAAGTGACTAACTTGTTCAAGTAACCTGATGCAATCAAAAGCATCTAAAAGCACTGACTTGTTAAAGTAATTTAAAGCAGTTAAAAGCACATAGAAGCTTAGACTTACTCAAGTACTTTAAAGCAGTCTGAAGCACTTAAAAGCAATGGCTTGCTCAAGTACTTTAAAGCAGTCTGAAGCACTTAAAAGCAATGGCTTGCTCAAGCACTTTAAAGCAATCAAAAGCACATAAAGCACTTTAAAGCAGTTAAAAGAACTCAAGAACTTTAAAGCAGTGGGAAGCTTTGACAAGCACTCAAACCACTTAAGTTACAAGTGATAAGAAATGCAACCATTTTCAGTAGGAAAAATACCTGTAATGACCCCACAATTGCCTTTAAATTCAATATCTCATTGTCCACTCCAAGTACTAAAAGTTGACTAGTACATGCTATAATTTTTTCTTGAAGTTTCATTGATTGCTCTTGATATGTAGGAGCACTCTGCTCCAACTCTTATAATTGTTGCTTGGCACTTTATAGTAGCTGCTTATTTAAAGTGAATGAAACACTAGAAGCACCTGTGGTGGTAAGCAACATCATCTCTTTCTTTTCATCTAATGCTATTTTTATTTTGCCTTCTTTGCATCCAATCTTTCCTTGGCTCGAGAAGCCATGGCTTACCAACCCAACATACTGTGAAGAGGGCGTCTGCATACAAATATAAAGCAAGGTAAGGTGGACCCAAAAGCAAGGTAGGGTACTTAGAAGCACTCTAATTACTCTTGAAGTACATACAGAATTCTACAAAAGCACTACTTTTTTAATGTAAAAAGCACTATAAAGTGGGCCATCTTACCTTGCTTTTGTTATGCAATTGTTTGGACAAGCATCCACATCCTTGAACCTGTTTGCTGAGATGAGTGCCCACCTTCTTGAGGCTCCATTTGAGCCCCTTCAGCCCCTTCTAACCTTGAGGTCTGCACATTGCATGGGCCTTCTCTAGCAATCCATCTTTGTGACTAATGCTCTTAGCTATGCTTTGATTATGTTCATTGAGGATTCAACAAACTTTGCCCATGCCACCACATGCTCTAACTTCTTCGAGGGACTTTGGGCTCTTCTGCATATTTCATATGTAAAGCCTCAACAAAATGCAATGCCAAGTTCATTGTTGGGGGGGGTTTCCTGATAGACTTTGTGGTACAATAGAGCACACTCTTGAACCAAATCTGCACATACCATACTCAACTGCATCTTCCCTCTTATCTTATGGATGTGACTGAACACCAATAGCCATTGTTTATCATCAAGAACATCTTCCTCAGTTAGCCATCGTGGATATTTACCATCCAAGCTAAGTCCATGCTCAACATTGAACTCCTCTTTTGTGAAGCAAAAGCTCTGTAGTTTAGGATATTCAAAGTCTGGTACACGCGGCCGATGTACTCTCTCTACAAGACACACCAAAACTTAAGTGGAATCCATACATGCAACAACACATTTCAAACAAACATTGCCTTGTAATCCACTTGGATTACGCACCTTTTCCACTAGAATGTGATTGCTTAGGGGAATGAGACTTAGCCCCAAGCTGTCCAAGTAAAGTAGTGGGAGACTTAGGAGCTTGCTTGCGTGTCAATGTCCTCATTGTACAACCCACTTGCAACCTCTCATTAAAGCAAATAACACATTTAATCAAATAAAGGCTCATGCAAAGAGGAAAACCCAACTGTGATAGGTTTTTCTCTTTGTTATCAATATAAGTAGTAAACCAATGTGCACAACATGCAACATATGGAGCATATATGTAATGCTACTACTTTCAAATGTAAGGTTTACAAAGCCATTCCAATCAGTGCTAAAAAACATAGGGTTTGCAGAGAATAAGTTACAAAGAATTAGAGAGAGAAAGAGAGAGAGTACCTCGCTGTTGTCGCCCTTACAACAACAGGGAGAGAGATATTATGTCGCCCTTGCAGGGGGAGTGAATCTATTTGCAAAAAAATATAGAGAGAATTAGAGAGAGAGAGAGAGATTAGTTGCAAAGAATTAGAGAGAGAGAGAGAGACAGAGAGAGAGTACCTAATTGTTGTCGCCTTTATAAAGAGAGAGATTTTGTCGCCCTTACAATGAGGGTGAGGTTGAAGCTATTTATAGGGAGCTGATGAAGCTATTTGCAGAGAAGCAAGGAGGAGCTTGCACTTGAGAGCAGGTTGCATCATCGCGCATGCACGCAGCCCGATAAATTTGCATATCTCCACATGCGGGCAAAAATGAAGGGATTTTTCATTTTAAAACATGATTGCCTAAATTCACTCGTTTTCAAAATCCCCCCCCCCATTTTTTAAGTGCTTGTGAAAGGGCTTTTTAACCCCCTATTAAGCACCTAAAAAAAGCACTAAAATTGGTCCACCTTACCTTGCTTTCACCCCAATACGTTTGAGAACAATACATCTAGCAGCCAATCCATGTTGGAAACCCTTCCATCTTTCAAGTTTAGTCTTAATTCTATTGATAATCCATTCCCACCTTTGGTGAAGGGTGACACCAAAACCCATAGGAATTCCTAGCAATCTCAAGATGGTTCCTTCTTTAATGATATTGCATCCTTGATCAACTAACCATCCAGGGGGGGTCATTGATTAGAGATCTAATGCCAATTTTTTTGTGATTGATGATAGACCTAGAAGCCAGGCAGAACATTTGAAGGCACTCCCAAAATGCCTTAACGGGGTTCTCAACATTATGTACCAATCCATTGGTGTCATCAGCAACAAATGTTGTAGGCATAATTGACTTGTGTTGTTGGGGAGCATAACACTAGTGAGAGAACTAGACCGTTGGGAATCTTGAATAATCCAACCAAGAGAATCTGGAGATATTGAAAAGAGGAGAGGGCCAAGAGGGAAGCCTTGCCTGATTGACTTTTTAAGGCTAAAAGAGCTGGTGAGAATCCCATTGATAGAGGCACAAGCTCTAGCATTACTAAACAACACTTTAACATACTCCATGAAATTATGACCTAAGCCCATGTCAAATAGAGATTGACATATAAAGTCCCATTCCAACCTGTCATAGGCTTTGTCTAGATCTATCTTGAAGAATATACAATCTTGATTGGACTTTTAGGCATATTTCATGCCTTCCCATAGAGGTATTATAGCATCCATAATAAATCTACCTTTTATAAATCCTTTTTTCTCATGTCTTATCTAGCTCTTCATATTGAGGGAGAGTCTGTTGGTTAGGGCTTTACCAAAGATTTTGTATGCTATGGAGATGCAAGTGATAGGTCTCCAGTTAGACAGTTGATCTTTATCATTCTTTTTGTGTATCAATTTGATGGCTTTCTCATTGTTAATAGAGATAGGAAGAGCACCAAAGGACACCAATTCTTTCCAGACAACCAGGAGGGGATGAATAAGCACTTCCTTAAAAGCCTGGTAAAATTCATTGGGCAGCCCATCTAGCCCCGAGCTTTTGCCTTTCTTAAGAGAATCAATGACAGAGCTTAATTCCTCCTTAGAGAGGTTACTCTCTCCAAAATGCCAGCACAACAATAGAGGGAGGGATGGTCTTCTTCCTACACCTAGAAATCTTTGCCCTAGCAAGAGCCTTGTCCAAAGAAGAATTAGGGGGAGAACTGAATATGTTGGTAAAATAGTCATAAATAATACAAAGGTTTTCATCTTGAGAGAGGGCAACAAAATCATCAGAAGGGGCATGAAGTCCCTTACTTTTTTTGATTTAAGGAGATTGAACATCTCCTGGCCTATCAATTTTACCTACCCACCATTCTCTGAAATAAAGTTTAAGCTGCTGGTTTTGTAAAATCTCTTATTTTTTGAGATTAGCCTTAATTTCTAGAAAGGAGTCTTGGAGCCAAATTTCTCCTTTATCTTTTTTTTCTTCCAACTCAATACTATGTGAATATAAGGCTTTCCTTTTCTCTTTCCTAATTCTGGAGGCATCTTTCTTAAGCCTGCAAAGAAGATGCTGGGAGTGCCTCTAACAACCTGACCCCAGGCATGGGCAAGGGAGGAAAAAGACAAAAATGCATCCTGCTAAATTCTGGTTATGGACAGTTGTACTAACTTGAGCTTGAATAAGTTGGGGTTAGCATGGAACTAACCAACTCTCACTGTAGAGGTTACCTTGCTTAAAGATAATAAAATAGGTTTATGGTCAGAGAGGGCAAGGGACTTAATAACTTTGAGGATGCTATTTCCAAAGAAGGGGAGAATGGCAGAAGAAATGTAGCATCTATCCAATCCGGACTTGCCAAAGACTTTCCTTTTCTATTATTAGACCAAGTAAATTCCATGGAGTGAGAAGCATCTAACATATTACGGTATCCTTTGCACTGCATCCATGAAACCATTTCTTTCCCTCCAAAGGATAAGCCTTTGTTTTGCAATCTATATGTGACCTCTTCCACCATATTAAAATCACCAATAAGGATAATTGGACACATAATAGAGACATAATAGAGAGAAGGGAACCCCATAGAGAGGTTCTTGAGCAAGGGGGCCAGAAGCATATAGTGAAACAACTGCAAACTCTTCTTCATCCTTCAGATGGATAGCAATCATCCATCTATGGTCAGGATCTCTGGAAAGGTTCTTAATAAGAGAGACAAGTCTAAGGTGAATGCCAATAACAGTGCCTCCTTTACCAGGAGGATGGAGGCTATCTAGGTTGTTAGAAAGAAGAACTCCAATAGCTTTGATTTCCTGAAGGCAGATTATATCAAGAGTTTGCTGTTCACTATTCATCCATTTCTTGATAATCTGAGGCCTAGGGAAATCTATGAGCCCTTGACAGTTGAAAGAAAATATTCTAAGACTTTTAATAATTTTTGATTGAAAATTTTTTATGCTTTCTAGGATGCTTAACAGTTTTGTCCAAAATGGGATGACCATCAATATTGATGTCCACCACCTTAGAGAGCCTTCTTTTGGAATTGGAGGAAACAGATAATAGGTTGTTATGGGGTGCAAGGGTAGAATCTGTTACCAATGGGCTAGGAAGCCAAGGGATTGGTCACAAGATTAACATTACCAGGAATGATGTTACCTTTTTCTAAGAGAGAACCATGTAAAATCTCTTCCTCTGCTTGGGATATATCCATATTTTTGAACTTGTTATCCATGAAGTAAATCCATGAAGTTAATCTCATCTTCAAAAAGAACACTCCAAGGGAGTCATCTACCATTTGGGTCTCATGGACAATATCACCTTCAGGATCAAAGGAGGAAATGATTTCTTCAGCATAGTGTTCTAGGAATGATGTTACCTTTTTCTAAGAGAGAACCATGTAAACTCTCTTCCTTTGCTTGGGACATATCCATATTTTTGAACTTGTTATCCATGAATTTAATGTCATCTTCAAAGGACACTCCAAGGGAGTCATCTACCATTTGGGTCTCATGGACAATATCACCTTCAGAATCAGAGGAGGAAATGATTTCTTCAGCACAGTGTTCCAAAAATGGATCATCCAAGTCTACAAGAGGAGTGGCACAAATATATTAAGATGGGAGGGGCCCTGTTCCCTCTATTTCCCCTATGAATTGGCTGGAAACCACCATTGACTATGCTAGGAGGAGGGGCTTGTGGGGAGGCAGGACCATTGGTGGCAACCTCAAGACAATCTTTAATAAAGTGACCTTGCTTAAGACACTTGAAGAAGCAAGCATTGGGAAGGTTTTTATACAAAACCTTTTGGAGCTTCTTGTCCCTAGAAAAATAGTCTCTGATTCTAATATGATATGGCAGCTTCTTATTGATATCTACCTCAAGCAGGACGACTTGAGGGGGCCATCTGGGGTTGATGTCAGAAGTAGGCCTAGTCCCTAGGATCGGGCTCAACAATGATTTTGAGAAGGGGATATAAGCTGAGAGGGAGGTTAGGCAACTCGACCCAAATAGGGAATTTGACTGGTTTAGGGCCATTAGGATCAAACTCCATTGTCCACCTAAAGAGAGAGATGGGAGAATTCCTAATTATCCATTAGTCGGAGGCTAGAACATTAAAAGCAATATTTTCATCGTCAAACAGAAAGCAATAGTAGCTATTGGGCAAGTATTGGGTAGATATGAAATTATATCATCTACTAGCCCATTCCATCTTGATGCATTGCCTTAGTGGATTGTCTTGTGGATTAGCGGGGCCTAGGACCATAGCATAGACCAATATTTGTCAGAATTAATGTATGAAGCGAAGGTGGCCATCAACCCGATTGGCCCCCCTCCCTGAAAAAGCCATATTTTCATCTTCAAACAGAAAGCAATAGTAGTTATTGGGCAAATAGTGGTAGATATGACATTATATCCTCTACTAGCCCATTCAATCTTGATCCATTGCCTTAGTAGATTAGCGGGCCTAGAACCATGGCATAGACCAATAATTATTGGAATTAATCTATGAAGTGCATGTGGCCATTAACCCGGCTGGGCCCCCCTTCCCTCATAACCCTCTCATCCACCTAAAGGTGGAGGGTTAATGGGGAGGGGGCCTCAAGATTCGCCTCATATAGTTTAGGTTAGGGAGACTTGGAATTGTTTATGGGATAATCATCAAACACATGGCAGCATGAGACAAGGTCGACACCAACAATAATAGCCCTAGTCTAGTACGTTAAGGTACTTTCCCTCAAAAGATCAGAGGGGAGAAGAACCAAGGGCGTACCTGAGGTATTATCAACATCTTCTTGTTGTTAAGGGTCTCTAGTATTCTATTGATCGAAGCCATCATTGATTCCACTTAAATGAGCTTCTCAAACAGTAGCAGGGTTGGGCTGCTCACACAGAAAGGAGGGAAAGTCTTTGAAAACACCAGTAGCATCCTGGATAGAGGCTTGTTACATGGCAGAACCATAAGCATTGATTTTCATAGTAAGCTAACACCCTTGGTGAGACTGGGGGGACTTGATGGGGATGAGCCAGGTCTCCACCTAGACAATACATGGAAGGCAGGGGATGAGAGCGACCACTATCACCAGGGAGGTTCTCAGAGAAAGTCGGGAATTTTATAACACTGGGGTTTTATAACACTGGGGTTAAGAGGGGGGAAGTCCTCTATATGAGCCTTGGCATGATAAGTAGAACGATTACTTGTTGCGGATGGGTTGAATCGGAGGGCGTACCATCCATTCTTCTTTTCTTGTGTCGATTGGCTTCCAAGCAGCACAACAGCCCTTGGTTAACCAATGGAGGTGAGTAGAGCATTGTTCTTTTGAGCAGAAACCTGTTTGGCCAGGGTAAGGAACTTATCCTCTTCCCTACAAGAGGGTGCAACTAGGTCCATGATCCCTAGGGGGAAAACCCCTAAAGGGGGGAGGGGGGGAGAACAATGCTACTTGGATAGAGAAGAAGGGAGCGAGGACAGTCAGGGGAAGGTGGGGATGGGGAAGAACCAAGAGCAAACCCTAATAACATTCAGCACAAGTTTCCCACCGAGACATCGCCTATTTCCCAGCTTGAGCACCTGATTTCCAACCCTATGCGGTTTAGTGGATGAGCCTGTGCGAAACTTATTTACGGACTATCAAGTTTCTAAGAAATGGTTGTTATTGGTTTAGGAGGCAAGGTCTTAGTTGGCAGTGGAAGGCTTTTTTTCTTGGGTGAGGGCTAATAATAAGGCTTGATTTTTGATGGGCACCCTTGCCCTTCAAAATTGACGGGTTTGATAAAATATAGCAAGTTTTATCGTATTTTAGTGTAATTTTTTACAGGCATTTTAAAATTTTACAAGAATTTTAAGGTCAAAATGCCCAAAATCGAGCATGACGCCCCTCAAAAAGCAACTATGAGGTCCTCTGGTCCTGGGCTATAGTCTTAGATGGAGAAAAGGAATGTAAAGTCTGGACTACACATGCAGCTTGGGTACTTGTTTGCCACTTGGGAGTTGGGACTGCCGCAATTCAATGCCTAGAATCATTTACATAGAATTGTCGATTATTGAAAATGAATTACAATAAAAAATCACAGTGGATTCTCTGAAAAGACTAAAATGCCTGACTTTGTAATGTGCAGATTTACCTACTTATGAATGGGTGGCAGCTATTATAACTACACCTATAATTCTCTACTAGGATTTTGTAACAGATCTGATTCATTGGGGGTGATGCCCCAAACCAATTGGGAGAAGTTGTGCAAGGCTCTTTGGAATAGGATTTACTCGAATATTGGTTTGCTCTTCGTGGACTTCGAGATGATCTGGTTTGCTGTGCAGGGAAAGGGTAAGATAATTTGTGCTCACACATGCTAAGGATTATTCGTGGCCTTATGACCAAGATGTAGATGCCCAGAGCTCTACAATGGTTCCATAGAGTCAATTGATGGCATGCTTGCCAACCAAGAGAAAGAGATTTCAGAGGATGAGAAAACTTATAACTGGATGAATCAATCCTAAATGTAGTCTACTATACATTTATGTGTTTACATCTGGTCCGAACATCTGGACAAACTAACGTATCTTGTTTTGTCTTTCATAGTAAGTATATCTTTACTCTCCTCTTCCCCTTAACCTAACTAATTAAAATTTGTTAAAAAACAAAAAACTAGGGGTTCCTATTGTGGATGAGATTAGTGGGTAGATCAAGATAGATTGACGTAAAATATGACTTAAACAAATTTATTAAGTAGCCTTACTTAAAGTTGGCAATTTGGCATTCTTTTTTGTGTGTGGAATATTTATATATTAATATATAAATAAAACTTTACATCAAGTCCGATATCCAAGTACCAACCGCATTCAATTAAGCAATTGGTATCAACATATCACATAGAGGCATTGAGTAAGTTACAAAACTCAGAACTAAGATGGCTTGGAAAGCTCTTCCCCTTCAAGATGAAGCTGTTTCTTTGGAGAATCGTAATGCAAGCTTTACCAACAGGGCACAAGCTTAACTCTAGAAACTTGCTTGCAATTTGGCATTCTATCATCACATATAACAATCACATAAATTGGCATCTTGGACACCTTTTTTGTCTTGTCTTCAATATGCCATTGGAAGGGATGATATTTATTTATTGATAATATTTAAAACATAATTACAAAAAAGAGCCCTTGCCTTAGTATAAATACACTTGTGGATTGAAAATGTTTGGAGGCAATTTAATCCAGTGGGTAACTAGCTAGTGGAAATGAAGTCACTCAGGTGTACAAGATCTCATTAAAACATTATGATATTTCAAAGTCGGTGGGCTATAATATTATCTCTTGCAACTTGCAAATTTTCAATCTAACTATTCTATTAATTAATGGAAGATAACATCACATCACAAGGTAGTAAGGGGAGAAATTTCAGGGCGAGTCCCCACTAGTATCTCATTAAAACATTGATGCACCTCTCAAAGTGGGTGGGCTATAATATTATCCTTTCAGCAACTTGTAAATTTATATGCTGCATGTACAGGCCAGGCGATGGGCTTGATGCTATCCACTTTTATTATTTGAGAATGTGCCAAAAGTGGCACACTTTCAAATACAAAATAAAAAAAATCCCAACATGTGACTTTGATACACAAACACACAAAGAGACTGAAAAGTCGAAAAAAATCAATCAAAACATATGAACTTGATTTTCTTTTTAAAACAATGAGTCGGTTTCTGAGAGGAGTTTTCTCCCTTGTTTGCCCTTGTTTCTGCATTCCTAATCAATTGGTTGAAATTAGGCTTAGTGATCAAGCACTATGAGGAGCGATGGCCACCAGCACATCCACACACACAGAGACGTCTCTAACGAGGGCTCTTCTTCATCTTGCTCTGAGAAACCCTCTGCACACGGCCTGCTGCATGTCGATCATGATTATGAGAAGCCCCTGATTTCCCTAGTTCATAAGAAGTGGGACGACAGAGCGTTCACCCGGGTCAAGCTCATTTGCAGCTACGAGGGGCGCATTCTCCTACACCCGCACGACAACCAGCTGAGGTACGTCGGCGGAGACACCCATGTAGTGGTGGTGAGTAGGAACGTAACCTTCAGCGAGCTCACGGCGAAGCTCTCGAAGACTTTCGGTGCTCAATCTGCATCGGTCCTGGTGAAATACCAGCTCCCGTGCCAAGATCTTGACACGCTCATCTCCGTCGTATCCGAAGATGATCTGGAGAACATGATGGAGGAGCATGACAGGCTCGAGGTGTGATCCTCCGGCAGTCGAGCGAGGCTGCGCTTGTTCTTGTTTCCGTCAAGACTGGAGCGGAGTTACACCGTAGGCATGAGCGACCACCACTCACGCGAGCGCTGGTTTGTGGAGTACGCTCTCAACGATAATTACGGCTATTTTACGCCACCGTTGCGAGAGTGCAGTCGGAGATCCCATCTATCATTTCGGAGGCAGCGCCGGATTTATTAACGTTCGGCACCAATATGGATGCTGTGGAAGAGTGGGCGGTCGTGGGGAGCCACAACGACTCTGGTGCGCTGGAGCAAACGTCCTCCGAGAAGGTGGTGGATTCCGGCTGCACAGGTGCGATGCCGTCAACGACACTCTTTGGCTCCTTGCTACAGCTTCACCATGCGGCCCCGGCAGTAGGATCCATAGATGGGCCGAGCTCCGCCCCGAGCTCGCCCCTCAAGAGGAATCCCATGGAACAGCCACTAGTGGACGCCAACTTCTCCGCCTCCTCGTCAGCCCCTCCGGCCGTAATCTCCGCCTTGTCTGCGGGCACCGCGCGCAGCTGCCTGAAAGGGATCACGGACACCTAGAGGTTCGTATGAAGAGCTAGGTTTTCTATCAGATCATCAACCTCCCACTGCCGCATTGCCCTCTGCTTCAACTAGCCATCCCTTACTAGATCGAAGTCCAGTGGAAGTTTTAGTTTAGAACCATGAATTCTAGAACTGCCTGTAATATTGTCATTTTCACCCCTTCTATATGAGTGTTACATAATGTGATTTGGTGCTACATTATCCACTTAATGTGATTAAACTTCTATATACATTATCCACTTAATGTGATTAAACTTCTATATGAGTGTTACATAATGTGATTTGGTGCTACATTATCCACTTAATGTGATTAAACTTTGCATATGCCAATTGCACTGCTAGTTTTCACAATAACATTTGAAGTTCTAGCCAATTTGAAAAAACATTAGCTCCACAACCGCAATTTGTTTACCAATAGTATATTAGGAAAGGTGGTACCTCTTCACTAATAAATTTTTGGAAGAATGTTTTTATTTTCCTGTGTGTCCATACACAACATACAAACATGAACTACAATCTAGAAAGAGTTGTTATTACCTACCACCACACCCACACCCACACCAAAAAACAAAACAAAACAAATAAAATGTTAAGAGGACACAAATTGTAAATGAAAGGTATAGGTTATTAAGTCTTAAGTAAAAAATCAAGTGTGTTGTTATGTGTTGAAGTAAAGATGAAAGTAAAGGTACAATGAAATTCATTATGACAGGTCAAAAGGCAAGTCAAATTCATTTAGAGAGGTCAAAAAACAAGTCAAATTCATTTAGAGAGGTCAATAGGCAAGTCAAATTTACTATTTCAAAAACTAATGTACAATGTATCTACTGATGGGAGTATGAGTAATATAATAGAACATAGTTGGTAATTAGTTCCACATAATTAAAAAGTAGTTTTTAAAAATACATTTCTTTTATCATAGTAAGGCTATTATACCCAGAACGAGTGAAAAAACATCATTAATAATAACAAGCAATATATGGAAGAGGCTTGAAATGGTCACCATATATTGCTACCATGTGAGAGCATGTAAGAAACCAAGGGATGATGATTACCTAACGTGGCCTTTGATAGATCCCAATCTCCTCTCTTTGTTCTTTGAGAAAATTGGTAGGGACACAACAACCAACCGTTTTTTCTTAGGAAATCTGGAAAGAAATTTTTTGGTGCACAAACACCTTAGTACACAACAACCACACATTTTCTCTTGGGTGGTCTAGCAAGTACTTTTTTTAAAGGTAGACTAGAAAGTAAATTTTTGGTAGAAACCCTTACACACAAACACCTTATGCCCTTACACTTATACATTTTTCTAAGTGTAAAGGCCAAAAGGTGTTGAAAATTTTAGTATCACTACAACACAATGAAGGTATAGCAGGGCTGAAGCATGTTAAGGTGGACTCTACCACAAAGGAGAGAGGAAATAGCTATAGTTAGATGAAATAAAAAGAAAAACATAAATCAAATTTTTTTTTGAATTGAGGGAGTGGGCTAAAGAAACATGGGTAAGTTGTAACTGCCTTGAAATTCTCTCTCCATCTCTCTCGCTCTGTCTCCCTCTTTCCCTTTGCCTAATTAGAGCAGTTCTCTCTCTCTCTCTCTACTCATAGTAGCTGGAAGCGCTCTCTTTGCATAATCAAATCAGCTCCCTCGTTTTCCTCTTCATAATCAGCGCAACTCTCTCCCTCTCTCTCTCTCTCTCTCTCTCTCTCTCTCTACACGTAGTAGCTGGAAGCGCTCTCTTTGCATAATTAGAGCAGCTCCCTCTTTTTCCTCTCAGTAATCAAAGAAACTCTCTCTCTCTCTCTCTCTCTCTCTCTCTCTGTGTACAATAGTAACTCTCTATCTGTGCGCAAAGCATTTTGAATCTCTCTCTCTCCCCCCCTGTGTACAATGCATATGGAAGCTCTCTCTTTGTCAATAAACAAAGTAGCTATCTCTCTCTCTTGTGTACAATGCATATGGAAGCTCTCTCTTTGTCCACGAAACAAAGTAGCTCTCTCTGTCACTAAGCAAAGCATTTTGAATCTCTCTCTCTCTCCCCCCTGTGTACAATGCATATGGAAGCTCTCTCTTTGTCAATAAACAAAGTAGCTATCTCTCTCTCTTGTGTACAATGCATATGGAAGCTCTCTCTTTGTCCACGAAACAAAGTAGCTCTCTCTGTCACTAAGCAAAGTAATTCTCTCTCTAATTGGACTGTACCCAATTAGATAGTAGATTGTCATGAGAATATATTTTAAGTCCTCTTTAAGAATATATTTTAAGTTCTCTTTAAGAATATTATTTTAAGTCCTCTTTGAGAATATATTTTAAGTCCTCTTTAAGAATATTATTTTTCCCTCTTGAGTAATTTGGGGACCCCTAGGTTACTCTTGCATCATGCCAGCTAGGTTAATATCGTGGGTGACACCACTATAAATATTAATACGTACGGTATATGACGTATGCTTGGGGCCGTCTATGATTATTTCAGTTAGTCATGAGTTGGTGATGGTTTGTGCCTGTTTAATATTTGTGAGATTGATTTAATTATTGATTGGGCTTATATTTTCAGGTGATGAAGATTACAAGGATTGATGAATATTGTCATGGAGAATGTTTCTTATGCGCATCTTATTTATTTTTACAAGCATAGTAGCTTGTAACCATAGTAGTTAATTTTTTCATTTTGAAAACATTGAAAAAAATACATTTATGATGTTGATTTTATTAAAGCTTAAAGGCTTTACCCTAGTCCCAATTTTTGGACCCTCTATTTTTGTTGTGGAAGAGTGTCGTGCTCTCTAAAAGCACACTTTTGTATATTTTTAGGGGTTATGGCCTATTTTTGTGGAAAGCTAATAAAAATACTCGTGTGGGGAACGCCACGCACAAGGGGGGGGAAGATTGCACCCAGCATGTTGTCTATGAGCTAAGTATTTTATTTGCTATGGTTTTTGTTCAATTAATTTGATTATGTTGAAGCTTGCAAGGCATGTGTTTACATGGTTGAAATAATTGTGTTGAATTCTCAAGTGTTCCACAAGCTTTCCTAGAGAACGATTCCGATTTCAGTGGTATCAGAGCTTGGGCTAGGAGATTTGTGGAAAAGGTGGGAAAGGTCTTCATCAACACAACTCTCAAGAAAGTTGCAGGCTTTTAACCGGTGGACAGAAGAAGGGTTTGTTGGTCTTTAATCAAAAATTCAAATTACCAAACTAGCTCTACTTTTCAAACCCACTTACCTCTTGCAAAACCATCCCTCTTCATCAAAAATTGGTTTTGCCAAAAGCTTCATGAATTTCAGATCCAACCGTATAGATGGATTCCCCATAGCCAAAAACCTCACGTGATTTGCTCAGAATTTGCAAAGGCTCAAGGTGCAAACTATCTATAATGGACGGACTGCATGTTTCCTGAGCAAGAAGCTATGAAAATTAATCAAAAAGAAGCAAATTAGTTGCACCGATTTTCAGCCTCACGGGCTGTTACGAGAATCTTTAATCTAGGAATTGTGAGAAATATAAATTCTTTCATGAAATATAAATTCACTTTACTCTACTATTAAAATTGATTAATTTCAAAATTAAAAAGAATTAAAAATAAATAAATAAATAACAAACAAGAAAGAGGTGAGAAAGTACACATGCACAATATTTGGTACAATCTCTCCCCCTATGTGTGTGGTCCTCCTCCCACACATGAGTATTTAAATATATTAAGAAAATGATTTTGGGACCAAAGCTTCAATAATTATAAAAGAGCCCAAAATAAGAGGGCATGACTTCTTTGATTTTTTCTGGTCGCTCTGTTGAGCCTGCCTGTACCAGCCTTGACTTCCTGAGTGTCGGCTTCAAACCTGTAACCTGCATATAGCAGTCATAACTTACAAACCGTTCGTCAGAACATAGTCAAATTCATACTTAAAATTGCTGGAATAGCCGCTTTTTGCAACATTAGCCCAGGCTATTTTTCCAAAAAGCAATGTATATAAAAGTCAACTACTCTTTTTGAGTATTTTTAGCATAGAAAGCTATTTTTTGTTAACCAAGAGCTATTTATGCATATACCTTAGTTCTATTGGTTTAATATGACTTATCAAATTAAATATTTTATGCTCATATGAAACTCTTAACTAATCAAGGTTATTACTTCATCTCATGCACACCATGTGCTTGTGCAACACATTGCACATAAATAATTTAACACTTATAAATGACACAAGCTCACGATGCTTGCTAAACTCATGAAACATAATTCATGAAAATAATTTTCTTGTCAAAACTCTTTGATCTCCATAATTCTCTTCACCTGAAATGAGAGCCCAATTAACTTACATAAGTTAATCCCACAAACTATAATAGGCACAAACCATCATCCGTGCGACACCTCAAATCAGCACCTCGCAAAACCAAATGGTAATCACGCACTACCCATCACCAAACATATGATCACCAAGCATAAGTACCCCAGGAATCACCCTACCATACAAACCTAACTGAAATGACCAATGAAGGTCCCAAGCATACGACAATCACACCGAACGTATTAATATTTAAATATGGAGTCACCCATGATATTAATATAGTTGGCATGACGCATGAGTAACCAGGCGTCCCCGAATTACTCAAGAGGCAGGAATAATACTTTTACAGAGGACCTAAAATATAATCCCATAACACGGGCGGAAATAAGCGACGCTTTCTTCCAAGTAAAAGCTTAAACAAAAGCTTAATTAATACCAATTAAGTCCTAATTCTAATCCTAATAAAATTCTACTTTTTCCAATCCCAAGGAGGTCACATCCAACCTCTACCTAAGGTTTCAAACCATACAAATATACTATTTGCAATAAACCAAAGAAATTTAATTTTCAAATTTTTTGGGTGCAGGAAAGAGGCTTAAAATTGCCTAATAAATGCCAAAAATTTCTAAAATAACTTTTAAAAAATTCTAAGAAATCCCAAAAATTATTACAGAGGTTTGGCAAAGTTTTCAAAATTATTTGAGCAGTGTTCAAGGTGAAGAAAATTATTTCTTCAACATTTCGGCTAGTCCAAGTCTCAAAAATCAATCAAAATTGTTCGGGACTTGTGCAAAACGAAGGGAATTCGACTCAACCATTGAACTAAAGTCTTTGTTTAGTTTCAACACAAATCAAATTGCAGAAGAATTGAGATAAGTACATTCATTTGCTTATTTATATACATCAAATAATATAAATTTTACTTATCTACATTGTTTGCACGAGCACTATGGCAAATTTTTCTATTTCACCTTCAATTCAAGAGCAACTCCAATCTCTACAACAACAAATTGTAAATGAAAGAGAGATGTAAATTGAATTGGAGCGACATCTCACTAGTCGAAGGCGTAAGCGTGACTCTTTGCCATCTTATGATGATGAAGACGACATCATCGAAAGAGATGTCAATGCTACACTTCAAGTATAAAATTCACGGAAAGATTCTAAAATCAGTTGGTAAAGCTTTTTCTTTTGAGAATTATGATGGCAAGAAAGATGCTCGAGTCATTTTGGCATGGCTTAGTCAATTGGATGATTACTTTTCGGGTGAGAAATTTTTTAAGAAAGACAAGATTAAATGTGCGGCTAATCACATGGTGGATAGCGTAGCTCTATGGTGGAGTGTCATCAAGCAAGGACGTGACAAACCAGACTCATGGAAAAGGTTTCAAAGGCTAGTGAAAAAGCATTTCTTACCTTCATAATTTAAATCTAAAGCTAGGCATCAATGGGATACATTACATCAACTTGAAAAAGAAAGCATATCTCAATATGTGGAGAAGTTTTGGAATACATTACTACAAGTACAGGTTGTGGAGAAAGTCAATGAGAAGGATCAAAAGAGGAAATTTATTTCGGGCCTTAAGTCTACAATTAGGGCCGATGTAAATATGTTTAGACCTCATTCACTTTTTATAGCTATATCTTTGGCTACTAATTCCGAACGTAAAAATGGTTTTCCTAGAGAGGCCAAGTCATTTGAGAGTAACCATTCTAAACCTTTTGCTAAACCTTTTCATGCTTCAAGAAATTTTCATAAGCTAGGGTTTGATAAAAGCAAGGAGGTGGTCAAAGGCGAACCGAATTTGAAGAAAGTCAATGGTGGCAAGCCCAAAGGTCCTCATATCAAATGTTTTCGATGTCATAAAGAAGGACATATAGCACCAAACTACCCAAAACGTAGGACACCTATGGTACGAGTCAATATGCTTGAAGGGGACGACAATGAAGACGAATCGCTCAAGCAAGAGGGTAACTCAGACCTAGACTACTCAGACGTAGACGGTAAGCCTCATACTCATTTGCTACTCAAAATAAAAGGAACAATTAATGAGCATGAAGTTATTGTTTTACATGACGACGGTAGCACTCATGACTTTATTTTTGAAAAGACAATTAGAGCTTTAAACATTCAATCTTCACCTATACATTATAGAGTTAACACTGCATTTACTGGAACCAAATATAATTGCATGCAAGAGGTGAAAGGTTTAAATTTAAGCATCAAGTCTTTAACAAAAAAAAGGGATTTCTTAGTTGCACCTTTACAAGGCGTAGATGTAATATTGGGTATGCCTTGGAGACATATGTACAACCCTATTATAGACTATGATACACATAGCATTTGTGTAAGGAAGGACAATGAAAATATTTTCCTCTAATGTCTAGTCAAAGGAGAGACGAGCCCTTTGTTGAGTCATACTCAAGCAAAGAGAGCTCTTAAGAAAAGGGAGAAGACTTATATGGTTTGGGTTAGCTTAACGCTGAGTTTAACACATCCAAAAGTTTAAATCTTGATCCTTATATCTCCAAATTCAAGGATTGTTTTATGGAAGATTTACCTCCAGGATTACCGAAGTCTAGGCCTAAAGATCATAGTATTGACTTATTGCCTGGCAACTCTCCACCTTGTAAAGCTCCTTATAGAGTCAATAATTTAGAGTAAAAAGAAATCCAAAAACAAATCAAAGACTTGTTAGAAAGAGGCCTTATTAGACCTAGTAGTTCACCCTTTGGAGCTCCAGTCCTTCTTGTTAAAAAGAAGAACAGAACTTTTCGAATGTGTGTAGACTACTGAGCATTGATGAACAAAATCACTATCAAGAACAGATATCCTATCCCCAGGGTAGATAACCTTATTGATAAGCTTAGAGGTTCAAAGGTCTTTAGCAAGATTGACTTAAAGTCTGGTTATCATTAAGTATGCATGACTGTGTCAGACATATTCGAGACTGCATTTAGAACCCAGATTGGACATTATGAGTTTTTGGTTATGGTGTTCTTTGATGACATTCTAGTTTTTAGCAAGAATCGTCAAGAGCATGAGCAACACTTGGAGCAAGTGTTCAACCTTTTGAGAGAAAATGAATTATATGTTAATCCTGAAAAGAGTTCTTTCTTTCAAAAAGAGATTGAATACTTAGGCCATATAGTGTCAACTGAAGGAATCCATGTGTATAGCCTCTTGGCCTGCACCTCGAGACATTCATGACCTTAGATCTTTTCTAGGTCTATGTAGTTACTATAAGAAGTTTGTCAAGAATTTCGCTTATATTGCACATCCTTTGACGGAACTTCTTAAGAAAACTTCATTTTTCCATTGGACCAAAAGTCGAGATAAATCTTTTTTAGCACTCAAGGATGATTTAACTCATGCACCAGTTCTTACACTACCTGATTTTCAAAGACCATTCTTTGTGGTAGTGACTGATGCTAGTGGCAAAGGTTTTGGTGCTGTGCTTATGCAAGACAACCATCCTATTGCCTATGAGAGTAGAAAGCTAAAACCTGCTGAAACGAATTATAGTACATATGACAAAGAACTAGCAGCAGTTGTGCATGCTTTGAAGATCTGGAAGCATTACCTAATGGATTCATAATTTCTTATCAAGACGGATCAACAAAGCATTAGGCATTTGCTTTCGCAACCCCTTATTTTAGATAGGCACATCAAATGGGCATCTTTCATACAAAGTTTTCAACCCATGATTCAATACCAACTTGGAAAGGAAAATGTTGTTGCCGATGCTTTAAGTTGAAGACCAAATATCAACAACATTTCCATTATTGAAAGTGAACCATTTGTACTTATGAAAGAAACTTATGAAGCTTTGGGATTGCTTATGCCTTTACCCATTCCAGACTGACCATGGGAACAAGTGTCTGTGGACTTCATTACAGGCTTTCCTACTGACATGATTTGGACAATAGTGGACAGGTTAAGTAAGCAAGCCTATTTCATTCCATGTAAAAAGACATTGACTTCTCAGTAAGCCGCGAACATATTTGTCAAGCAAATCTTTGTTCATCATGGTCTACCCAAAGTGATAGTTTCTGATAGAGATTCCAAATTTTGTAGTCATTTCTGGATTGCTCTTTTCTCAAACTTAGGCACTAAGTTAGATTTTTCTACGGCTTTCCATCCGGAATCAAATGGATAGACCGAAGTCACAAATAGCACTATTCTAGATATGCTTAGAGCCTATGTTTTCCAACAACCTAGTGCATAGGATAAGTACATACATTTACTCCAATTTGCTTATAATAATACTCCTCATTCTACTACTGGTCGAGCACCATTTGAGATTATCTATGGTAGAGCTTTGCCTATTCCGACTACTAGACTCTCCCGTAAGATTGAAGCTGCTGACCAATATACTAGAGATTTTGATCGCATTTTATCTGAAGTGCATGATTGTATTGCAAGAGCTCAAGAGAAGTATACATCTCAAGCAAATAGGAAGCGTAAAGATTTTTCATTCCAAAAAGGTGATTATGTACTTTTGAAAATTGAGAAGAGACGATTCAAGAGTGTGGAAAAATTCTCTGCAGTTAAACTTACACCTAGATACTATGGACCATTTAAAATTATTGAAAAGATTAACGATGTGGCCTATAGACTAGAGTTGCCATCTAATTGGAATATCCACAACTCTTTCCATAGAGCAGTAGTGCCTGGTCTCCATCTCCTCTTCTTATGCATGGTAGGATGAGCTTTGGCGGGAGCAGCTTTGGCTTGACCTTCACCTTCACCACCATTAGTCTCAGTACACTCACTAGACATATGGGTGAGTGAATGGCTTTGTTGAAAGTATTCTTCTTTGCACGTTGCTTTGTGTGTGACATGCCCCACGAGCTAAAAGGAATAAAAGAAAATAAGAGGAATGGAGATAGAAGAAAGAAGTGTCTTCATTTATAAGAAAATTCACTACAAGTAATTTAAGCTTATTATCTATTATTATAATTATCATTGACACTTATTAACATTATTATTATTACTACAACATTGGATTGCATATAAAATGTCATTCGTGTTGATATTGGATTGCTACAAAGTCTTCATCACATTGGATTGCAACACAAGATCATTTACACCACCACTCTGTTCTTGATTTTTCCATTTGCTGCTACCTACTCTCTCTTGGCTTCTCAACCAATCTGTGTGGCTTTCTCTAGCCATTGAGTTTTTATATCTTTCTTTCCTCACTTCACACAGTGCTTTGTGAATAGCCTCTACATCATTGGATTTGGATTTAATTAATTTATCCTCATGCCTCTAACTTCTATTCTCCTATACCACCACTGGAGTAATTGCCTCATAGGGTTGGAATCATTGCCCCCATGTGTTGTTGCCTTTTCAAATCCACATTGGGCTTGCCAGTGAGACCGCTCCATGCCTTGAGTAGACCATATCTCTAGACTTCCTTGTTTAGCGAAGTATCCCCCATGGGCCTCGAGTACGTGCTTCATTTAGAAACATAGAATCCACAATCAAAATCAAAACAATGCATGATTGTTTTAAATGAGATTAAATGGAATTAAATCTTACCATATAGTGTGTGATGCAATTTTAAGTCCATGCATCTATCACTAACTTGTAAAAATTAGCCACCACCTCTTTAAATGCAATGGCATCATTTGAATTGAAAGTCATCTTCTACAAAACCGATGCCAATTTATCAAGTGTGATCCATGCATTTGCCTTTGCATGCCACGTCTGCCCCCCATTGCTCCGATCAAGGATGACCATTTGACCATTTGTAGTTTTTTCCATGCCTCATACTTGTGAGGTTGTTTGGTGAGTTTGTTTGACAAGCAATTTACCATCTTCATTTTGGGGTGGAAATAAAAACTTGCTAGCCTTTGCTCCCCCAAAACATGGTTTGCATGGAAAATTCCCACTCTTTCCTGACTTTTTCTCATCCTTTGTAATATCAAATTGACCCTTGTGCAATCCAACCTTGGACAAGACTTGTTCCACCCTCTTACATGTTGCATCTACCTCTGAAGTGGGTTGCATCTTGTAGGCCAACCAAACATATTCATAGACAAGCTTCTCTATTATCCTTACTTAATGCAATGCAATGTGCAAAAATGGATCCTTGTCAATGGTATTTCTAGAATAGGATCCCACTTTAGATCTATTTGCAAATTTCTTCCATCTTTTATCACAAATTGGTCACGTGTTGTTGGAGCAGCATGTTGTCTTTTGTTACATTCCATTTCTTCTTTCCATCCTTGTCTTTTGTCCTTGACTACATGCAATATATGCAAGGAACTTGAGTATTTGTAGATTCATTCAAAATAGCAAACATGCATTTTAATGTTTTTAGATCACCAACAATATCCCATTCCACCTTGTTAGTCACCATATCCATCAACATATAAAAGATCACAATTTCTTTGTTGTCATTGCTTTGCTTTTGTATGATATTTGGTATCTCTCTCAAGTTAAAAAATATCTTAAGAACCTCATGGTTCTCCTTCGGTATCTCAAATGTATAAAGCCACCATATTTCATTCTCTTGCTACACCTATTCATTAGTGTCAAGCTTACATGTTCGAGCTTTAGACCCTTCACTACTTCACTCTCATTAACAAGCTTCAAAACAAATTGAAGCTTACCTCTGCACTCTTCTCAATAGGCATGTCTAGAACCTCACCATTGCTGCTAATACAAAGTTATTGTTAACATGAAAATTGAACAGCACTTGCTTTGATCAAGACTTCACTCTACATGTTTGAGTCAAATGTGTTGGCTCACCAATTGTGTTTATTACCTTTGTATTAAGATCTTTCCTAGAATGGCTTAGGAATTGGCATTACATGTTTCCTATTAATCATGGACTTGAATCTTGTATCCATGTACCTATAGAACATTGCATAGGATTCATTTATAATCCCTACATTGTCATATATTCCTTGTGCATCTAAGGCTATGAAGGTATTGCTTATGTCCTTTAAGGTTTCACTTACAACATCCTCACCAATAGATTTAAATTTTGGGTTTTCCATCAAAGTTCATCATATCTTTGCTAAGAACCTTTGCAATTGGCATCACGATCTCCCTCATCTAGATTGGAGAACATGTTCTTCATATTTTTAGATTGAGCATAGACTCGTAGATTGTACTGCCCACTCGCTTTGCTTAACTCATGTAGTGGTTTCAACATCCTCATGCGCTCATATGCGTCTTTAGTTTTGATGGTGGGTCCACAAACAACAATCTTTGCAAGCGTTACTATTACCACCTTATTTTTTTTCTCTTTTTCTTGCATTTTGTCTTGTAGCTGTGCATTGTCCAACTCAATGGCATGCATTGCATTTTCCATAAGATGCATCTCCTCTTGTAATTTTTTATGCGAGTTTCTCCTTCTCACTTAATGATGTTGTGAGATGCTTAATCCTTACATCCATTCCCATCATGGTGTGCTACACATATGTGTAAAAACTATAACCTTGCATTGCAAGCCTCTTCATATATCCCAATAATCCTTGATTACCTTTGCATACATATTTAACAAAAGAAGTGAGGCCATCTTTGGATCATTGGATTGGGTGGATAAACATACCCCTCAACCCAAAGATCAACATGTGCATTAACTTGAGTTGCATGTTATCCCTTGATGTCCTCTTATAAAGTGGTGAATATTTAGCCTCTAATTGAAAGTGAATGTCTCTCTTCCTATTCCGACTTGGACTTGCATCCTGTAATCAATAGAAACATTATATTAACCCCAACATTAGCTTTAACACATTATAACTATGATTTTTAATACATTATAACTATGATTTTTAATAAATTAGCTTTAACCAACATTATAACTATGATTTTTAACACATTATAACTATAATCTTTTACACAGTGTACTATAATCAATGGTAGACATTATTACTATTATATTTTACACATCCTATCAATAATAATAGCACTCTATTAACAAACATTATCCAAATTGCACCTCAACCTATAATCAGTAAAAACATTATGTTAACCAACATTAGCTTTAAAACATTATATCTACTATCTTTTACACATCCTATAATCAACAACATCATTCTGTTAACCAACATTAGTCACATCATAACTATTATCTTTTATATAATATAATATAATTGAACATTACAAAATAAAACATATATAACTGATCCACTAATCATTAATGAACAACACTACTATTGATTATGATTAAACACATGACCAAATTACATCATTAAAAATAGGACATACCTCCATTTTTTCCTTCTTGTATCTTTTATAGAGATTCAACTTCCTTCTTCTTCGTGTCCCTTGTAGAGATTAATGGGTAGAGAGATGATTGAAGGGGAAGATGAGTATATTTGGTTCCAACTTAATGGCACCAAATAATCATTGTTCTCTTCAATTTCTCTATTGTAGAAGAGTAAGAAGCTAAATATTGAGAAGATCTACATTCATTAATGTGGTTTAGGGAGGGAAAGAAGCATTTGAACATGGTTACTGAAGTAAACACACATGAATTTGAGTTTTCTCTCTACAAAGGAGGGAAAGTGAGAAAACTTCTTCAAAGAATAGTAAAACCATCCAAAACTAAAAACTTATTTTTTTTTCTAATAAAAATATAAAAGTCTCTAAATGAAGAACTAATTTGTAAACCCTTGTAAACTCAACTCAAAATTAGGCATGGTGTACTAGGTGTATTGGGGCATTATGCATGCATGATATTTTTGCATGGCTGACATGTGTGAAACTCATTCATGCAGATGATGGAGAAGACTGGGACGGTCGCGCATGCCCGAGTTTAGGATCTTCCCTACTGTCTACATCCGTTTTCTTCTCCACATCGTATACATTGCTCTACCCAACCGGTCTCTGTGTGAGCTGCGCCACTTGTTTCAAAAGTGAGAGAGGTTGGGAGAGGTTTTAGGTTAGGGCTGCAGATCGAGCACAGTGTGGCCTCTCGAGGTGAATGTCTTACGCTATGCTAATTATATAGAATAGATTCCATCACCTTACGCTATGCTAATTTCAATTTATTTGAAAAGGGTGGACAATGTGAAACCGTCTGATAACCAGCCTCTCTCTTCAAAGGCCTTGCTGATCCGCTGCGTTTTTTTATTGTGCTAGAAATAGTAATTAACGCTGCGTTTACTATGTGCGTTCTGCCCTAATTTTCTCGTTCTTCAACGTCAGTTATGTGCGCAGGCCTTCAGCAGGGTTTAGGACTGTGCGCGCGCGGGAAGAGAGCTGCGTGAGCCCGTGTCACGGTAGGGGTGTGTGTGTGAGCTCTCTCTCTCTCTCTCTCTCTCTCTCTCTCTCTCCCCCCCCCCCCTCGAGGATGTCCTGGGATGATGCAGGAGTGAGAGCCATTGTTGCATCATTGGTAGAGAAGGGTTTCAATGAAACCGCCTTGAAAACACTGTCTACAGATCAGATTTTCAATGTGATTGGCCCTCATTATCCTGTAGAAGCAGTGAACCTTGTGGGATCTCTCAAACAAGTGGGGGTGCAAAGATCTGCACTTGATTTGTATTCTCAGTATCACAAATATGTTGGAAGAATACATGCAGATTTCACACAAGACAAGGAAGCAAGTGATGCGACTTGTATTCTTGTAGGTGGTGACGGCCTAACTCTCACATGCTTGCATGTGGTCAAATGTGATGGTGGTGATCTGAGAGGGAAGAGGAAAGCTTCTCCCCCAACCATCAATGTAGCCTTTCCATTTGGTTGCACAAGGATTCGCCGAGATGGGACATTGGTGTCCACTCCAATAGAGTTCTGCGCTGAGGTTGTCCATGCAGATGAAGACAATGATGTGGCACTCCTCTTACCAAGCTCACCCACACATTTTAAAGATCTTGATTTTTTTTATTGGTGGAGTGCCGGTAATCCTCTTCACACCGATACCATCTTGCTAATCTCCTATCCAGATCTCATGAGTGAGGAGTTTCCTAGGGACAAGGGAACTAGGGCAGGTGACATGCCTAGTTCTTACATGGGATTTGCAAGTTATGTGAACCCTTCTCAGCTGGTGGCATCGTATACATCCTTTGCAGGCTCCTCTGGGGGATTAGTGATTAATGTGGCAGAGTATAGTGGACACCATGGTATTGGCCTTCACTTGGGTGCAATGAGTGATTTCAAGCCACTCAAAGAGTGGGCCCCCAATGAGCTAAATGTCCTCAACCAAAATTTGGAGAAGAAAGCTCATCTTGGGATAACAGCAAGAGATATACCTTCAATTTTGTATGCCTTTCGGACCCGCACGAGCATGGCAAAACGGATTGGTCCAAAGGTATAAAACCATTCAAGATTCTTTCATTGTCGTTTCTAGGTCCTTAAGTTTAAATTGACCAGTTTTCCTCTTTGACAGGCAACAGTGACCATAAAAGCCACAAGGAAAAGCAAGGTAAAATAACACATTTGATTTTTTAACTTATTATCTAAATTTGATTCTTACTTTCTCTTTTCTTTAATAGGAGCTTTGTAATTCAAGTAAGAAGAAAATGAAGAATTCAGAAGCAGAGGATGAATTCTCTTTGCGTGGTCTGCAACATGTATGTTTTCTACTCTTAATGTATGCTTAGTTTATGAGTAAAAAATATGGTCAATATTCTCTTAAATAGAAGTTAAGAAGAGTCTAGAACTTAGTGTTTGTAAGAAGGAGGTGGAAGTGAGAATTGGAGGAGTTCTAAGCTTATTAATCATTTTTATTTTGTAATAAACAATCGTAGGTGAATGATTAAATTTCTCTTGAAAGAAGTACGAGAGGAGACATCTTTCATATTAGCTATACTTATTAAACTCATCTCAATTTTAATGTCAATAGGCGATATCTTTATATTTTCAATTTTGATGCCAATAGGAGTCTCTTGGTGCAAGTAAGGAGGTGGATCTAAAAGCAGTGGATGAGTTATCTCTTTTTGGTCCATGGCCAGTATGTTCATCTATACCAAATTCTAGTAGTAGATTTCAATTTTAATTGATGTTTCCTTCTTATTTAAAAAGAGATCATAGCGAAGTGATGATGAGTAATGTATGGAGCATTTTTATGATTGTAATTGCTAAAATATTTGTTTTATTTTCAAAAATTCTCAGGGAGATGATGGATACGTTACCGAGTAGGAGAGTATGTATGTTTTTGTATGGATCTCAACCTTGCATCTTCTTGATTCACAATGTACTTCATTGTAATTTATCTGCTTTTTCATATGACTTTCTCACAATGTACAAAGAAGCGTAACTGATTTTTGCTTTTTCATATGACATGATTATTGTTAGAGATTGGCAACAATGACATGCTAGACATACATGAGTTACCGATTTTATAATTTTCTTGAGTGCTTCTTGGAGTAATTACTACTCCCAATGTCATCCATCTTGGTTTCTTTCACGGAGACTTAAAGTGTTATCGAGGTAGTGTTTATGGATGCTTTGAATGTTTGTGTCTTGTTTGTGCTCATCTTTGTCATTGTATGCAGATATGGTTTGGTGGATTTTGCTACCAAGATGAAGGATCTTGATGAGCTTTTTGGTGTGAGACATCTCTGTCTTTTTCAAAGATAGCTATTCGTCTTTTACGTAGGTTGTTATAGCAACTCTATGCGTACTTTCATTTCATGGTTTCCTCTTCTTGCTAGCAAGTGTTCATCATGTGGGGAGGTGGCTGAGTCTTACTCGGTTCACTGAGCAGTAGTAGAAGAAGAAGATGAAGATAACAGATGTATGTCCGTCACATTTTGGATTGATGTTTTGTTATTTCTATTATTGTTGAAACTTGATAGACATTTCATCTTTAATCTCAAGGTCCTCTTTTGCTTCATCTTGTCGGCTATCTTTATAATGATAATGTCTATTGACTCTAGACTTTTAAATGATAATCTCTACTGTGTTTAAAATGATAATGCTCTTTGTCAACTAGGTTTTTCATCGTCAACTAGTTTTTTTTTACAGTTTGAAGTGAGAAATGGTATTCTCAAGTGGGTGACTCCTTGAGGAGTGTTGTTGCTAGGAGGTCGAAGCTTTTGGATGCTTTGCCTGATTAGTGGTTTTTCAGACTTGATCATTGGAGAGAGTTGCAGGAGGTCGAGCCCTTTTGGCATGGATAGTTTTCGAGGACAGGTGTCCCTCTTTCGTCACTTTTAGAGTTGCAGGGAGAGGCAGCTTGTATTTCCAGATTGGAGATAGTGGGAGTCTATTGAGGGTTCCTCCTCTACGTGATGTGGATATTGATGTCTGCCCTTAGTAGAGATTTAGAGTGGTTGCCCATTAGAGGCAAGCAGTGGCATATTGATCTAGATGTGGCTTCGTGCGCTTGTCTCTCAGATTGGAGATTCAAGATTTGGGAGAGACGTCCTTTAGCACAGCTAGAGTGTGATCCGGGAAAGTGGATTGGGAGCTCAGTTTCGTGGGAGTCTCACACCCCCTTTGAGTATACTGCGAGGATTAGCAGGCGATCTCTCCTACGATTGAGACCTCACACTCATTTGATGTCCCCACATTGGAGGGCTCAGGGCATTTTAGAGGCTTTCCTCTGGAGCTTTTGGGCTAGTCTGTGGGACTTTTTGAGGCCACAGAGGATTACTTTCGTTTTGTGGATGGTTGTGCATCATGGCTTGCTAGTCGAGAGTTGGCTGGATCAGATGGGAATGCTAGGAGATTGTGTGAGGTGTCATGTTGGAGACTTTGTGCCATAGCATATGGTCTTGTGATTTTGCATGATCGATATGAAGGGGCATATGCAGGATCTTTCCGAGAGTTACTCCTGACTAAGGATACATCAGCTGGGGTACTTTTTGTTGGATAATGCCAGGGTGAGGTTGACATGTTTTGTACTAGGCAGATGCTTTGGACATAGTTTTCTTTATCAGTGGAGGCTCTTGTGCATCTAAGGATGCGGGCAGCATTCCTGTGACAGCTCTCATTAAGGACCACCCCCAGATCGGTACTGAGATTTATAGCATTGTGGCTAGCATTACTGGCTGGTGTATATAAAGAAAAGGTGTTCGCGGAGAATGGGACTACCTGCTCACACTTATAGTAGAGGAGGGGAGAGTCGGAGGGAGCATTTCTTACTCACTTGGAGTACTCATCACCTTTTCTTTCAGATAAGAGATGGTAGTCCTAGATGGGAGTATGCATCTCTGAGATGGCTTCTCTCCCATATCTCTCTACCACATTGAGAGATTTGTATTGTCTTCAGTGCCTTTTTGGCATTTTTTTGAAATATAATTAGACCTGCTTTTCTTTATTTAAAAAAAATAGTGCGCTCTATCATTTTAACTATGATGGTAGTAACATGATTATCCTTCAAGTTCGGCAACAATGACATGCTAGACATGCATCGAGTTACCGATTTTAATAATTTTCTTGAGTGCTTCTTGGAGTAATTACGACTCCCAATGTCATCCATCTTGGTTTCTTTAACAGAGACTTCAACTGTTATTGAGGTTGTGTTTATGGCTGCTTTAAATGCTTGTGACTTGTTGGTGCTCATCTTTGTCACTGTATGGGGCTGACTTCTTGTTAGAAACTATAAAGTGTTTTGGAAGAGGATATCTATATCTGAATACATGAGGATATCTGTATCTATATCTGAATACATGAGGATATATGTATCTGAATACGCGAGCTTCATGTATTCAGATATCCTTTGGTGGATTTTGCTACCAAGATGAAGGATCTTGATGAGCTTTTTTGTGCGAGAAGTCTTTGCCTTCTTCAAAGATAGCTATTCGTCTTTTAGGTTGTTGTTATAGCAACTCTGTGCGTACTTTCGTTTCATGGTTCTCTCCTTGCTAGCAAGTGTTCATCATGTGGGGAGGTGGGTGAGTCTTACTTCGTTCATTGAGGGGTAGAAGAAAAAGAAGAAGAAAATAACAGATGTATGTCAAAGACGGTACCTACAGGCTGCCATTTGATCTCTGTTTTAACTTTTCATTATAAAAGTGGGTCACCAAACCTGTGTTTTCAGCCAAGGGTTAGTGCTGTAAAGAGGCTACAAAGTGGGGGCTCAGAGAGAGGCTCCAGAGGGGTACCTCGGGGGAGGAAGGGGGAAGGGGGGGGGGTGTGAGGTGGAGGTTTTTGTGTGTGTGTGAAAGGGGATATATTGGTGCAAGACAGCAGTAAGTAAAGTGCAAATTTTGACATCTAGATCAACTCCGAGTCAACTTGAAAGTGAACCATTCAAGGAAGGGCTCGATAAAGTACATGCATGCATACTCATTTAGGTATTTCTCATTGTACACATTGATCTTTGAAATAAGAAAAGCAAATACTACTCTAGTAATGGGGTAGGTGGCCCTTGAGAGGGTAGGTTGGGACCCCATCTGGTGTATGTGTCTCTCTCTCTCTTGTCCATTGATTTTTTGCAATGGAAGAAATGACATGTGAGTCTAGCAAAGGTTCCTTTGTCATGAATGATTCCGCTGTGCTTGACAATCAAGGACATGTTCCTTATTTCTAGGAGTGATCTTTTTGTTATGAGAGTCCACCAAAGCCAATACTCTCTGACACCATAGCGTACCCAAGAGAACATCACTAAAGTCAAAAGGCATGATAAAGACATCCTCATTTGAAGGCGAATCTGGGAATTTTGCATATCAATAGCTCCAAAACACTTTCCAGATGCTATGGCCTCCTTTTGTTCTTCAGTTGATGAGCTGGCTGCTTTCTTCTAGATCCTTTGTTTCGAGGTTTATCTTCAGTAGACTCAAAGCTCTCCTTGGGCACCTCTGCCTTTTTAGAAACTTTCTTGCCGAACAAAGTGTTATCTTTGGAGCCTGTTATATGCCCAATGAGCATAGCATATCCCGTCTTGCACGGTTGATGAGCTTAGACAAGCTAGAGACCTTTGACTTAATACAATAACACCTCAGTGCCCTGGGAAATCCACAGGTTTCTTTCTTGACTTGCTCCACAAATGGTATTGGTTGAAAACATGTCACTACATCGCATCCCAAAATTTTTAGTTGTAATCCTCTAGATTAATGCAATCCTGTGCATCAAGTTGATGCCATGTGGGCCATGGCGATCACATCCACCTCAAAAGTAGGAGTCATAGGAGTCAACCATAGAGAAGCAAAGCTTGCTTGAATTCCACCCTAGTGGCCGGTGCATTTCCTTGTCTTAGCAAAGTAGATCACGTGCATCTCCTTTTCAAGAAAGGAATAGGCTTTCCATACTTTAGAAGATTTTGTGAAGTTACCTCTGGGGAACGCCGCAACCAAGTAAGGGCCTTCAATCTATCTTTCGTAAAGTATCAAATTTCACCGTAGAACCACCCTCCTTGTAATCCTTGGATCTTCTTGAAGGAGTAATGCCAAATCCTATACCAAGAAAATTGCTCAACGTTTCACCTTTCAAACCATTCACTCGAAATGGTCACTCTATAACTTGCTCTACCACCAAAGCCTACATACATACCATACTAACCTTGCACTCTTGGTACCATGCTCATCCACAGTAGGTTCTTCTTGATCTTGGTGACCGTCAATTGGAACTTTTTGCCACAGTAGCATTGAAACGTGTTTCAAGTTTCAAAAATTTTCGAAACGTTTCACGAAATATTGCAGAAACCGGAACACGTCTTTTAAAAGATTTTTTTTTTCGAAATGTACTTGAGCAGCCTTTCATCTATGGTCACATTTTTTTGTTATTTCTACTATTGTTTAAACTTGATAGACATTTCATTTTTAATCTCAAGGTCCTCTTTTGCTTCAGCTTGTCAGCTATCTTTATAATGAAATGTCAATTGTCTTTAGACTTTAAAATGATAATGCCTACTGTGTTTAAAATGATAATGCTCTTTGTCAACTAGGTTTTTCGTCGTCAACTAGGTTTCTTTATAGTTTGAAGTGAGAAATGGTATTCTCAAGTGGGTGACTCCTTGAGGCGTGTTGTTGCTAGGAGGTCGGAGCTTTTGGATGCTTTTCCTGATCAGTGGTTTTTCGGACTTGATCAGTGAAGAGAGCTGCAGGAGGACGAGCCCTTTTGGCATGGACAATTTTTGAGGACAGGGTGTCCCTCTTTTCGTCACTTTTGGAGTTGCAGGGAGAGGCAGCTTGTATTTCCGGATTGGAGATAGTGGAGTAAGGGTGCCTCCTCTTAGTGATGTGGATATTGATGTCTTCCCTTAGTAGAGAGTTAGAGTGGTTGCCTATAGAGGCAAGCAGTGGCTTATTGATCCAGATGTGGCTTTTGGAGAGACGTCCTTTAGCGCATCTAGAGTGGTATCCGGGAGAGTGCTTGGAGGTCAGTTTCGCGGTAGCCTCCCACCCCATTCTTTCAGTTTACTGCGAGGATTGGCAGGCACTTTATCCTACCAATGAGACCTCACACTCATTTGATGTCCCCGCATTGGAGGGCTTAGGGCATTTGAGAGGCTTTCCTGAGGAGCTTTTGGGCTAGACTGGGGGACTCTTTGAGGCCACAGAGGATTACTTTCTTTTTGTGGATGGTTGTGTTGCGTGCATCATGGCTTGCCAATCGGGAGCTAGCTGGATCAGGTGGGGATGCCAGGAGATTTTGTGAGGTGTCATGTACCCACTATGGAGACTTTGTGCCACAACATATGGTCTTGTGATTTTGCACGATCGATACAAAGGCATATGCAGGATGTTTCTGAGAGTTACTCCTGACTTAGGACACATCAGCTGGGGTACTTTTTGTTGGATGATGCCAGGGTAAGGGTGAAATATTTTGTACGAGGCAGATGCTTTGGACACAGTTTTCTTTATCAGTGGAGGCTCTTGTGCATCTGAGGATGCGGGCAGCATTCCTGTGAGACAGCCCTCATTGAGGACCACTCCCAGAGAGGTAGTAATATTTATAGCATTGTGGCTAGCATTAATGGCTGGTGTTTATGGAGAGACAGGTGCACGTTAGCTCTCGGAGGGCAGTCCTCCTCAGTTGAGCATGTCATTGCTGAGATTTGGGGGGAGATTATTCATTCTCTTCCTGGAGAATGGGACTACCTGCTCGCTATTACTTCTAGGGTAGGGCAGAGTCGGAGGAGGGTTTCTTACTTCTTGGAGTACTCATCACCTTTTCTTTCAAATGAGAATGGTAGTCCTAGATGAGAGTACGCACTTCCGAGATGGCCTCTCTCCCATATCTCTCTACCACATCGAGAAATTTTATTGTCTTCAGCGCCTTTTTGGCATGTTTTTTGAAATATAATTAAACCTGCTTTTCTTTATTCAAAAAAGAGTGCTCTCTATTAACTATGATGGTAGTAACATGATTATTGTTCAAGATTGGCAACAATGACATGCTAGACATACATTGAGTTACCGATTTTAATAATTTTCTTGAGTGCTTCTTGGAGAAATAACCACTCCCAATGTCATCCATCTTGGTTTCTTTCACGGAGACTTCAACTGTTATTGAGGTTGTGTTTATGGGTGCTTTGAATGCTTGTGACTTGTTGGTGCTCATCTTTGTCATTGTATGGGGCTGACTTCTTGTTAGAAACTATTAAATGTTTTGGAAGGGGATATCTATATCTGAATACATGAGCTTCATGTATTCAGATATCGTTTGGTGGATTTTGCGACCAAGATGAAGGATCCTGATGAGCTTTTTGGTGTAGAAGTCTCTGTCTTCTCACAGATAGCTATTCGTCTTTTACGTAGGTTGTTATAGCAACTCTATGTGTACTTTCATTCCGTGGTATCTTCTTGAGGAAGCCATGCCAAATCCTATACCAAGATAATTGCGCAACGTTTCCCCTCCCAAATCATTCACTCCAAATCGTCACTCTACAACTTGCTGTCAGACAACCGTGATTATTTAATTGGGACCCGGGGAGGGAATCCCAGAACGGGAACCTTTGTGTGTGTGTCTGGGACGAGGGCCACGGTGGCCAAGGTCCCGTGCTCGGGGGTGTGGACCCAGTTGGTTGCAAGCAAGGACAAGTGGGGAGAGGAAGGACTCTGACTGCGGGAACAAGTTCTTACCTCTTTCACTTTAATTAGTAATCTTGGGTTCACAAAATGGTTGGGAGGAGAGAAAGACACACATTTATTTTAGTTTGCTGACATTTGGTATCAGAGCAGGTTAGGAGAGTTTTAATGGCGTTTTCTCACTACTTGAGTTGATTCTCTCTCTAGGATCCGCGTGTTTTGCTTTACAAAAGAGAGTGGGGAAGATGAAGCAGTGAATAGCGCCGCCATAGGCACGTATAGGAAGCAGCGAAGACAGCCGCGCGCGAGAGCACGGACGCCCACGCACACACGCGAGCTCATGCCCACAAGAGAGAGCTCATTCTCTTTTGCTTTGAAATGTGACGTGCCGTGTTTTTACATATAAAGCCTTAGGTTTGAAGAGCTATTTTTTGCATGTGGGATTTTTCCCTTGAAATCCTAGCTCTCTGAGGACTTCGAATTTATAAGCCTTGTACAAAATCCCTATTTTTTTTGAAAGCCCTCTTCTAGGAGCCATATTGTGCAAGCCATAGCTTGTTATGTATAAAAGCTTTTCCCAAACTGTAAAGTCAAGGATGTATCCGACTATGTTCAAGATCAATCTTGCATTTGAAGCCTTCATTTACATGCTCTAAAATCAGTCCCGACAAAGTTTCAAGATGACAAAAATCAAGCAAATCAAGTCCTATCGGTATGCAAATTGAGATCCGACGCTTCCAGTGAATGCTTTGGCGAACGAGGAGCTTGATTCAAGACTAATTACGGACCTGGCGAGACCTGCAATTTTCTTTGGAGTGCTTTAAGTGGTGTCAGATATGCGTTTTTGACTTTTTTTAATGTCTAAAATTGATGCTTTGGGGGATGCATAGGCAATGCATGCACATGTTTGAGGATGCATTTAGCGAGTTTGTATGCAATTTTGAGGATCTTTTAAGCTCTGCAATTTTTGACCCTTTGCATCTTGAAAGCAAAATCAAACTTTTTGCATCAAAAACATCACAAACTTTGAGTTGTGAGTGAGATTGGGCCTGCCAGTGCATAGTTTTGTGGACATATTTCGTGTTTTACGTGGATATGCTGGCAAAATTTGTTCAAGGGTTTTAAAGGGTGATCATTGCATGTAAATATTTGAGTGCTTTGTTCCTCCTTTGTGGTTATCTTTCAAAAAAAAAAAACATAAAACACGAAATCAAAACAAATGGATGTCAATGAACAAATGCAAGACCAAGAGGTCCAAATTTGAGGTGGAAACGAAATTAGATAGTGTTCTAGCAAGTCGCTTGGACACTTTGGAGTCCACGCTCCAAACCCTTATGGTTCAAATGCAAACTTTGGTGGGAAATAAAATTGTGGACAAAGGGAAAGCAAAAATAACTCAAGATGACACAATGCTCGATGCTGGTCATGTTGGTGGTACGTCATGTGAGCAATAAGCCGGTCCTTCTACTGTTAGGACCAAATGGCAGCTCAAGGATCTTAAATCACCAAAATACAACGGCACGTCCACCATGAGGACTGTTGATGCTGTTGATCAATGGCTCTCTAAATGGGAGCAATGCATTCGACTGTGTCATATTGATGATGATGCAGCTAGAATTCAACATAATTTGCTTGATGTCGCTCATCGGTGGTGGCGTAAGATCGAGCAAGACAAATTAGAGCCGACTACATGGAAAGATTTCAAAATCATGTTTTATAATAACTTTGTTCCTCCTGATGAAAGAAGTCGAGCTCTTGACACCTGGTTTTTCTTAACTCGCACTATTCAGTCCAAGAGTATGCGGACAAGTATAGGGAAACCATACTTAAGGTCCCAGACCATATTCCTAAATTCTTGCAGGTGCACAAGTTTGCATTGGGGTTGAAAAAAACATTGAGACCACTAGTACGCAAAGAAAAATGTACTACCTTGAATGAGGCCATTGAATTAGCTTTGGTTCTGGAAGATGGCAAGAGACACCCTAGCGAGGGTGGCGAGAAATCTTCCTCGACACAAATGGCATGTCCTACTACAACTCCATTTGCAAACAATCAATTAGATAACGTGTCTAAACCAAAAGAGACACGGGAAATTCATATGATCAAAACTTAGGCAGGGGTTAAAAGGAAGGTCTCGGCCATGGCAGTGTCAAAGATGTTAGCGGAAATGAACTTGACAAATGCAGCAACACTGGAGAGAGAGAGAGTGAAAACGCCAATGCTTTCTGAAGACTGTGTACAAGAGAGAGAGACCTCGCGTAGTTGACCGTCAGTAAGGCTCTGCTCTTCAACTGACTCGATGGATAAAATGAGGACTGAGGCGACCTCCAAAAATAGATGTACGACCTCTAAAAATAGCCTTAGGACTGGGGAAAAATACCACACAGACTCCTAAAAATACTCTGGGGTGGCTAGCCCACAACCAAGGGCCTAGACCAATAAGGGACACATCTGGACATGACCTTTGCTTTAACACCCCTGGATGTGGAACCAATCCAAGAGATCTGGAGTGTGTCTGAACCATGGCCTGCTGAAGAGCCTTTGTGAAGAGATCTGCTACATTGTCCTCCGTCTTGCAGTACTCGAGCGTGATTGTCCCATCCAGTAGCTTCTCCCGAACAAAGTGATATCGGATCTCAATGTGCTTAGTCCTGGCATGGAACACCGGGTTTCGTGCAATGAAGCAACTCTGGTTGTCACACAAGATGGCTGAACTACTCCGCTGTGGAAAGCCAAGTTCACCAAGCAAACGACGAAGCCACACCGCCTCACAAGTACTCGTGCAGGCAGCTCTATACTCAGCTTCCGTGGATGACAAAGCCGCCGTTGGCTGCTTCTTACTACTCCAAGAAATCGCTCCCGATCCAAGTGTAAAGCAATATCTAGTTGTTGATCTTCGGTTATCAACATCCCCTGCCCAATCAGAATCTGTCCATCCCCTCAGGTACACCTCCTCATCCAATGTCCGCCCGACTGCATAAGAAATGCCACGATCCGGGGTGGCCTTGAGGTACCGCAACAGTCGGAGACTTGCTTGCCAATGAGTTTTCTTGGGCTGACTCATAAACCCTGCTAAGAGCCCCACCGGGAAGCTAATATCCAATCTGGTATTCAACAACCAGATCAGAGAACCAACAAGCTTCCGGCACAAAGAAGCATCCACCAACTCTCCATCATCATGAACTGATAGCTTCTGATCCGGATCCATCGAAGTAGATATGGGTTTGCATTGCGCTGAAAGAAGGCATCTATCTTCTCATTCCAGGCTCGAGGAGCCTGCTTCAACTCATACAAAGCTTTCTTCAACCTGTAAACCATACGAGAAAACCGGGGCTGCTGGAACCCAGGAGGCTGCTCAACATACACCTCCTCATGAAGATCACCATTCAAAAAGGCTGATTTCACATCCATCTGGTACACGGGCCACCGCCGCATGCTAGCAACAGCAAGCGTGGTTCTGATAGTTGCCATCCGCGCTGTAGGTGCAAAAGTATCATTATAATCAATCCCTTGCCTTTGAGCATATCCCTTGGCTACCAATCTAGCCTTATGCTTGTCAAGAGAACCATCACTGAGGTACTTGGTTTTAAAAACCCACTCCACCCCAATAACCTTCCGTTTCGCTGGACGGGGTACCAATTCCCATGTGCCATTCCTCTCAATGGCATCAATCTCCTGCTCCATCGCCTTCCTCCAAACATCATGTTTGAGGGCTTGACCTACATCTATAGGCTCACGGTCCTGTATAGCACGGGTCATCAATCCATAATCGACATGAAGAAACTCACCAATCTGACCCTGCTCCCGAATTTGATGAGTTCGTCGCGGGCCATCGTGTATCTCCCACTCCGGGGGAATACCTTCAATGCCTGAATCCCGCACAGTCTGACGAGCCCAAGTTGGAGGTAGCTTGTAAAGCTCAGAGCCCCCTCTCTCACCATCAACTGGAACATCTGCAACATCCTCTGAGGCCTCCTCATAGACATCAGTTGGCTCCTCTAGCTCCGGCAAGTCCTCTGGAACCTCCACAGTAGGAGTAGGCGCTGCTGGAACTCTCTGGCGAGCACGGAAACGTGCTGGCGACCAACTGTCTCCTGTATCACCAAGCATCGGAGTATTCTCAGCTTGCTGAGGCTGAGGTTGTATCCCCTCTGGAATACTCTGCTCATCAAACACAACATCTGTGCTGACCACGATCTCCTGTGTAGTGGGGTCATATATCCCGTCGACTGGGAGTTGTACCCCACAAAGATCCGCTTCTGCAAGATTTGACCTGGTATTAGGCAAGCAGCGGCATACGTGGAAGAACTGTCTTCCAGTTCACGCATGAGGGTCAACGCCTTCTAGTTCGCGGGGAGCCTGATTTCTCACAGAAGAAGCTCGTGAAGGCTACCAAGATGCTCAAGCTAGAATGTAAGCAGATTTATTTTTGTTATATTATTAATGTTTCTAGTTTAGATCCAATGATGGATCGGACACGCATGAGTCTTAAAGAGGAGAATGAGGTCAGAAAGGTGGTGGATGAATATCTCCACAAGGGCTTGATTCGTCCTAGTTTTTCACCTTTTGCCTCGCCTGTTTTACTTGTAAAAAAGAAAGATGGCTCTTTTAGAATGTGTATAGACTATAGAACCTTAAATAAAATTACTGTAAAACATCGATATCTTATGCCCAGGATTGATGATCTCCTAGGTGCTCTACATGGGGCCACTGTTTTTAGTAAAATAGATTTAAAAAGTGGCTACCATCAGATTAGAGTCAGAGAAGAGGATGTATATAAAACAGCTTTTAGAACAAGATTCGGTCATTACAAGTATTTGGTGATGCCTTTTGGGCTAACCAATGCTCGAGCTACTTTTATGATGCTTATGAATGATATACTTAGACCATTCATGGGCAAGTTTGTAGTTGATTTTATTGACGATGTGTTAGTGTATAGCAAAAGTTTGCAAGAACATGAACCACATCTGTTTGCAGTTTTTCAGGCTTTAAGAGAAACTAGTTTATTTGCAAATTGTGAAAAGACTTCTTTATGTTTAGCTAAAATTGAATATTTAGGCCATGTAGTTTCTGCTGATTGTATTCTTTTGTTGCAGCACCTATGACAGATTTGTTGCAAGATCAAGTGCCATATCAATGGACACCTGTGCAACAAGAAAGTTTTGATACAATGAAACAAGCTGTTTCTACTGCTCCAGTTCTTAAAATTGTAGATCCAGAGAAACTTTTTGACCTAGAAACAGATGCCAGTAGAGTAGCATTGCTGTAGGTGCGGTTTTAAATAAAGATGGAAGGCCTGTTGCTTTTGAGAGTAAGAAGCAACAAAAGTGGCCAGTCCATGAGCAAGAATTATTTGCTATAATTCATGCTCTTAAAATTTGGAGGCAATATTTATATGGTGCTCAGTTTAAAGTATACACTGATCATCATACCCTCAAGTATTTTTGTAACCAACCAGATCTTAGAGGTCGCCAAGGAAGGTGGGCAGAACTCATGCAAGAATTTCATATGGAAATTGAATATAGAAAGGGTCAAGATAATGTTGTCGCTGACGTATTATCTAGAATTATGTATAATATGAGCTTTAATGTTTTAGAAAGCTCTTTGTTTCAAGAAATTAAGGAATCACAGTTAGAAGACCCCTTTCTTCAAAGTGTTTGGTCTAGGATCGATCCTGGTATTCTATGTAGTGATGAGCTAGGTCCCTTTGACGCATCACACAGATGAACTTCAAGCCCGTTTTCGAATTTCTCGATTGAGAATGGATTTCTTAAACGGAAAGGAAAGATTTGTATTCCTTGTGCACAAGAATTAAGAACAAAGGTTCTTCAGGAAAACCATGATAGTCCATGTGCTGGGTATCCTGGTGTGGACAAGACAGTCCAGTTGGTTAGAAGGACATTTTGGTGGCCGAATCTCAAGCGAGATGTCCACAAGTATGTCCAACAATGCTTTTAATGTCAAGTAAATAAAGCAGGAAGAGTTAAGGGGCTGGTTTGTTAAAACCCTTACAAATTCCGGAATATAATTGGAGTATATCCATGGATTTTATCACAGGACCAAAGCATAGTTGCATCGGTACTCCGTACTTAACAGATTTTTAGGTACTTTACGTACCGTACGTATTGTATGTACTAGTACGTTAGGTACTACCTTAAATTTTCATAAAAATGACGGAGTCCAAGGTCATTTTCGTATGACTTGTACTTGCATTTTGACTCCATGATTTTTTGGGTTCTATGTAGTTGCAACAAAGTAGTGTACTCTCTCTCTCTCTCTCTCTCTCTCTCTCTCTCTCTCTCACACACACACACACACACACACACACACACACACACACACACGCGCGCGCGCGCGCGCACGCACACATAGTCTCATTGTCTTCTGTGTGACTTTGTCACATTGTCTTTTGTGCGACATTGTCTCATTTCTAAATTGGAGATTATCTTTTAAATTGTAGTTTAAGGCTCGTCATATCTTTTAACTTTTAAGTTGTAAGTCTTAAGTTGTAAAATATATATTGTTTATTTATTTAATTTTGCGTACCTTACGTACCTTACCAGAGGTCGATGAACAATACGCGTACTATAGCCGTACCTAAAGTATTGTACCTAACATACCTAACTACCTTAGACCAAAGTGTTAAAAGATGGTGGTTCATCTCCTGTATCTCCCGTGTGGGGGAGTACCCTGTATCTCCCGTGTGGGGGGAGTAACCCTGTATCTACCTTGTATCCTACCCTGTATCTCCCGTGTGGTGGGGAGTAACCCGTAGTGTGTGTGTGATTGAGGGCTGTTTTGTGGCTGTGCCCGGCCTATGTGAGGTGTTAGTCAGCCCTGTGTCAAGATCCTGCATCAGTTAAGCCCTGCACATGCTCGCACCGGCCTAGGACTCAGAGAGAGGAATTCCTTCAGCAAATTCGTCTTTTAAATTGGATGGCCCCCAAATTTTAGAAGTCGTAAGCAATTTCTGAATATTCCTAAGTGAGTCGGCCAAGTTGCTCATGTGGGTATTTATATGCAGCCTTGCCCTCATTCTCATTCACTGGCTCACTCACGTCACATTCTGGTGGAGATCCATAGCTTGCGACACTTATCTGGTGGAGATCCACAGCGATAGTCAAGTGCACACGCCAAGCACCTGCTGCCCAACGAAGGCCGTTGTACCCCCCTTGCAGTGCTTAGTCAATACACTGGAGCAATTGGGCTCCTTCAACAATCTCAGTGTCTCTCTCTCTCTCTTGCGTTTTCTTGCTGTCCATGTGTTACCGCTTCCGCTGCCCACTTTGACATGGTATCAGAGCAGATTGCGTTTCTTTGAGCAGAGGAGCAGGAGGAGGAAGAGATTGTTTGCGTTTTTCCATCCGGAGAAGGAGTTTTGCTGCTGCGTTTTGTTGGCCTGAAGGAGAGGAGCGAGAGCTGAGTTTTCATCGCGAAGGAGCGGTCAAATCAGCATTTCAGACCTGCGTTTTCTTCAGCCAGCAGCGTTTTCAGCGCAGCAGCAGCGTTTCCAGCAGCAGATCTGCGTTTCTCAGCCTGCGCAACAGCAGCAGCAGCAGCAACAGCAGTTTCAGATCTGCGTTATTCTGCAGCAGCAGCCTGCAGCAGCGTTTCCAGCAGCCTGCAGCAGCGTTTCAGCCTGCGCAGCAGCGTTTTTCTGCAGCAGCAGCGTTTCAGCCTGCGCAGCAGCGTTTTCAGCCTGCAGCAGCAGTAGGAGACAGCGATCTGCAGCGATCAGATCAGCGTTTCCAGCGTGCAGGAGCAGTAGGAGAGCGTTTTTCGACACCGAATCTGCGTTTTCTTCGAGAAGGGAGTGCTCGAGGTTCGTGTATCTTCAGCAAACAATGTCTACATCAGAGATCCAGGAGGATACCTCAGCAGGCAACGAGGTTCCACCCAACACTGGATTAAAGAAGGTCAAGGACTTCCTTGACATGTTCTCGGAGATGACGAACAAGAAGCTACCTTCATTGCCTTCCATCCCACGGGAGTCCCATTTGGCTGGAATCAAGAACTATCGCATCTGGAAGGAGAGGATGCTTTCCGTTCTTGATTCGTACGATCTGCGTGGTTTCGTTCTGGAGAATATTCCAGAACCAGATCCAGAAGACTTTGATCGGCACTATATCTGGAGTCGCATTAATGGTAAGGTGAGATCATTCATCATTAACAACTGTAAGGATGATGTTCTCCTGCATTTCAGGTTTGGTCACATACATGCAGATGCATTCAGGAGAGCCTTCACCCAGCAGGTGGTTGACGGTCTTCCTGACGTCAAGCCTCCAGAAGGCCAATGCATCCCGTGCATCCGAGGGAAACAGCATAGGGAAGTCTTTCCCAAGACGGCTTCCAGAAGAGCCACTGCTCCATTAGAGTTGGTGACCTGTCTGGTCCTATGTCCGAGGACTCTCTTGGCGGCTCTAAGTATTTTATGCTGATCGTGGATGAGTATAGCAGGTTTATGTGGGTGTACTTCCTCACCCGCAAGTCAGAGACTCTTTCGACGTTCATCTGCTGGAGGACCCATGCAGAGAAAGAGTCGGGACACAAGCTGAAGGCAGTTAGATCTGATCATGGCTCAGAGTTCACTTCGCATGGTTTTGTGGACTTTTGCTCAGGTTTTGGCATTCGTCGAGAGCTGGCGAATGTGGGTACTCCGTCAGAGAATGGACTTGTTGAGCGGAAGAATCGGATGGTTGTTGAGATGGCTCGGACGATGCTCGAACACCGAAGTCTGCCCCGTTTCCTCTGGGCAGAGGCTGTTGCATCGGCAGTCCATATCCTCAACCGCGCTCCTACATCCGCTGTTCCTCATCAAACTCCATATCAGGCCTATTTTGGCAGGAAACCCTCGGTATCCCACCTGCGCATCTTTGGTTGTGATGCACATGCTCATGTACCCAAGAAGGACAGGTCCAAGTTTGATGCGAAGTCCCGCAAGTTTATACTTGTGGGGTATAACACTCTCTCTGCTTCCTATCAGTTGTACGATCCAGAGCATCGTTGATTGGAGCATAGCCGTGACGTGATCTTTGATGAGTCCTCTGTTTTAGAGGGGGTATCCAGTCTGTCACCAGAGGAGGATGCTACTCATGAGCCTACCGTGTCAGCAGATTCTGACGACACCCCTGCAGTGTCAGATACAGTTCCCTTGCCGCCTTGGCCTCGTTCCTCACATCTTGTGCCGGTTCCTCCTGTTCGGGTGGATTCTCCAGTTCGTGATGAACCAGATCCTGTTCCAGAAGATGAGGATGAACCAGATGATGGAGCTGAAGAACCGTTTCCTGTTGATCCCGAGGAGTCATACACTGATCCTGGGATGCGCTCAGATTTTCTTCTTCAGCAAGCAGATGCAGTTGAGGAGATGGCAGTAGTTCCTAAGTGGCTCATCCAGACACTTAAGGACTCAAGCGTGACCGACTTCACGAGTTGGAATGATTCTGGACCCCGCACTCGGTCCCGAAATCATTCAATTTCTTCGTCTGCAAGTGTATAGTTGCAGACCAACTATTCCTTGTTGTTTGCGATCATGGTAGCCAAGAAACCAGTTTACTGTTGAGGAGGCGCTTTCACAGCCGATGTGGAAAGCTGCGATGGAAGTAGAGATCGGATCCATTGAGCGGAATGCTACCTAGGAGTTAGTACCACGACCACCCCGGCGGAAGATTATTGGAGTCAGATGGGTCTACAAGACCAAGTATCGGTCAGATGGCTCTGTGGACAAGCACAAAGCACGACTTGTTGCTCGAGGCTTTACCCAAAAAGCAGGCATTGACTACGATGAGACATTTGCTCCTACAGCCCGGATGACCACAATCAGGATTGTTCTAGCTCTGTCAGCTCATGAGCAGTGGCCAGTATTCCAGATGGAATCAGATGGATGTCAAATCTGCTTTCCTAAATGGTGACTTGAAGGAGGAGGTGTATGTCACTCAGCCTCCTGGTTTTTTGGTACTTGGTAAGGAGGAATATGTATACAGGTTGTTTAAGGCCTTGTATGGTCTTAAGCAGGCACCTCGTGCCTGGAATGAGAAGATGGATCAGTACCTGAAGCAGCAGCAGGGATTCATTTGTTCTCACGCAGATTACAACCTGTACTACAAGTCAGAGGGGGGCCGTCTTTGTGTCCTTGTCCTCTATGTGGATGACCTGATTATCACAGGTAATGATTTGCTGTTGGTAGAGCAAATCAAGGCTGCCTTTAAGAAAAGACCACGTCACGACAAAGCAGGGAAGGAACTACGTACAAAAGCCCCAAAGCAGGGAAGGAACTACGTTTAGATGCATATGGTGTGATGACCCAGAGCATGCTAAGAAAGACTGTGTTAGCTATAATGATGCCCTTAGAAATCAACTGGTGTTTTTCAAGGACAGAAAAATTCATCTTACTGAAACTGGTCTTCCATTAAACACAAACTTTGGGAAAGGAGGGATGAAAAAGCTGGTTGAAGATATGTCTGCCAGCCGTGCCATCTCAATGGTTGAAGCAGCAACCTACGGAGTAAAAGCCGGTCAATCCAAGCAGAAATCTGAGAAGGATGAAGACTATGAGAATGAAGATTTTTGGCCGTCAACGATGGAGCTAATTGCATCAAAGAAAGTGTCTAAGCAAGCTTTACATGAGGCGGGAGACTGCATACGTCTCGAGACCGACGTCTCGAGACCGGCTGGAAAGATCCTGTGGATTCTCTATCGGTCAAAATGCCAGGATAATGAGGCACAGGTAGAGGAAAAGCGTAAGAGGGAAAATGAGGAAGGTGGGCCATCAAAAAGGGTTACCCGTGGTAGTGAAAAGAAGGATTCAATGCCATCACAGGTGCCTTTACCGCACACCCAACCTCCGCAAGAAGTGACCATGGAAGAGGTACCAACGAAGATGAAGCAGGAGAAGGAAAAGAGTAAAGGGAAAGGTCCGCTCTACAAGCTCCAGTCTGATATTGAAGTAGCAACAGACCTTAAAAAAGTGCTTGAAGAGAGGATTCTGAACAGTAAGGTGGAATTTACACTAGGCGAAGTCTTGGGGATTGCGAAGAAAGAATTCCATGATGAAATAATTGATATCATACGAAGGAAAAGACAGTCCTTGATTGAGTCTATTCCATTACAAGGAGAGCCAAGCACTTCCAAAACTCATGGAATTCAAGCACAACAAAATGAAGAAAGAGAAAATGTGGCGGAATGTGATCACTCAACTGGAGGAGAGATTTGTGGATGAAGATGATGAGAAAGAAGTTCTTGCAAAAAGACATTACTCCAGGAACCATTGGGCAAGGGCCACAACAGAAACCCTTGTCAAGATAGGTGACTTGGAAGAGCTGTATGTCGCTCTAATCGACCATGGGTCTGAAATAAATCTCATGGCCAAAAGCCTCTACAATGAACGTAAGTGGCCAATGGATGTAGACCATGGATGGATGATTAAAGCGGCTAATAACTTGTCTGGAGAGCTCTACGCAGCCTGTCCCAATGTGAGAGTAACAATAGGGGATGTGAAAGATGACTAGAATTTCTTCGTCCAGGAGATATCGTCGTATCCCCTCATCCTTGGGCAACCTTACATTACGGCTGTGAGGATGGAGACGAAGGTGTTGGGATGACGGCTCGGCATATGCAAGAATAAGGAGCAAAGATGGCAAGAAAGTTGTTCAGTTCCTGACAGTTTGCATCAATCATGAAAGGAACCGCGAGACTCTTCGAGAACAGCCACTCCCAAAGATAAACAGAGAATTTATGAACTACAGGGAGATGAGGGGTTTTGGCCATGTGCCATTGTAAAGCGGGATCACAATGGTACAAAGGGCAATGAGTTCTCGCAGGACTCAACCATTGTAAATAACTTTTTAGCAAACTTTCAGGGATTTTCTAGCCAAGGGTCAGTAATCTTTGTAAAAAGCGAGGATTTGAAGCGTGGAATGCGTCAACATATACAGAAAATACAAAAAAAGTTTAGCACAGTGTGGTCTTTTGGAAAAGGATGAATCTATTTGAGGTGTGTTTGACGAAGTTTCATTTGTGGACACTATGGGTGAGCTTTCTGCCATAGAAAGTTCATGCTTGCAGGGTGGGGATGAGATGGTGAAAGTATTGTCTATGGATATGTATGAAGCAATCCGGGAATTTGAAAAAGTGGAATGCAAAGATATGCTTTGCGAGAGAGATGCTCGAGTTGATACAAAGTATAAAAAGGTTGCGAAGAAGGTGAAACCAGTTGCCTTACCCTTGCCGCCAGAAAGTAAGGAAAAGATGGATGAAGCCTCTATGCAGCCAAACCTCAGGGATCCAAAGAAAATTGGACATAAGTTTACTCAGGAAACCTTAAAAGAGCTGAAGATCGGCGACAAGGATTTCCTGACATTAGTTGAGAAGAAATGCTTTGTCGGATTCATGGGTATACTGGCTTAGGTCATGTTACTTCTAAGGCTGGTGCTTGCATTTATAGTGCTGCAAATATAAAGGATTCCATGATCATCTTTTGCCAGTGCTCTTCAACTTGTATGCACTTGAAGTTCGTCAGGATGAAGACAAGTTGTTGAGCCACAAATTTGATGCCTCTGCCTTTGTATCTTGGCTTTGGCTTTCATTGCTGCATGTGCCTATATCTTTAGTTGATGTAGTTGGTAGCTCTTTTGTGTAGCCTTCTTCTTGCTTAGTTTCTTTCACCTTTTATGTCACCTAGATGTGATTATGATGGTTTGACTAGCTAAAAGTGATGTACAGGCTCTATTGGATGCATTGATGGTCTTAGTTCTTTCATATCCCTTGTAGATGAGAAGATCATGAGACTCGCGAGTTTTGTCATCTCAAGATTGGAAACTCTTTTTGCAAATCTGACTTGATAGGGTCATTCTCCACCACTTGTTAACTTGTGTCCATCTGCCTTTGGTACCCCATTGGTGATATTACTTAGCTTGCAAGATGAAATCTGGTGAATTCCTGAGTCTGACATCTTGAACTTTGGCTATCTTTTGAGCAAGGAATCATCTATCTACCACCTTGATGGCTTGGATTACTCTTTTCCATGTGTAGGAACAACTGGCCTGATCATTTGGTTGGAACTCAACTTGGAACCCTTACTTCATGAAACTCGCGAGTTTCATCATCTGGAATTCCACTTAAGATTTTGGCAATCTAACTTGATAGAATTGTTCCCCACTTGTGAAGACACTTCCATATGCTCTCAATTTGCAATTTGCCTCTTCTAATATGGTTTTGGGCTCACTGCTGATGTTTTCTGAGTAGGAATTTTCACCTTTTGAGCCTAAGGGCAACCTGTGAATACTTCCTTCATGATCTTAATGGCCAAAGTAGCTCTTGTGGATGTGTATGTCAAGCTAGCATAGCCATTTTTCTTTGAAAATGCCCATAAAGCCTTGAGGATGAAACTCACAAGTTTCATCCCTTGGGAACTGGAAATCATTTTTGATGGGACACCCATGTCAGTTTCTTTGTGTATGTTAGTATATCTCCCCCAAGCTCTCAAATGAAATTTTGGACTCAATATGTTCATGCAAGGGTGAAGATGACCATTTTGAAGCTTTGACATGAACCAAATGGTGTTTTATGAAGACTCAGAGATGTACATATACCCCCCATGCATGTCAAATGTCCTTATGTTGATATTGAATATGTCTATGAAGTTTGCTGCTTGTTTATGTTGCTGGCTCTCCAAGGCATGAAACTCGCGAGTTTCATGCCTGCCCACAGGTTATGAAATTTTGAACACAGTGCTTTACAGTCATGATCTGGTCATTCTTAAGACTTTTTTGATCATAAAACATGATGCAAAGGTGATACCTAGTGCTCTTATGGCTTGCTTTTGTGCTCTAGGTCAAGAAGGACATGAATCTCATCGTGCTGCCTCATATGATGCAGGTGCATGGAATGCATTATATAGGGTCTTCTTTGATATGTCAAGAACCCTTACCTTTAGTGTAAGTGTGCTTGTACAGCTCGTAGGAAGCTCGAGAAGGAGCATGAACAAAGAAGCAATGGCTCTCCAGAATGCTCTAAGAATGCAAATGACTAGGAATTTGGCTCTATGTGCTTATACCCCTGTGAGTTCCCGACCTACCCATAGTGTTTTTGTGCACCATTGTGCTCATTAGACCTTATACTTATGCTACGGGTCAAACCATTTCTCATTCTGAGCTCTGGAGCTCCCATTAGCCCTATTTTGCTGTTTCAGAGCCGTGGCAGATAAGTGAAATTTTCAACTTTCACCAAATGATGTGCCGACCTCCTGGATGGTTTGAAACATGTTGTAGATGATTTGTTTGAAGTTAGAATAATTTTCCGGTCATCCCATCACCTGTTATTAATTTTTGAGTTGAAAATGGCAGAAAATAGCGAAAAATAGTAAACCCACTTATTACATGCCAAAAAAATCTTATAGTTAGTCTTATGCACAAACATCAAGAAATCTAAGCAAAAGGGTTGACGGTCTTAAGATTTGGCACTTGTTTTTTGTCATTTTTGTGAGTTTGGAGCCAAATTCTTGAGTTACGATTACGAACTAGCGGACATTTGCTTATAATGCTTGTGTAGCACGTGTATTCACTCCTATGGGCTCATGTATTGTGGTCCCATGTGTCATGTGCGGCCTATTGTAGCCAAAATTTTGCTTTTTGAGAACACTTTTTTCCATGCTGCTCAGTTTTTTAGAAGCCTCTTTTTGTGTATGACAGTCCAAGATGTTGTAGTGACTGGCATACCTCCCCCCCACCTGTTCTAAGTCATCTTGACTTATTGTTTGTCAAGGCGTGTGCATGCATGGGTGGTGGTAATAGTGCCTAATGCATGGTCGTGTAATTGGGCCCTAGTATGCCAACACAGTCAATGCATGTTAAACAATTAGTGCTGTGCGAGAAGAGGGTCTTGGAGCAAATGTGGTCCAAGGGCTTCTGCTGTAGAGGTCTTACGTTTGTCGGATCCCTTACCCACATAGTTCTTTTTACCCGTGCTCTAGCGGTGCGACGATAACTAGAGGGCAGGTCGTGGCTAATTTGTAGTGAGGGCCTAGAGCTAACTTCCTCAGAATCTTTGGGTGACTCAGGAGATTTTATTGACGGCTCCGATGCCGAGATTACCTTCCTAGGATTACTCTTGGTCTCCTGTCTTAATATTGCTGGAATTATCCTCTCGGTGTCGGGCCAATTTTATGACCAGAACAAGACAAGGTGCACAGATACAGGCTTGCCAGACAGTTTTGCCAGAATACAAAAGAATAAAGAATACATGGAGGTTTTCAAAAGGGTTGGCCTGGATGGCTATTTCAACCTACCACCATGTGGGGTAGATCTGCAAAGAAGTTATGAGCTCATCTCAACCATTGATAAAGACGGCAATGCCAAGATTCCGGATTTGGATGGGGAGGTGACAGAGGTGAAGATTGATGAGGAGCTCATCAATGAAGCTCTAAAATTCAAAGCCACATGAGCTTTAAGGCTACCACATAGGCTAACAGAAACGGAGAGGAGGCAGACATTTTTAGAGATTTCTGGCTCTCATGAAACTTTCAAGGACTTGTACCACAAGGAAGTGGTGGTGCCGCTCATGTTATACAGTCATCACTTCCATATCGACAAGCCACCAAAGTACACCATCCCAAACAAGAGGGTGGCCAGTTTTATGACCACGGCACTTCAAAAGGACAGGCACTAGCCTGCAGTATACTCTAGAGTCATTTTTAATGACATGGTGGAGCAGCCCCAATCAATGACTTTCAAAAGGCAACCACATATTGGAGCAGGGCACATGTTGACTCGAATTGCTTATCAAGCCTTGGGGGCCACAGATAGATTGCCAAGACCACTCTCTCAAGGAGGAGAAGGACAATATGAAGAGGAACAACATCCCAAATCATCTGGGATCATAAGGCCAAGAGTAAAAGAAATTGCCCAACGCAAAGGGATGATTGCTGAGGAAGAACAAAGTGAAGAGGAGGAGGAAGCTCACCAGACTGCTCGGGAAATGGACACTCCTCCCACATATGTTAGACCACCAGGGGAGCTGAGAATAAAGCATAGAGAAGACCCAGCCATCCAAAAAGCCCGTCATGAATGAGGAGAAGAACTTAAGAGCAAGGAGAAGCTGCAGGCCAAGGGTGCTCAAATTGCCAAACATGCAGCAGAGATGCAAAGAGGTGAGAAAAGGCCATCGGATTTTTTCCAACAGCAGCTTGATGAATACGACCAATTGCTCATCTCGAGCAAGAAGGCCAGATTGGATGCTGAGGAAAGGCAAAGGGTTGAATCAGAAGCGGAAGCTTTAAGGATCAAGAAAACCTTAGATCAGCAGCAGCAGACGAAAGCTGCAGGCTGTGCAAAGGTATACCAAACAACCCAGAAGACTGAAAAGGAGAAGAAAGAAAAGGAGGTAGCAAGAAAAGTACAAGAAGAAAAAGAGTTTGTGGAACAGAGAGAAGAAGAATTGAAAAAGAAGGAAGAGGAATGGCTAGCTGCTGCAAAAGCCAAGGCCACTGAAGAGGCAGAGAAAAAGCAGAAAGAAGCTGAGGTGGCTGCTGAGCAACTAGCTCGAAGAAAAGTAGAAGAAGAAAAATGGAGAAAAAGGGAGCAAGAGGAATTAAAGAAACAACAACTTCATGAAGAGAACCTTGCAAAGAAAAGAAAAGAGATTGATAACATGTATAGAGGAGGATCAGAAACACCTCCTTGGGACTCAGAATGAAGATCGCCAATAGTCCCACCTACTATGCCAATACAAGCCCCATCACCTCCTATGCAACACCCACCCTAGATGGTGCAAGAAGCTGTGCAAGAAGCTGTAAAAGAAGATTTGCCTAAAGAAGAGGAGGCAAACAAACAAAAGCATGGATTGCAGATGATAAGTGAGAATTATGCTGAAGAAGAACCCAAGAGGGTGGAAATTCAATGTGAAGCAAGTACAAGTAAAGCCAAAGAGGTAGAGATTGAAGAAAAAGAGACGCAAAAAGAGGACATAAGCTTACCAGAGGAGGAATTTCACGACCATATTATAGAGTCTTTCTACAATGTGAATGCAGAATTGTTGTTCTTTAAAAAAGCGGTCAAGAAGCAGATGGCGGATAGAGACAAGAATGCAGAGGTCTACGAAGATCTAAAGAAGGACCATAGCAGTTTGATGGAAACTATAGAAAACTTGCTCTTTGAAATGGGCCACCAGGAAAGTATATTTGAGGCAGAGTCATTCCGAGCCAAGGAGTTTATGGATGAAGTCAACAGAACAAGGCAAAGGGCGGTGGTAGCTGAGCAGTTAGTCAAAGAGAAGGATAACTAGCTGGCCACCATGAACACAATGCTCCAAGCTGCTAATGAGTGTCGATGATCACTACAAGCAGGTTTTGATATATATCTGGAAGATCACGCCAAAATGGTAATGACGGGCGGCTCAGATGTGGCCACTACTTTCTCTAACCGCCCAATAGGTCTCTCTATGTATCCATCTACTAGTTGTAACTTCATCCTAGTTTTCTTAATGGCTGGTTTTCCCCATCCCATATTTTCTTCGTGGCAATGGCTACTCCCGTCCTGCTATCTAAGATAGCAAGCATTTGTTGCCCATGAAATTCCACAGGAATTGTTGTGTTATTGTCCTCTCCCTCGCAATAGTCGCCCACTTTGTTGAGAGGCACAGGCTCAAAGTTTCTTTTCTTTGCGTTTTCCTTCAAGATGGGAATCTTCTTACTGATGGGAAGATCCACTCCCAATTTTCTCAACTGATCACCTCACTCCTTCCAAAGTTCTAGTCTCACCTTCAAAATATCTACCAATGGCAGCGTACATCGGATGGGTGTTATCATTAGCATTGTAAGGTTGGCTATGTCCAACTTTGGCACAGAGTTTAGCTTTTGAGAGGAAAATCTTTTTCACCTCTGACTTAGCTTCATACTCTCCTTGATAAGAAGGAAGAGTCTTTAATGTCCCAGTCTTGCTCCCCTCAGACTTCTCAGATTCCTCGTCATCATAGTCAGAGCGTAGCTCCAACTCTAATGTCTTCTGGTCAACATCAATTTCAACCAGTGGAGGCTTGTTGCATTCAGTTATTTCCTTTTGTGCAAACTTAACCGCGTCCCACAATTTGTTACCCCACTCTTCATCTACGTTGGATACATTAGAGTTTGGTATCATCGTTGGTCTCTGTTGTTCATTGTTGTGAGTGCAAGTTTGAAAGGATGGTTCTACTTGAATGCTCCCCTTTTCTTGTGTTTCCTGATTGCCCTTTTGCAACGCAGAGGTATTCACTTGGTTTGGCACTTCCCTTTTGTTTGCCATTTGTTTTGTGTGTCTTTCTATTGATTGTAGAGTCTCAACTAATCATTTGTAGATCTCCAATTGTCTAGACTCTATGGCTGGGTCTGGGTAATGTTTCCATCTATCTTCCATGGTCTCTAGAGGTCTCAGCCGTGCCTCATATGCTTTTAGCAGAGCTTCTAGGGGTTCATGGATTTTACTCGCAAGTATCGACCCTACTGACTGTTCTTTAGTTTCTGTTGTTGTCTCACTGTTTGTTTCCTTTGGTGATGTTTCTGTCTCTTTTTCATTGTTTTGTTTTGTTTCTTGGAGAGCTGCTTGTTCCTTTTTTGCCTGTCTTCTTTTACTTGCTGCCCTCCGTGCCCTCCTAGCTTTCTAGGTTTCTTTGGATGTTTTACTACGTTTTCTGAGAGCAGCTTTAGTTTTGTTTCCCTTCTTTAATTTTTCCTTACCCTTGTTGGCATTGGCTTGTGCTTGGGCTCTTGTTATAGCCTTTAAGGGCACGATGATATCTGTTTCTGCAATCATTGTAGAATCTTGTCAACGGTTGTAGCCCTGACACCTGAGGTTTCTCTTTTCTGGGATGAGGACAGTCTCTTACCCAATGATCTCCTCCACAATTGAAGCACGGTCCAGGTGGTAACACAGGAGATAGTCCTGACTTGTAAGGTCTAGGTCCGTTAGGTCCTACGGGTCTTGCCATTCCATTTGCAATGAACCATAAGGTATTATGATCCATTTAGTATTGCCCTTCTGCAACATATGTTTGTGCTTCTAGTGGACTCATCGATGATGAGGCTTGTTGGCTTACATGATCCATTCCTTCCTCACCGTAATAGTTGACCGGAACCATGGCCCCATCATGACTCTCTTCCTTGGGTTGTATATATCTTACTACCGCAGATCCAGGCAATGGAGGTTGGTTGCCTAAAACAAGTTGTACTCGCTCCATACCCTGAACTGGACAGTTTTGGTTTCTCATTAGAGGTGCGTAGGTTTGTCCTTGAGGATGCTAGTTTGGAGACTGTTGAGCCATCCCTTGCTCCCTCAAGTAGCGTATCCTATGATAGCACTCTGATTTTTTGTGGTTTGTCCATTTGTTTTCAAAGTCGCACCACTTGTCTGTTCTGGGTGCTCTGTATGGTTGCAAGTTTTGCTTAGGATGACACTGTGATGTAGGGTGGTCTCCTCCACAAACCTCACACCTTACTGGTCTTTGGGGTGGCTTGAAAACTTGGTTCATTCTCTTCATGATCAATTCAACCATAGCTTCAATCTCATTGATCCTATTCTTGCCTATCTCACTAGAGCTCGTTGTGCTCTGGGTTTTAGTGCTTGAGATAGGTGTGTCCTTGCTATAGATATCACAGTTGTCATCTAAATCAATTGCATTTGTAATGCACTCATTTAGCGTCTTATGCTTCTTGGCATAGAGATCTGCATGAAGGGTTTTATCCCTTAATCCTTCTAAGAAGATCGAGATAGATTTCTCTTGCAATGGAAGCTCTTTTTCTGGACATCTGGCTATATATTGTCTTAGCCTATTCGCACATTCTCTCACAGATTCTTTCTCATCTTGCTTGAAGTTCGTGATTAGGGAGCTCACACTGTGTTTTATTCCTATCTTTGTGAATGCTCCAATAAAGTCTCTTTCGAGGGTTTCAAAATCATAGTAGGAGCTTGTGTCAAGGGTTTGAAACCACGACAAAGCTTTGCCTTCAAGTGTAAGTCCAAATCCCTCTTTTAGGACGTGAAGATCTCTGACTTCTTTAGCCTTAACGACTTGTGTAAATGATGTCCAACTACTCAAAAAGCATCCAATGTAAGTGTATAGGTGGGTTGGCATGTCCAATTGATGCTCTGCCAAGCCCGCATGTATATGTAAAACCCACATATACACCTCGACATGTCCAAATAAAAATCATGAAAGCATTATTGGAAGTGCACATGTCCAAATAAAAATCATGGAAGTGTTATTGGGAGTGTGCATGTCCAAATGAAGTTGGAGAGCATTAAAACATGTCCATTGACATCATACAGCTCTTCAACTACACCTCCAACATAAAACATAAAGCATTATGGTATAGTTGGAGAGATTTATGGCTCTCCAACTCCACCACAAGCTTTTCCTAAGACGTGTTGGTGCAAGATGCAAGATGGAAAATATAGAACATGGTAACAATATACAAGAGGGCATATGCACATAACATGCAACCAAAGTGAGGCCATGTAATGTCGTAGCCAACAACTTGCCCTAAGGTCATGAGGTTCGTCTTGTGAGGAGGTAGATACGGAATCTCCACATTTGGATTATATACTACATTAATGGCAAATCCAAAATGTTGTGAAGGGAGTGTCTCACCAAGCAATATTGCACTTCGATCCGTATGCACGATTGTGCCCTGAATGTTGTCATATCTATCAAAAAATAAAATAAAACCGGTTATTGTAAAGTGTACATAGAAGTGAGATAAAAGAAGTGATAGCAAGGGAGTGTGGGTGAGGAAGGACAATATCAACATACTGCGAGCGAAGACGTCTTCAAAGGGTAACTTTGAAATAATGGTAAGTGCTCTACAAAAAACACAATGACATTGTGTGAGTGAGTGTGTGTGTGTGTGTGTGTGTGTGCGAGTGAGAGAGAGAGAGAGAGAGAGAGTGAGAGAGGCATGCACATTGACAAAGGACTTGCATAGTAAAAAGAAAATACATTGAAGGGAAAGGGAATGTAAGAAAATATATTGAGAAGGGAAAGGGAATGCAAGAGAAATTACATTGAAGAAAGAGCATGCATCCTTAAAAGGGAAACATATCAAGAAAAGGGGCATGCACACTTTTAAAAAAAAGAGAGAAGGCAAGAGAGGAAGTAGCCATACCTTCTTTAACACACATCTGCTCGGAGGAAGTGCGTAGGACCACACAGTAGAAAAGATGGAAGGCAAAAGTAAGGGGGGAGAGCAAATCTGCACAAGGGTTTTAGCCCCATTCTTAGAACATTTTTGAAAATATGAAGTAAAAATACGGGTATTCTGTAACCTTAATGTTTACTAGTGCTGATATTTTTAGCGCTTTTACTTATTCAAAAAAGTCAAAAACGTTGAGATTTTCAACGTTTACATATAAACACTGATATTTCTAGTAGTTATTTAGAAACACTGAAAATACTAGTGAAAAATTAGAGCTAGAATTACCAGCGTTTATTTCAAATGATGGAATTTTTAGTGTTTTTACTATATATTGAAAAATACCAATCATGTTGACACTTGTTGGTTATTTTTTCTTCCAATATTGCAGGGTGGGTGTATGGTGAGACAAGAGATCCACCTATCCAATATTGAAGGCCCTAATGAGGGAACTCATGAGTGGGAGGAGCAATGGGTGTTATGTCCATGTAAGTTGTGCAAGCATGAAAAGCGATGGCATCATAGGAGAGGGCTCTACCTCCTGTATAGCTTTCACCATATAAGCATAATGATGAGCTGTATACCCATCATACCTTATTTTATCAACAGGGTATCTCACCCTAGTAGACCTACGTACACCTGGATCACTGCCAGGTGTCCTTTGTGTAGTCATGTTTCTCCGTACACCTGGAGTAACAACTTCTGGAATACCCAGCTCCTCATCAAGGCTCTGCTCAGAGCCACTAGAGTCACCATCCACAAATGAGTGACCTGTTGACACATCAGGCACAAAAGCCTGATCTACCTTTTCTTTCCCTTTCTGTGACACGTGTACCTGCACCTGTAGTATCACGGGCTGATGCATCAGCTCTCAGCCTACCCGACCATTGCTGCTGTACACGTGGGACAGCATCTGCATATCTCACATCTGCATCTTCGGCTACCTGTGCTTGGTCCACTCAACTCCTGTGATTGCTGTTGTACACGTGGGACAGCATCTGCATATCTCACATCTGCATCTTCGGCTACCTGTGCTGGTGCATACCAACTACTTATCTCATCAAATACATCTCTGCTCACTCGCATCTCACATGAGTTGTAGGGTTATAGCATCTATAACCTTTTTGTTCCAAGAAATAGCCAATGAAGATACATTTTTCTACCTTTGGATCCAACTTCATTCTCACTTCATCAAGTACATGCACATATGCAATACAACCAAACACTTTCAAGTGTACCACATTTGGTTTTGTACCTGTAAACTTATGTTCAGGCGTCATGCCATGAACAGCTGCAGTGGGAGTCATGTTCATAATGTACACAGCAGTTGACACTGCTTCAGCCCAAAAATAGTGAGGCATACACTTCTCATTCATCAAAGCACGTGCAACTTTTGCAATGTACCTGTTCTTCCTTTCAGCAACACCATTTTGTTGCGGAGTTTACCTACATGTAAATTGCCTCTTGATTCCCTGGTCTCTCAAGAAATCTGAAAATATTCATTGGAGAAATATTCTCCCCCACCATCAAATCTTAGGCATTTGATTTGCATGCCTTTTTCTTTCTCCACCATAGCTTTAAACTTTTGGAAGTGACCAAACACTTCACCTTTTTCTTTCATGAAATAGACCCACACTTTCCTAGTATGGTCATCGATGAACGTAACATAATACCTGCAACCTGCAATTGTTGCAGTCTTGGCCGGTCCCCATACATCAGAATGTATAACATCTAACGGCCTTGCACTCACATGCGTATCATGCAAAAAAGCATGTTTGGCCTGCTTGCCAAGTTGGCATGCTTCACATACCTTATGCATACCATCCACTTTGAACTTGGGCAATCCGTCCACTATATTCTTGGTCTGCATAGACTACAACCGCTGCACATTCACATGCCCAATACGCTTGTGCCAGATGTCAATATCTGCAATGACACCTGTCCCATGTGCAAACATTGCAGCCTTCACTTGAGGCATGCTCACATCCAAGGTAAACATCCTTCCATTTCTGTTGCCTTTTGCAACCAAGCGGCATTTATCCTTGAAGTCTTCAACAAAACAGCCTTGAGGATTAAACCTCACTTGCAGACCCTACTCAACCATCTGTCCTACTGAAACCAAGTTCTTTGTTATGTTTGGAACATGAAATACATCTGCAAGGTACTTCATTTTGCCATCCTACATAGATAATGGCACTTTCTCAACATGCGCAATAGGGTGCGCACTATCATCTCCTGTTTCCACATACCCTGGTTTCTGCAATTTCTGCATTTCTCCAAACCACTCACCATGACTGGTCATGTGGTTAGATGCCCCAGAGTCTACATACCAGACATCACTAGATTGTGATACATCTCCTGTTGTGGAGATAAGCATGTGCTGCATCACAAATAGTTGCTCACTTCTATCTTCAACCTGCTTGCTTGAAGATGCATAGTTGCCCTGCTGCAACTTTCCACTCTTTATGTCGTTCTATTTCTTATAGCAGCTCCTTGCCATATGCCCTGGTTTTCCACAATAATAGCATTCTATGCTACTATCTGTTTGCTGGTTCCTTTGCCATCCACCACGGCCTCTTTGTCTCCCCCTGCCCACGAGACTGGTTTCTTCCACACCTGCATTATTCTGATTTTCAGAATTCTGTTGTTGGTTTGGATTTCCAAATCTACCACCTCGTCCACCTCTAGACGATGATATTCCTCTGCCTCTACTTGCATCCGATGAGTAGAAGGCTTGCTCTTGCACATTTTTGGAAGTATACTTACTCCCAACATTCATCTCTTCACTGATTAGATGTGGACATGGCGTTTGCCCCATCATGGGAATACCCCTAGAACTAGTCACATTAGCTTATTGAAGTTAGGATAATGAATTAAGGAATCTTATCATGAGAAAATGTCCATTCAAGATTGGTAGTTACATGCACATGGGCTTGTAAAGAAGTTACACACATGTGGGTGGTTACACATAGGATCTTAGTTCTTGGAAGTTGAAGGGCCGCTATTTAAGCCACCCTGTTGTACTTGTTTGAAGGATAGAAGACAATACCCACTTTGCAGCCCAACACTTCTCATCCATCATTAGGGGGGATATAGATTACAAAAAGTGACCTTTAAGATTAATTTTAATAAACCCTTAATCAAGTTTTAGTGAATGGGAAGGGAGGGGAGTGCACATTCTATCCACTAGATTTAGGGTAAAAGTAGGGGCTTTTCAATGTATGTCACCCTAGTAGTCTCCATTACTCCCCTAGAAGTCTCCACTACTCTCCTAGAGGCTACTCCCCTAGTTTTCTATGCTACACTCCCCTATTTAACTCCCTCATTGTGTCCCACACATTCGGCGCCATCATAAAACCCTAAAAAATTAAAATTTTAGATTCTTTCTGAAATAATATTTTTTCCTCAAAAAAAGTCATCCCATAATATTGTATGGTCTAAAAAGGCTTTTCCAGCCTCATTAGCTCTTTCTAGACTTAAGCAAGTGACAGATCTTGCACACATTTTATGTGAAGCAATTTTTGCTAGTTTGGCTTTGGAGAACAAGGTTTTTTATAGACTCTTGTCCTGTGAAACCGTGGGATTCAATTATTATCCTTCTTGTCCAAAGCCAGAGCTTACATTTGGCTTAAGTTCCCATTCAGATTTGGGGTCACTCACAATCTTATTGGAAGATGACGTGGCAGGATTGCAAGTTAGAAAAGAAGATGAATGGATCAATGTGAAACCTATAGCAAATTCATTTGTTGTCATCTTGGGAGACCAAATTGAGGTATGTGTTGACACATACCATGCATGGATAATTAATGGCACCTAGTAAAGAACTACTAGCATGAGGGTTATAGAGTAGCAAGTATCCTGATTCTATTGCATGTATCACAATCATGTGAGGAAATTTGTGTGATCATTCAAAAATTTCTCTCGTAGTTGGACTATTTTGCAGATATTAACAAGTGGAAACTTTAAGAGTGCGGAACATCGAGTTTTGACAAACAAAAAGAAGCCAAGAATTTCCATTGCTTGTTTCTATGCCCCAAATGGGGATGAAAAGATTTTGCCTATAGACAAGTTTGTGACTGATGAAAGTCGAGCCATGTACAAAGAAATTGTTTTTAATGACTATCTTAAGAATGGATTCAGTAAAGGACTCAATGGCAAGTCCAATCTTGAATTCAATAAAGGACTCAATGGTAAGTTTAAGCTTAAATTTAATAAAGGACTCAATGGCAAGTCCAATCTAGAATTCAATAGTAGTTAGTATATTTCCTCCATGGAAACAAGTTCAAATTACTTTTTTTCCTTTCAAATGTACACACAATATATTTATTTTTTCTTTTGAAACTCATTGAACCATGTTGAGTCTTGTGTTTTATTTCCCCTATCCTTCCTAAAAATTCAAGTAAAGAAATATCACTTTTTGTCTTCAAACTTGAGCTCTTTTGAATCTTGTATCAGGCTCCGGGGGTTCACTTAAAAAGATGTAAGTATATCACATGAGTTTATCAGAAGGGGTATTTTTATTCAAAATTTTGAGAGGAACGTACATATAAGAGGGATATATTTATTTATTTTTTTTAAAAAACAAGACTTCTAGTGAAAATATATAAAAGGGGTAAATTTATTTAATTTATAAAAAAAATCAAGATTTTATTGTAAATATCTTTGAAAAAACATATGTAAGTAGGGTTTTTTTTAAATAGCCTTTGAACACACGTGATATGAGCATTTTTCATGTTGTGCATCCCCGCCGAAGGTATTAGGCCTCTCTCTATTTAATAATAATATGTTCCCTTCAAGTAAACAAGTCCACGTTACTTTTATGTCTCGTAAAGGCACTCAGAATAATAGTAAGTTACAGTTTTTTATCTAACTCATTGGACCTTTCTTTATGTAGCAAAGGAAGAACATAAACACACTGAGTTTTATGTGGGATATCTTGCATCTTTTGAAAGAAGCTGTTAATTTTTTTAAAAAACTTTTTAGACTTGAGCTCTTATTAGTAGTAAAACAAGCCTCTCTCTCTCTCTTTGTGTCTCTCTATAAACAAATTAATAATGCTAAGAGTCCTCTTCTTAGTAGTATTTTTTACAAATCTTAATGAATTCAAATGGGCTAAATAGAAAGTATTTAAAGAATAACTTTAACTATCTAAGAAAACAAGAATGCCTTAAAAGATAATAATTTGATTTAAGCAATCATGAAAGTTTATTATTATTGAGTTTCCTAAATATTAGAAAAACTACTCTAATATCATAATAGTTGAGAAGTGCATTATCAATGAGTGCCATTTACATTGGTGGGAATATATATTCCTATCCTTATTGAAATTATAAGTGATAATATGTAAATTTCTTTATTTATACAATTAGATGTATAATTTAATATTGACATAAAATTGTTGATTGTACCTATTGTACTTTTAAATTTATAAAAAGTTGATAAAATTAAAAAATGATGTTGAGAAAAAATTATTTTTTCTTGTTGACGTGATATGAAGTTAGAGGCAAGATGACTTTCAACATAGGAAATAAACACACCATTAAAAAGCAAACACATACTTAAAAGAATTAGCAATCCTCGGCACGTCGCAAGAGACCTAGAATATGGTAAACGACAGAGTTTTTTGTGGGTGAGCCGTGGTGGTGAACAGTTCTCACAGTACTCTATCCAAGGAGGACTCGGTCACCTGTTATGCCCTTGTTGGAGTCTCCCAGGATTAAAGGGAATAGTACACTGATGTCAATCAGCTTTGCAAGACGTTAGTAGTCTTGCCATCATGTGAGGCAAATGTAGTACTGAAGCAGTCACACCACCTGCACACCGCAAAATATTACAATGAGAGATGACTTTCATGTAAATCAAAGTTATAGAGTTGAAGCTTGTAACTATGCATTCACCATCTTTGCTGATAGCTTCTTTTGCTGATAACCTTGTTGGTGGGTGTACGATATATCATAGTATGTGGCGCAGCACTAGGAGGAGGAGGCTCTTGACATCGTACAAGATGTGTTTAGTCAACCTTAGTGCTTGTGCGAGTCAGGCACCTCTTCCTGAAGGTAAATGGATCCATTGGAACATCGTTCTCCATGCTCGCTATCGTTCATGGTATGCTCAACTTGAACATGGAGCTGAATGGCTCCAACTCTTTGTTGACATGCAGCATAAAGGCATGTTGCTTGTTAAGTAGACATTTTGTCACATACTTGCTGCATGCTTCCTGCCTATTAAGAACACATTTGTCAGCATACTTGCTGCATGTGCCAGTTTGGAAAACTTGGAAAATGGCAAGCACATACATGCCCGTTTAAGTTCTTGTGGACCTCGAAACAGTTGGGGAAGAGCAAGCTTAACCGTTAGTACACAAGTTCCATGTGTAAAGGCCTTGCAAGCACTCATGCACACACATGTCCAAAGATGCGCATGCCAACAAACACAAGTAGTTTATATCTTTCAATCCATTCCATGCTCACTTTTGTCTTTGCACTTAAATGTGACTTGATTTTGGTTTTAGGCATGGAAAATTTATGCATGTTTCTATCTTGGTATTGGTATCATGTGGGTTATTTATGTATGGTGTAGCCCCATTGCACGTGCTTTCAAGAGATGAATGTATCATAGCAGAGCATGCAAAGCTTAAGGAAATTGATGCACACAATGAGCAAGAAATGAAAAGGGGCCGAAGGAGAGTCCTAATGGGTCCCCATCGATCTGCCTTAAATAAAGAAAAACAAAGAACCAACTACCTATAAATCTCGGAGAGGTATGGAGCTAGGAAAAAAGAGCAAGAAACAAGCTGCCTGTAAATCTTGGAGAGGTATGGAGCTAGGAAAAAAAGAACAAAGAATCAACTACCTATAAATCCCAAAGAGGTATGGAGCTAAGAAAAGAAACAAAAACAAAGAACCAATTGCCTCTAAACCCCACAGAAGTATGGAGCTAGGGGGAAAAAAAAACAAAGAACCAAATACCTGTAAATTGTGGGAGAGAGGTATGGAGCTAGAGATAAAAAAGAACAAAGAAACCAAGAGCCTGTAAATCCTAGAGAGGTATGGAGCTAGGAAGTAGCTATCTATAAATCTTGGAGGGGTATGGAGCTAGGAAAAAAGAACAAAGAACCAGCTACCTGTAAATCCCGCAGAGGTATGGAGCTAGGGAAAAAAGAACAAAGAAACCAACTACTCCAAGAGGTATGGAACTAGGGAAAAAAGAACAAAGAAACCAAATGCTTGTAAATCCTAGAGAGGTATGGACCTAGGAACCAACTGCCTATAAATCCTAAAGAGGTATGGAGCTAGGAAAAAAGGAGATGAAGGAGAGGTCCAAAGAGGTCCCTATCGAGCTGCCAAAATGGGAAATGGTGTCGCTTGCTGTGCTGCGGGGGTGAGAAACGGGACACTTAGCAAAGTTCGGAGTGTTGCCTGGTGAGAAACCGGACAAAGCCGCGAGTGCCCTTTGGTGAAAAACTAGACACTTGAGCAAATTTTGCAAAGTGTCGAGTGGTTAGAAACCAAACACTTGAGCAAAGTCTAGAGTGTCGCCTAGTGGGAAATCGACACCTGAGCAAAATTTGAGAAACCGCACATGAGCAAAAGCCGGGCAAATTATGTTGCCTTGACATGGATAAAGAACTATGACTTGAATAGTCCCGGACCTGAAGCTAACTTCTTGAATGTGAAGACTGACCTTTGGACTACCTTTTCAACAGTCCCAAATGTGAAGACCAACCCAAGCACAACAAATGAAGGATCACAGACTACATTTTGAACAATCCCGGATCTGAAGATTGACCCAAGCACAACAAATGGAGGACCTCGGATCAAAATCTAGACCTAACATGAAGAGCACCAAGGATTGGGAATCAACCAATAAAGAAAGAGGCCACGCCCACATGATGGACAACTTCTTTTACATTGAATCTCTGATACTCTCACGTCAATATGGCTATGGATGCCATTCTTCATGCATCGCTCTACATATTCATCTTGTATAATATAGCATGGTATTGCATCACCTCCTAGGATTTTCCTTGTGGCACATTGTATATTGGAGGATATACACCTACAATCATTAAGGGAAAAGATATGTGTTGAGGTTTGGACATGGCGTTTGCCCCATCATGGGAATACCCCTAGAACTAGTCACATTAGCTTATTGAAGTTAGGCTAATGAATTAAGGAATCTTATCATGAGAAAATGTCAATTCAAGATTGGTAGTTACATGCACAAGGGCTTGTGAGGAAGTTACACACATGTGGGTGGTTACACATAGGATCTTGGTTCTTGGAAGTTAAAGGGCCACCTTACCCTTGGCTATTTCAACCACCCTCTTGTACTTGTTTGATGGATAGAAGACAATACCCACTTTGGAGCCCAACACTTCTCATCCATCATTAGGAGGGATATAGATTACAAAAAGTGACCTTTGGGATTAATTTTAATAAACTCTTAATCAAGTTGTAGTGAATGGGAAGGGAGGGGAGTGCACATTGTATCCACTAGATTCAGGGGTAAAAGTAGGGGCTATTCAATGTATGTCACCCTAGTAGTCTCCATTACTCCCCTAGTAGTTTCCACTACTCTTCTAGAGGCTACTCCCCTAGTTGTCTATGCTACACTCCCCTATTTAACTCCCTCATTGTGTCGCGGACATTCGGCGCCATCATAAAACCATAAAAATTTAAAATTTTAGATTTTTTCCCAAATAGTATTTTTTCCTCAAAAAAAGCCATCCCATAATATTGTATGGTCTAAAAAGGCTTTTCAAGCCTCATTAGCTCTTTCTCTGCTCTTTAATCATCCAGCCTCATTAGCCCTTTCTACGCTCTCTAATCATCCTCTAAACTTTCACCCATCTCTAATCATTTTCCAATCTCTCTCTAATTCTCTAATCCATCTCTTAACTCTTTCTAATCCCTTAATCCTCCACTAAACCTTTTGTTGCATGTTACTAATACTATCACGAACTTGTAAGTTCCCTCTAATCTCTCTCCTAGCTTCCATTAATCCATTAGTAAACTCTTAATATCTCTATAATAATCATGAAAATACTAATCCTATAGAAGACCTTTGTTGTAAACTTCTAATAATTTTGTAGGCTTTTAATCACTCTCTAATCTCTCTCTCTAATATCTCTCTACTCCACCTACATGCTTTCATTTCTCTCTAGTAACTCTTTAATTCACCTATAAGCTTTCTAGTTCTCCCAAATCCTTTAGCAAGCTCAAGTAAGAGACCTAATGAGTCCATTTCTAAGTACCTTCTTCACAACTCCAACAATCATCAAGATATTTGCATTGGAAAGAGATTTAGGGTTAATGATTGGGTTTACATGCAACCCAAATCAAGAGGACCACAAAAGGTTCAAAATCTTGGTGTTTTGGACCAAGATTAGAAGGGAAGATTGTTGGGTTTCATGAGAACCAAGAAGGATACTATGTTGGCAAAGGTACAACATGTGTACATGGCTTCAAACATTCACCTTCCTCCCCAAATGGTTGTGTAGCCATCAACATTCATTGAGGAAGAACCATTGAAAAGCCTTTTTGGGACTTTCCATGCTTTTCATGCTAGTATAGGTGAGGCTTTGTTTCCTAGCAAGAATCATAGAACACTTCTTTATAGTATAATATTTTTCTACATATATAATTACATTATTTCATCTCGATCTAGGGACTATGGTTGGCTTGAAAAGCTTTCATTGCCTTCATTAGATCATATGGAGTGGCCAATCTCGGATAAGTGGTCTATAGATGCATTCCAACGCAAGATATTATGTGACATCCACTTGTCCTTGAAGTTCTCTAAGCCATTGCGATCCATAGGTCTTAGCTAGAATGCTCCTATACATTGATTTGTTCACATATTTTGTAAAGTTGCAACACATTCCACCGCTACAATGTTTATTTGCAAGAATTTGTAAGTTGAACAACTTAATGGTTTGTTGGGAGAAGGTTGGGATGTTGTGGAAGGTCTACATAAGGGGGATGTGTAATCTTGCCAAGTAGTGAGTTCAAGTGTCACATTTAGATATTTTAAGGCACGCTTGTTAACCACATTTGGTTAACACAAAGGGGGTTTGTACGTGAGTATCGAGGTAAAACTCAGCGCCCCCTAGCCGGTACAATCACATGCATTCAATCAATCAGACATACCTCTAGTCTATCATTACACACGCACACCCTTCTCTCTTGACACACACACCCATTGAAAATAATCCCTTTAAAACAAAATGTGTGTATGCATCAAAAACAAGTCGGTGACCATAAAATCCATGGCCCTTTTCTCCCAGCTCAGGTATGACAATCTCGACCATTCACCCGGCTCAGGTCCAAAATGAAACAATATCTTGGCCATTCACTTGGCTCAGGTCCAAAACAATGCCACAGCCATTCACCTGGCTCAGGCCCAAAAATGAATCAAAGCCTCGGCCATTCACCCGGCTCATGCTAAAAGTAATATAGCCATAAACCCGGCTGAGGTTTTGATAGTAGTATGAGTAAGCTCTAAAATTCTACGATAACATGATTGAATTACAGACTTTAACCACGAGCCCATTCACCATAGGCGAGTCTGGGAGTCATCATCGCCACATCCCAATCCACCGTATCAAAATTACCACCCGAAGGTGACAAGACGTTATGGGAGTGCAGTGGTGGATGACTAGAACCTTCCCATCCCCACTACCCCATGGTCCCTTTGCATGTGCTCATCCTCTCGTGTTACGCGCCCACTCTACGTTCTACCCAAAGGGGGTCACTTCCTGGAAATGCCTACACACGGAGCACCCGACGGGTGACATCCGCAAGGGATCGCACAACCATCATCACCTCTAGGACACATGGATCCAATCTCAAACTCATAATCACGTGATCATGAATGCATCATAATGCGCATGTTTTATGCGCCGGTTGATGTTCATAGCTGTGGGACTGTGGTTGATCTTCTTGCCCGGAAAGGATGCCCAAGCCTGACACCCATGCCAAGCCATGCCCCCATTGGGCCAAACAACTACCCCCACCCGCCACCCCTGCAGGAGAGCCCTCGCATGCCCGCCGCCGCATACCCAACCACCAAGAGTCGTTGGCCAAGATGGTGTGCACCGGAGGTCTGTGCGAATAGGTTGCCCGGCCGCTTTGGTATGCGGTGTCGATGCCCATAGGAGACCCACACGCCTTTTTTCTGGCCCCATAGCCGGTGCCCAGGACCTATCGGCCCTTGCAATAATTGCACGCATATGTCGTATGAGCAGCCCCTTACAACCCCCCGCCGATAGGGTCCTCACCCCCCCTGACACCCCCACCTCCCCTCTTAACTCACGCCCTCTTGCCCTTGACTTTCCCGCCCCCCCGCCCATTCCACTATTCTATCTCCTGTGTGACCCGCCACCTCTCTCCTCCCTTGCCTATGATGACAGAAGCCTTTATGACTCCATAGGATCTAATGGAGAGGGTCCTAAAATGATGAAGGTCGTGATGAACTAGAGAGCAAACTAGAGAGCGATGGAGCTTGTGAGAGGAGCTGGAGATCGATGGATCTCGTGTTGAACTAGAGAGCCATGGAGTTGGTGAACATGGCCTTCGCGAAGGCATTGAAAAACCTACATTTTCATTTAGTGTTCAATTAGAGAAAGAAATATGGTGGGTGGGAGCCTTTGAGGTTCCCCCAAAGAGACACATGAGGTGCTAGCATGGGTCTTCAAGAGGTTGCCTTGGATTACTAATGTGATGAAGGCACAAATTGGGGGTGAGCAGTTGATGAGCAGTTGAATGTTGAGGGTCTAGGAAGTTTTGAAGTAGATTGGCATCTTGGTGGGGACCTAAAGATAATCAAGTGTATGCTTGGTTGCAGTCAAGGTGCAAATATTGCTCACCCATGCCCATGGTGCATGGGTGGGTTGAAACAAAAAACAAAGAAGAAACGCAAGGGCACGAACAATGGTGAAGAGGAATGTGAGGAAATGGGGACTTTGTGAGGGTGAATGGGATGGTGGTGTCCTTTCATCACCTATGATGGCACCTCCAAATAGGGATTTAAGGGATAATAGTTGGAACCCCATTATTCCTTTTGCTCTCAAGAATGTTCACTTTTGTACTTTGTATGCTTTCATGTGTGTCTTTGACCGCCTCTTAAAGTGTCACATTGACTGTGCTTTCACTATACCTGGTAAAGCTCGACAAGATGAGGCAATTTCAAAAGTAGAGAACATTCTCAAAATGAGATTTGTTGTCATGGGGATAATGTGGAGATTCGAGTGAACCACAAGACCCCAGGAAGTTCCCATATGGTTGCTTAGAAGGTTTCAATGAGAGTGGTGCCAAGGCCAGAAGGTTTCTCCAAAAGCCTTCAAATAAACGCGAGATGGTCTAGAGAATTGCAGACAAGCAAGATGTAGAGGAATGTGAAAACGCTTCTCCAAAGATATGGGAGCTGTGGAAAGATCTTTGTGCTTGCACTATCTCAGATTGCTTGCATGTAAATATTGTTGTTTTGTGTGAGCAGGTGTGGGCAGATTTCAACAAGGTAGTGCGGTTGATGAGTAAAAGCAACACAATTGAGAAGTAACATTAACAATTGAGAAGTAACATTAACATTTTAAAGCAGATTTGCAAAGCTTCATTAAATTTGTGGTCAACACATGGGGTGAATTGAATATTGTGCATTACATGGTGAAAAGATTGCTAAAGATTGTTATAGTTTTGCACAAAAGTTTTTTACCAGTAACACATTTTTAGTAAATTGGGGTTTTGTTTCCTATCTACAACACATCTTGTACGCTCATGGCATGTGGTTACGGATCTCTTACCATGTGGAGCACCCAAGGAATGGAGAAGACAGAGGTGGCAAGACTCCCTCAAACTATCTCAAGGAAATATTCGATTGGTTCTTCCATTACACCCTTGGAAGAAACATTTCAATGGAGAGGGCTAAAAGGTCAAAATTGGTTTGGCTTGCCAAGAAGAATATTAAGGGCAAGAAAGCACCATAGTGGAGGGTAGGGATAGGGCCGCACACCATGCCGCATGGAGAAATAACATGAAGAAGGGTTGGAAAAGTTTGGGCCCCTATTTATAGCAATGTGGTGTAGGGTTTAGGTTTAGGGTTTTTGATGGAGGCCAATGCTTATAAATTGCCTCCCTTGGATCTTCTCTTCTCATTTTGCCTTTAATTTTGTTTTAGAGCTCCTCCCTTGTCATGGTAGCCCATGAGCTTGATGATTACTTACTTAACCTAGAGCTACCCACTATTTTTGAAGAGGAGGAGGCCTCTCTCTCCGCCGTAGAGATGCATGCTTAGAAAGAGAGAGAATGCGCTCCCACATTTTACATTTGCAAAACCTTGGCACCCGTATTGACCATTTTGCGTGGGTGAGTAATGTACTTTTATATAGTACTTGCATTAGAGCATCATTTGTTATGATGAATGACAAACTTTACTTTGTAGGCTTGCGGTGTAAACCAAATTTAGTTTGCCCAATGGTCAAGTGGTAGAGCCCGTGGTGGTGACCCCTCACTATCGGAGGAGCACCATGCAATGTCCTTGTAGTATGCAATAAACATTGTGTCGCACCGAGAAGCACCGAGAAGCCATGGTGCGAAATGCTATGGAAGTATTGGAGTCCCATAGTTTCTAGCATAAACAAATCAAACGTAGCCATAAACTTACTTAGAATGATCTATTAGCCAACCAACACCTCACTTTTTAATGCAATGTTATCATGTGATGTAATCATATGATACATAGATCAATAAGAAAATGATGTTGCTTGGCAAATATGGATTCCTAATATTTTACAAGTATTTTGTAATGTGCAAAATGATTGATTTTACATAGAAATAATGAAAGGACCCACAAGGGTGCAAAAATGCCTTGTGCGGGGCGCCCACACATGGCATTTTTGCACCCTTCTAATCCATTGAACATGGATCCCTGATGTTTTACAGTATGCTGTAAGTGTAAAATCTTAGATTTCTCTCATGAAATTTTTATATATCTAAGAGTGTGTGAGAGACTGTGTCGGTGTGTGATGGTGTTGTAATGGGCAATATTAAAAAAAAAGGCCATCGAATGTTTTCAGATGCAAGCATATTATAGTTAGGGTTTTGGGTTGCATGTGACATGCCTCTAATATTTAGGGTTTAGGTCACCTTCTATAAAATGGAGGTTCCTTTTTAGGCCCATTTCATATTTCACTTCTCCTACTCTCCACGCTTCACAACCTCGAGCTCTCCTATGGCACACACAAAGCAGACTTGTAGGAAAATCATGGAGGAGTGGAGGAGAAAAAAGAAACAAAACGCTAGGAAGAATATAGAGATCTTCAACGCCCGCATGGAGAAGTATGCACAGAAGAAAAGGAAAGCGATCGTGGATCCTGAGTGAAGAAACTGAGAGCAGCAGGCAACAGTAGTGGAGATGACACATCATTTGGGGGAGCCTACATGGTACCACATGGAGATTCCCTACCACCTGGCAATGGGGTCAAAGACTTTGCCCAGAGCTCATGTGTAGTAGGCTGCCATGGGGGGAACAACCAGGTGAAGCAACACCGGTTGAAGAACCTCCAACTGCTAAAGAACCATTCCCATAGGAATCGTACAAGTCAACAATTTTCAAGCCCCCCTATTGATGACAACCTAGTGCCGCCCAGCCTCTCCCACGTGGCCCTAGGCGAAGAAAACATTCAAGCCTTAGGGTATTTCAAGAGATACACCATTACCAAAAGTCTGTTGAGATGCTGATAATGGAAGGCACCATTCACCCACACATGTAAAGAAATTCTCTGGGAGTACAAGATGGAATGTCGTATGCAATCGGTCACTCTTGAAGCACTGGAGGAGGCCGCCGAGGCCTACCTTATTGGTCTTTTTGAAGATAGTAACTTGTGTGCAATCAATACCAAGCGTGTGAGAATCATGACAAAAGACATGCAGTTGGCTCGACGCCTTTGTGGAGAAAATGGCCAAGAAAAATAGGGATTGAAACATTTACATTTTAATGTAAATGTGTCTATTATGAAAGGAAGAGATGCTTTCTTTATCTTGTTTCTTTAATTTTACTTAATGTTTGGACTCTGTTATTAGTTTTGTTATAAGCGAAGTACTTCTTCAATATAATATTTTGAATTTACATAATTATTGAGTTGAAGTTCATAGTTGTAAAAGGGTGTGAAAAGGGCCTCTATACGGGGAGCCCACACCTCGTATTTTCACACCCTTCTGGACTTCGTAGTTCATTTTTGTTTTAAAGCAAAATATGTCTTGAGTGCCAAAAGGGTGCAAAAATTTGTTCTACGGGGAGCCTGCATCACCCATTTTTGCACCCTTCTGGACTTCAAAATTTGAATTGTGTTAAATCCTAGTTATAAGTTTTGTTTATGATCTACTTACGTTCACATTGTGATCTATTTGATTTTTTGGACTCTGTGTGACAGCTGTGTGCATTCATATATGCATAACATTAGTGGGATGACTAACACATGATATCAGATTACCATGATTTTCATGATATCAGATTAGCGTGTCAGAATCGTAATCAGGTTCGTCATTGTCGAACTCGGAACTAGTAACATCTTGAGATTCTTCTAGTGTTTCTCTTATACATAATGTATCAATTAGGTAAGTTGATTGATCAATCACAATTTGCACACGTTCAAGATTATTATTGAAAGATATTTGATCATTCTGATGAAACAGTAAGTGCCATTGTTGAGCCTTATGTAGCAATTGAACATTGGGATTTAAGTTATTGAAACTTTGTGGGTTGAAAACATTATATCAAAAAGATGCTGAGTTGTTTTTTCTAATACTAGCTGGAGTCGCAATTGGCTTTGTTTAGAATTCACACTGTTAATTCTCCCACTTGGTTGCGGTCCGTTTCTTCATCAAAAGAGAACACTAGGCAATTGATGATTTGAAGAAATGGTTGAAAATGTTAAAAGGCATGATTTCTAAATTGGGAATATAGTGGTATGTGAACCAATCCATTGAGTATTGGAATGAAGTCATGGTGAAGACAATCCTGTCCGCCAGGACGAGTTGGATGAATGTGAGATTTTCATCCCAAACTTAGTCCCAAGTTGTTTGTTGTAGACAGTCAATCAGAATAACGGATCCTTGAATCTCCATAGCATATGATCCAAGAATCCATTGAAGGATTTGGATTTGTATGATGTTGTGTAGTTGACTAATGTGGGCAAGAAGCTAAATTTGTGCACCATTGTTCATGGTGCTGGAAGCTTGGAGAGAAATGAAATGGTAAGGGTGTGATTGTGTGACACAGGTACGTGAAACTTGTATCCTTGGATAAGGGTTTATATGCATGTAGGCAGGGTGTGGTAATAATGCTTCGGGGTGACCTGGCGTGGTACCCAACTAGCCGCGCCGTTGGTGGGTGAACTGGCGTGGTGGCTAATTGTGGCTAATTGGTGGCCAACTAGCCACCAACTACATGCTTAAAAAAAGAGAATATGAGACGCAAAAAGATTAAAAGATACACCCATCCCATATAGAGTTTGAGGGTTTTGTGTGAACATTAATTAGCTAGAGTAGGTCATGTCCCTAGTAAATTTCAAGAGATAGACATGAATGGATCAAGCCATGGGGATACCTCTTCGGGGGAGTTCTTTTTTTGACTGGAAGACCTCTTTGTCTAGTGGGGGACTAAATTCCCAAACTACTGATGTATTGATAACTCACAAGTAAAATGCTTATAAAAAACTAGCTATTTGCTTTACGACATAGAGAAAAGAATAAAAGTTAAGGTCAAATTATAAACATTTTCCTAATTGCTCATGCATATGGGTATGGCTAGACAAAGACACATTCCTATGTATGTCCACATAAGGAGATGACTACGCATATATTAAGGCTTGTGTGCACTTTGCAAACCCAGTCATTGATCTCAAATATCACTATATTGTTCACTAGGTTTTGACTATGAATCTTCATTGTTGACGGAGATAAACTCATAAGGTTGATTCAAGGTTGATTCAAGTAAATCTTCAAGAAGTTTTTCCACCCTTTTGGATTTTTTAGTTCATTTTTGTTTTAATGCAAAGTAAGTTTTGAGGGCCAGAAAGGTGCAAAAATGGCCTGTACGGGGAGCCCGCATCATGCATTTTCGCACCCTTCTAGACTTCCTAAATTGATGTGTTTAATCCTAGTTATACATTTCATTGCGATCTACTTATGTTCACATTGCGATGTACTTAAGTTTTGACATGAAATACTTGTGTGCCAGAAGGGTGCAAAAATTCCATGTACGTGCTCCTCGTTTAGTCAATTTTTGCACACTTCTGGCCTTTCTTTCTAAACTTCAAGAAGTAATACACCATCATGGTGGTTGTAAAGACTTTTCCTCAATAAAAGACAATTCCTATAATGAACAATAGAAAATAGCGGGCTACAAATGGTAATTTGTATTCATATAAAAGATTACACATGTGAGGAGGGAATTCTTTTTACAAGGGATGTTCAACGCTTTTTGGCTATGGGGTGGTCCCCTGTTACAATGGCTTCGACAATGTCCTTTGCACACCGCTACCCAACAAAGGCCAGGAACAAGTTGCCTAGCACCAATCTAATGTAGAAGCCTTCCTCTCACCAAAAAATGTAGCCTCAATAGGCTGGATAGCACTCAGAGAAGCCAAATCCTTGCAAAAAACAATACTATCTATAGCAATATGCTCCAAACCTCCAACCAAGAGAATGTACCCACAACTTGCAAAAAACACTACAAAATAGACTAGCCACCAAAATATGATCCAAACCTCCAACCAAGAGACCGTACCCACAACTTGAGGCCATCGGTCAACCGCTCCAAAAGAGGGGGTTGAGAAAAAAAAATGTAGATCTGATGAGCTGCCAAAAAATGCAAGGAAGAAGAGCTCACCACACAGTTGAGAAAATGTTATAAGATGGTGCAAGAGAGAAAACGCAAGCCTCTAGGGAAACCTAGAGCTCTAATACCATGATAGAGTGGCACAAGAAAGCGGAAGCAAGAAACACAGACTAGAGTGTCCGTGGAGAGAGTGCACATGGAGAAAGATGAGAGAAGTAAACAACTAGCACTAGATACCTCAAAAGGAAAAGAAGAGGATGTTGGAATATGATCAATGTAATGGATTAAGGTTGAAGGGCACATCATGTAATGGTGAGAAGGAAAAGTAAAAATGTGGAATCTACTTGGAAAGAGGACACACCCCACTTGGAGCAAGCGAGTTCAAGAAGATGCCTTGTAAGCAAGATTGTAGGAGGTCATATGGAGGGAATCCCCTTGGATACCTTTGGGATTATGTAAGCAATGATGTCACCATCTCATGTATTTAAAGGCTATAAAATGGATCCTTCATTAATGGAAAATCAACGAGTTTTTTTTATGTCATGATTATGCCCTCATAATGTTGTGATTTATTGCCTACTTAATCTTGTTTAGTGTCTCTAATCACTCTAGCTTCATGGCTCATTTTCATCAATTACATCCCCCATAATCTAATCCTCTTGAATTGTGTAGCTTAGTATTATATTCCTCTTGAATTGTGTAGCTTAGTATTAGAATCCTAACAGAGGATACAGTAGAAGTGCTCCCAAGGCAAGGGACATGGCAGTCCCATAGGTGAAGGGTGCATACAAGGCAACACACACTACAATCCAAGATGACGTGGAATGAGGGAGTAGGGGGCATTTATATAGGCCTCCACCCTTATAGTCAGCTCACTACAACATGCCAACTTGAATAAAATATGCCCAATGACTAGAAGAAAGATGCACCACAATCCCATGAAAGGAAGTCACCTAGGGCTAGCCCACATGAAAAGGAGCTCGCTGATTGATAACAATATGGGGGCACTCCCTCTATTGGGGAATGGTGCCCCCCACCATGTCAAGGGTGGCCAGCCCACAAACAAGGGCTAGGATGAACCTGATGAACCTGGAAAAATGGGGAAAAATAGGGGGAGGGTCCCAAAACCTCTAGAGACACCAAGAGGACCTCATGGCACCGTAGATGGGGTTGAATTTCTAACACTAATTATGTAGGCTAGGAAATCATGAAACCATGCATAGCCTATGACAACATTAAGGCCTAATCATGTATCTATTTAGTCCAATGCATTAATTAAATTTTGTGGGTACCTATTCATTTTTGTGTTCTAAGGTCTATTAAGGTTCTTGATGTACTTTTTTCTAAGGTCTATTAAGGTTACCCATATAAATAAAAATCTTGATGTACTTTTTTCTAAGGTCTATTAAGGTTACCCATATAAATACAAATCTTAAAAATATTTCCACTGTAAAAAAGGCTCTCCATGTTTTATTTTCCTAAGGTTTTTTATACCTCCCACCCTCTCCTCCGCCCCTCCTCTATGCCCACATGGCCTATAACCCACCCTCGTGCCCGCCCATCCTCCCCCCTCCTCTCCTACCTATCCTCCGGCCCTTTCCACGGCCTTGCCTACTCTGCGTGTGCCCCCTTCCTCCTCCGTGGCCTCCTCTATAGTCCTACATTGCACCCTTTCTCTATGCATGTCCACCACCTTCCTTAGCCATCTATGTCTGCCCACCTTCCTCCTCTATGCCCCTCAGCCTGCCCACATTCCTCCTCTTGCATGCCCTCGCTTGCTCCTACCCACCCTCTTGCCTCCTCTACACCCCCTTTATCCATTAAAACTAATTAAATTAACTTGATAAAATAAACATTAAATTAACAACTAATTAAAATTAAGAAAAGGATTAGGGAGCCTACCTCTCTTAAGCGCAGTTAATGGAGGTCCGCTCGGTAAAAATGGAGAAAATGAAGGGGGTGGGGGCTCCTTATAGCTCTCCTTATAGCTTGATCGAGGTACATGAGAACAACTAGGATTGCATTCAGGACCTGGATCGAGGTCCAATATGCAATCTTGGCCGTTAACTACCTCGATCGAGGTGTATGGATGGCCATGATCTCATATATACCCGATTGAGGTAGCAACTAGGATTGCATCTAGGACCTTGATTGAGGTCCAAGATATGCAATCTTGGCCGTTGCTACCTCGATCGGGTATATATGAGATCATGGCCATCCATATACCTCGATCGAGGTAGTCATTAGGAATCGTTTGGGGTCTTCTTGGGCCCTTTTATTTGGACGTTTAGTGAAATTCTTACGATTCTAATCAAGCTTTGACCAAGCTGGAAGCCTAGGCCTGAAAATGCATATTTTCTTTTTTCCATAAATAAAAAGAGCCTCAAAAAAGATCTAATGATTAGATCCTCTCACCTAGGGAAGGAATGCACCCTTTAATGCTTGGAGGTGGCTTTTGGCTAGCACTACCCCACTCTTCCCCATGTAGATCCTACACCTCATCTCTCAAGGAGGGTTCCAAAAAAGGCGGCACTCCTCTCTCTCCCTTTTTGGAGGTACTGTTGAGGTCTCTCTCTCTCTACACGCTCTCTCTAAAATGCCCTGGGTGGGTTTTACTTGGGTAAACGCTTCTTTTCCTCTCTCTAGAAGCCCATGCTACCAGATCTGCATCTCACATAGCCTCTCTCTATTCTCTCCCATCCCTCTCTCTTATGAGAAGCCATTTCCCTCCCATTTTGAGCTCTCCATGGCCTCTTCTCTCTCTACTGTTGTGTAGGGGTGTAAACTTGCACATCCTTGCTCTCCCCCTCCATTCTTTCTACCTCCAACCTCTCCATCTTCACTCCCATGATAGCCTCTCTCCTCTCCCTTCCCACTCTCTTCCATGAAGCCATTTCAGCTCTCTATGGTCTCTTCTCTGTCTACTGTGTAGTGGTGTTTATCTGCAGAGCTCCATTCCCTCTACCTTCAACCTCTTCGTCTTCACCCCCACATTTGCATGCACTCACTAGGACAGAGGAGCTTCAATGCAGCTTAAAGCTTAAAGCTTAATCAAGGTAATGGAATCCTAATGGGTTCTGCACATTATCTTGTTTGTGTCCTGGGCTCCTATTGTGTGTTCATTTGTTGTTATGTTGAAAGCAGGGAATGTTCTCTATGGTCTCTTCTCTGTCTACTATGTAGTGGTGTTTATCTGCACATCACACAGGAGCTTCAATATGCAGCTTAAAGCTTAAAGCTTAGTGAAGGTAATGGAATCCTAATGGCTTTTGCACATTATCTTGTTTGTGTCCTGGGCTCCTATTGTGTGCTCATTTGTTGTTATGTTGCAAGCAGGGAATGTTCTCTATGGTCTCTTCTTTGCCACTGTGTAGTGGTGTTTATCTGCACATCTCCATTCCCTCTACCTTCAACCTCCCCCACATTTGTATGCACTCACCAGGACACAGGAGCTTCAATGCAGCTTAAAGCTTAAAGCTTAATCAAGGTAATGAAATCCTAATGGCTTCTGCACATTATCTTGTTTGTGTCCTGGGCTCCTATTGTGTGCTCATTTGTTGTTATGTTGCAAGCAGGAAATGTGAGGAGGCACTGTTGGGCATCAACACCTCAGACGAGTCTGTGCACATCATCGACAAGAAAGCTATCATGAAGATGATAGCTGACCTTGCACAAAATAGTTGTGTGACAGGCCCTGTGTGGCACAGACTAAAGTGGTAGGCAAGGAAGGTCCTCTCCCATATTTTCATTGAGTATTGTGTGTGAATCACTAGTGAGTGGAACTACTACAAGCCCGTTAACTTTGTGAGCTTATGTGATGTTTTTGTTTGCAGTGCTTGTGGTAAACTGAGTCGTCGTTTGTCTTCTTTGATTGTCTTTTGTCTTTTGGATGATCGGCGCTAGGGGGTTTGGTCTGCATGGTCAGGCCCTCGTGGAGGGTGGCTCCACACCTCTCGCCATGTGTGCGTGAAGTGCCAGTTTTTTTAGTGTTGAAAAGAAACAAGAGGGAGAGTTGTTCTTGGCCCTTCAATGAGTAAGTACCCCTTGCTTTCTTTTGTGAATGCAATATGGATCTCTGTTATACTAACAAGTGCTATTCTACAGGAGGCTGGTGCACACAAGTGTCACTCCAACCTTGTAAGTGGATCCAATTACTAATCAGGCAATGAGACAGATGGATGAAGAAGCAAAAGTGGTAAAAGCCTGGCAAGGACCGGAGTTGCAAGTTCCAATGACAATATGTACCCAGAGCAATGGGTAGAGAGAGGGGTAAGTGACTGGGAGTTTAAGAGGTGTCCTTGGTGGCTAGATTATTTACTCAAGCGTGTGCCAAGAAGTGAGGAGCTTCTACAAAAAGGTGTCAAATTGTTCAGAAGTGAGGAGCTTCAATTCTTTAAGGCGACATATTATGAAAGTGGTGAGTGGGGATATCTCAGATCTAATGCACAAGATCATGGATAGCCAGTTGTCGACGGTGTGGCTCTGTCTGGGCCCTGACGTTATTCCAGTTGTAATTTTTATTATTAACAATTTTCATTAGCAATTTCATTAACAACTTAAAATGGTCTTTTTATAACTTAAAAGTCTCTATTTTTGTCATTTTCTAAGTTTAGCTTGCTCTCTCTGTCTTTCAGTCTCTCTCCCAAACTCTGCATCCTCACGATCCTCATGTATACTCTCTCGATAGTCTGCACCATGGAGCAGCCTGCTGACCCTAGTGGTGCAGCGGATCAGAATGATATTTTCACCATTGAAAGCATATTCGGAGACCTTGGACCACTTCCTTCCGCGACCAAAACTCCATTCCCTACACCACTCGAAGTGGAGGAGGAGAGAGCGAGAAAGGCAGAGGCTGATGCAGAAGCCAATTGCATGGAAGAGAGGAGGAGAAAAAAGGAACAGGAAAGGCAAGAGGAGGAGCAAAAGAAGCGCCTATACAGGAGGAAAGGAAGTTTAAAGCCAAGGCAACAGACATAGGAGCTGGGACAAGCAAAAAAAAGCAATGATTCAAGCAATGTGCAAAGCGCAAGTCCACTAGAACAAGTGAGGAAGCAACGCAGAGGGAGGATCGCAAGAAGAAGTACAAGGCAGACAAACCACCTTGGGGCCGACGGCCTCAAGCCCCTCCACCCCCCTCAACCTAAAAGAAGAGACGATTCCGACCAAGGACTATGGCCCTACAAGAAAGTCTCAAATTCTTCGTGCCATTCTTCCACCTTTTGCTCGGCTGGTGAAAGAAATTATCGATGAATATTTGGACATGTAGCAATCAGGGCATACATCAAACTACCAACTGTAGATACATATGGCACCTTTGCCACCATCTCAGCCTTATCTGTATTAGAATTGGGACAATCTTTTTTGCTAGATAACTTCACATATGAAGGCAATGGTGTACTCAATGGCTTCCCACTTTCCATATGAAAGTGTATGAGCACCTTGTTAATGTATTCTGTCTGAGACAAATGAAGCAACTACTGAGATCTATCTTGTTGAATACGCATGCCCAAAATATGACTAGCATCACCCAAATCTTTCATATCAAAATTTGCATGTAATTTTGATTTCAAGGCGATTACATCATCACTACTTTTACTAGCAAGTAACATATCATCCATATGCAGGATCAAGATAATCAAGCTACCATCTGCAACTTTGTTAGTGTAGAGGCAATGATCAAAGTCACTTCTTTTGAAGCCTTGAGACAGCATGAATGAATAGAATTTATGGTACAATTCCCTTGGTGCCTGCTTCTTAGGACCATAAAGGATCTTCTTGAGCTTACACACCAAATGCTCTTTGCCTGCTGTCTCAACAAAACCCTCTGGTTGCTGCATATAAATATCTTCATGAAGATCACCATGCAAAAACACTGTTTTCACATCCATCTGGACAAGCTCCATGTGCTCTTTGGCAACCAATGCAAGAACACATCGAAGAGTGGTCATTTTCAGAACTGGTGAAAATATCTCATCAAAGTCCACTTCTTGTTGTTGCTTAAATCCTTTAGCAACCAACCGTGCCTTATACTTTGGTCGACCATCATTGGTAATCTCCATCTTATAAACCCACTTACATGGCAAAGCCTTTTTCCCACTTGGTAAAGCCTTTTTCCCACTTGGTAAAGCCTCCATGAAATGTTCAACTGGTTCTATCACGTTCTGGTTGGAAAAAAAGGCAAAAATCTCACGGTAATGTGTCTCTTAGGCGTCAAATAATGAAAACTGTTAATGCAAGAAGAACTGAAGGATACAATAGATCAAATGCTAGGGAGAGACTACGGCAGTGGGTAGCAAGCAAGCGTCGGTGTGGTTCCTCATGGGCTTAAACTCTCTGATTATAATCTTTTTGTGTTTTTAAATTTTCTAAAAGTTTTAAAAAATTATATTTATAGACATATTTAAGTCATTTTTCATTTATAACCACCACATTTCAATTTTTTCTTTGTGCTCTACTGTCTCTTGCCCTTCCACTATCTCTCGCACACGTACATACCTAGGCCATGCCAGAAGAACAGGAGCAAGACTTGCGGTTTTTTGATCAACTCGGCCCACTACCTGCTACAGCAAAAAGGACAAATCTACCTATAGTAACAGAGCAAGAGGCAAAGGAGATGAGAGAAGAAGAGTGCACGAAGGAGGCTGAAGAAGCGCAACGCAGGAAGGAAGCTGAAGAAGCAGAGCCTAGTAGAGAAGCAAAAGAAGAGTAGCGTTGAAAAGAAGCCGAGGAAGGTCAAGGGCAACCATCGGAGATTGTTATTGAGGCCGACACCCTAGAATAGCTAGAGGTTATCTTACAGAACAGGGAGGCCAAGCTCTTGTCCTATGGCATCACGAAAGATACCATTGACAAAGAGGTTGCTCTTGTGAGGGCGGCTTGGGAGACAGAAATGCAAAAGAGACAACAGCCCAAAGAGGACGCAAGGAGGGCAAGCCAAGCATAGCCACAAGCAGCCACAACATCCAGACGTCCAGTCAAGAAGTGTGGCAAAAGAATGAAGGGCAAGTTTCGAGACTAACTAGAAGAGGAAGAGCGTGCACAAAAGAAAAAGAAGTTCAGTTTGACCACCATGGGAGAATCAAAGACCACCACCGCCTCCACCAGTTACAAAGAAGAAGAGAAAATGGAGACTTGGGACAATCGCGCTATGAGAGATTAGGAAATATCAGAAAAGCACAGATCTTCTCATCCCCAAGGCACCATTCTCTCGACTGGTGAGAGAAACAATGGAGAAATTTACTGACAGGGTTGACCGCATATAGAGCACAGCTCTTGAAGCTCTTCAAGAAGCTGCTGAAGATATTGTAGTTTCTGTTTTTGAAGACTCAGTGCTGACTATGGTACATGCCAAGAGAGTCACTTTGAAGCCTGTAGATATGTCCCTATAGCGTAGCCTTCTAACTCAATAGGCTAACCCACTTTGTTATTCTCCCTACAAACTTTTGTAATGTTCCCAAATTCTTTTGTAGCATTTTCAAACATTAATGAAAGCTTTTTGAGTTGTGTTACATTCTTTGTTGAGTCCAATTTTTTTTGTATGCTCAGTGCCAAAATGAATATTTCATTAAAAAAAATATAAAAGCACTATACACACAGGAAAACACACACACACACACACACACACACACATATATATACACACACATATATATATACATATACACACATATATATACACATATACACACATATATATACACACACACACACACACACACATATACACACACACACACACACACACACACATATATATACACCCTTATTGAGGGCCTTATGAGCCTCAAGACCAAAAAAATAAAAAATAAAAAGCCATGTACGCTATGGCACAAAAATCGGTAGTTTGACTAGGTCAAACTGTCGATTTTTGCGCCGTAGCGCACATGGAATTTTTATTTATTTATTTTTTATTTTGTTGGTCTTGAGGGGCTCATAAGGCCCTTTAGGTGCCCTAATAGCCCCAAAATCTTATATATTTATATAAGATATTATATATATATATATATATATATCTTATAATAGCCCCAAAATCTTATAATATCTTATGTCTTATATATTTATATATATCCTATATACCTTATATATATATATATATCTTTTATATATATATATATATATATTTTATATATGTATATATATATATCTTTTAATACCCCCAAAATCTTATATACATATATAGGTACACACACACACACACACACATATATATATGTATATATATATACATATATGTACATATATATACATATATGTACATATATGTACATATATATACATATATGTGAGTGTGTATACATCTATAAATATAACACTTTTTTGTACCGCTCTAACCTAATCTCGAATACTTTTTTTAATCACGATCACATTTAAAATGAATCCTAAACAATATTTTCTATGAACACATGAACAAAATCTTGAAATTGCGAGGTTTGAAATGGTGTATCACAAGTACGCCAGGAAAAATCACAACTTACAATGCACAACAAAAAAAATGTATTAAACTTGGAAGAGAAGTTTGCATTACATCTTTTTAATAAGCTCTTGGAAGAGCTCAGGAGAGAGAGTTCTAGAGGCTGGTTTCTGGCCTAAGCTTTGGAATATATCACTTGGCTCATTGATTCCTTGAGCCAAAGAAAGGGCACAATGGCTTAAAACTGAGCCGGGATGCTTGCCCGTAAAGCAATACAAGGCAGCTTCCCTAGCTACCAAAATACATTTATTTATGTTTGAGACTTCCCTAGCTACCAAAATACATTTATTTATGTTTGAGGCTAAGGGGTTCTCCGACAAGACTGCACTAAAGTGCTTTACATTTTAGGAGCTTGGCATAGGCAATCTCTGAATAGTCTAAATGAAAAACCCGCACTATGTCGGCTCTGAGGGCAGGTATATAGTGCCAAAGAGATGCATCTCGACCCTCTGACTTTGGCCGCGTTCCTCCTACGCGCATAGCAAACTTGTCAACATGTCAATATAGAAGTTAGGAAGCGTGAAATGATAGCAATCTGTCGACATGTCAATATAGAAGTTAGGAAGCGTGAAATGATACAACTAAAAATAATTTGCTCTACAAATAAGAAGTTAGGACATACCTCAGTTGCATCGTCACTTGCAACTAGTTGCTCATTTGTCAAGTTTATGCTTCCTTGGTCTTGAGCATCGCTAGCAATCAAGGGCATGTGTGGTTCAAAGGCAGCTACGCTCTCATAGAATTGCACATCTTGCTTTATTTCAACGAGCGCTTTGGCCACTACATCTTCCAAGGAACTGCTACCAATATCGTATGCAAGCGCTTTTGTGAGGTTGTCATCTTCAAAAGAGATTTTCATTTTCCCTTTGTCTTGACCCCCCAGCATTCACGGTAATAATAGACAGTGCCTCATCCTCGAAACCCGAGTGTCTTGGCAATGTCATCCAGAAACAAAAATTCTTTCCCATCAATAATGATTGGATGCAGACATGACAACAAGGTCTGGGACCTCCTCAAGTACTTCATCGCCCTCTAGAACCAGGTCCGGAACCTCCTCGGGAGCATTCTCTTGTAGAGCCACCAATGCCATTGAGGCCTCCCATTGTTCTGTAACATTCTCTTCCTTAGCATGGGCCTCTTGGACCTGCTCCATTAGCTTTGCTTTGCCCTTTTCTTTTTCCTTGCCACTTTCTTTCACCACACCCTCTTGTAATACAGAAGGACCAAAACCATGTCCCAGCGCTCAGGAAAGAAGTGCCAATGTTGCCCATTTGTAGATCCAAGAGTAAGTCTTCCTCCTCATTCCTATAGTCCTTTTCTGTGAGGGATTTTAAAAACCTTGATAGGCGGAATCTAAAATTCTTGTCTTCCCTGAATATGTACTTGATGAGGTCAACCGGAACCCATAGGCCCTCATCACCCTCAAACATGATGGAGTACGTGCTGATGTGTTGATCCATATACTGAATGACATCTGTAAAAGCATCCGCGTGTAGATTCATTGTTGCACGCACATCAATTGCTCCCTCAAACATACGAACGATCTCATCAACCCTATGAAGTAGCTCAAGCTTTCCTAGCTGTGCAATAAGTGCGTCAAGTAGAGGTGCCATGACTATGAGTGATTGCAAGAAATAGAGAGTGTGTGATACAGAAAGGTGTGTGAAATTGAGAGAAAGTGTTAGGAGAGAACGATAATTGTCAATTGATGAAAATGAGTAAAGTATCGTTTATAAATGGGCGACCTTGTTATAAAATTTTTAAAAACTTTTAAAATTTTTAAGTACCAAATTTTTTTGAAAAAATGGTATGCGAAAGCAAGAACGTATCCTTCCATCGTCTCGCAAGGTCATTTCTAATTTACCAGTGGCTCAAGCCACAGGTGCTTGTGTGACCAACCTTACACTATCATAAAAAAATAAAACTTGCACAAGACAATTGAAAAACCTTAATAAGACAGTGAGGCAAAAAAATTGAAATTGTATTTACTTCAATCCAAGATTACATATCTAGTGGTTATTTGATAGCTACACAGCCAGGGAAAGTAATTTCTCTACAAAAAGAAAAGATCGTTCTTGCCTTTTGCGCACTACTCTACCATTGATTATCAAAGCAAAATCACCACTCAGTGAGAATCGAAGAACTAAGTAGTCACGTAAGTTGGCAAGGGACCAGTCATCATCATTCACAGCAACATCTTCTACATCCCCACCTTGCATGGATATATGTAGCACACCTTGTTCTGTTGAGGTTGTGTCGGAGTCTAACGCCTCCCATTCTCCATTTGTAAGCTTCCATCGCCTGTAAGGAAATGCAATGGACAACTGTTGCTTGCCAATATGGTAGTGCATCACAACCTTCTCAACTATTACTCCGCATCTGATGGTGTCTCCATTGTGTTGAACAACTTTTTTATCCCATGCAGGTGATAAGAAACAAGTCAGAGCTCTCTCCCCCTTTGCAATCCATAAAGTTGGGGTGCGATGTGTGTCACTTGTACGGAATAGGTACACAAAGAGGTGTAGAGGTATGAAGCAGGTTATGGTTGCTTTGTGACATCCATATGTGCACTTCATAGCATTTTGCACCTTGCTTTCTATTTGTAAACAAGCCATGGCCACTGAAGCATTGTCTGGAATTGGCCATTCAATAGATGTGAGAGTTGGTGTAGGTTCTGGAACTAATTTTCCAGTACCATTTGCTGTCGTGGGAACCTTATATGTATCCTCATAGAAGAAGATGTTTCGTGCAAGAAGTTGTGCAGCTGGACACCCTCCAAAGATTAAACTACCAAGCTCCACATGGTATGCTTCAAAGGTTCCTGAAATTGCCTCCATAGGCTCCCACTCACTATAGTTTGAGGGAAAAATATCTACGTAGAGGAACCCAAGAACAATCAAAGTAGTGCTCAGTATACCATTATTAGCACACAATTGATTTAAAAACAAGAATATAAAGTGGTGAAATGACTTACAATTTGCAGGAAATCGTTGACGTTGGTCATGGTCTGCTAGTGTCAGCTCTGTTGCCTTGTAAACATGTTGGACCTTGGCTAGCTTTTTTCGATCATGATCTTGTTTGAGCTCCAATATCCACCCTTTCCAATGGTGACTTTGTATATCAACGTATCGCTTTGACACCTTGTGGGTTCCTCTTGTACTAGGCTGCATCGTAATCCAATTCCACTTCTCGTACTGTTTGTATATCAACGTATCGCTTTGACACCTTGTGGGTTCCTCTTGTACTAGGCTGCATCGTAATCCAATTCCACTTCTCGTACTGTTTGATGTTCCAGTGCCCATCCTCATCTTGACCACTGCTACAAGAGAGAGATTGAATACAAATCGGAGGCCTTTGAGCTCTAGAAGAAGACATCAGATGTATATATTAGGGAGATTATAAACCTTGATGGAAAAGGAAAATAGAATGGTCAGAAAGAAACTTAGACTAGGGAGATGTACAAAAGAGAAGGAGTTGTAGCGCGCAAGTTCCAAGGGCTTGGCTGTGCTGTTTACTGCACTTTGAAAGAGGATATTAGAGGGGGTGAGAGGAGACAATTAGTAAGATTATGAGAGCCAAAGCATTTGCAACTCAAGCTTCCATAGCTTGGCTATGCTGTTTACTCTATAAAAGGAGGTTGGAAGGTAGAAGGAGGAAGTAAGGAAATGTAAGTGAGGATCAAACTTCCATAGCTTCTAAGAGGAGGTTGCAGATCAAGCTTCCATAGCTAAGCTCTGCTGTTACACTCTGTAAAAGGAGGTTGGACAAGGTAGAAGGATGAAGTAAGGAAATGTAAGTGAGGATCAAACTTCCATAGCTTCTGAGAGGAGGTTGTAGATCAAGCTTCCATAGCTAAGCTCTGCTGTTACACTCTGTAAAAGGAGGTTGGACAAGGTAGAAGGATGAAGTAAGGAAATGTAAGTGAGGATCAAACTTCCATAGCTTCTGAGAGGAGGTTGCAGATCAAGCTTCCATAGCTATAGATCTAGGTTTCTGAGTGAAGAAAGAGGTAGATCAAGAGGTAGATAGCTAAAAGAAGTAGTCTAGAGAGTGAAAAACGCCTTGCTATGAGAAAGGGGGAAGAGAGAGCGTTTTGGAGGGAACGTGGGAGAGAGGGATAGTGGAAAGTGAAGGGGAATGTGCATTGAATACAAGATAATGATGGGAATTCAGTTTTGGGCCTCTATTACTTTAGAGACCTGTCCTGGATACAGGGCCTAGCCATTTTTTTATAGTTATTATTACTTATTTTTTATTTAAATGATGCTTCATATACCAGCTCAATAAAGGTTTTTGAGGTGGTGTGTGAGCTGGCATTCATGGAAAAAATGTAGGTATGTGATTAGGCATATGAGTTGGGCATTCATGGAAAAAATGTAGGTATGTGATTAGGCATATGAGTTAGGCATTCATGGAAAAAATTTAGGTATGTGATTAGGCATATGAGTTGGCATTGATGGCATCTACATGGTAGGTGATGTCATTTGGCAATACCTCGACCGAGGTATACACAAGGAAGATGACATGTCTATATGATGATGTGGTTATTGAGCTTGGTCGAGGTTTGGTTTGTCATTGACGTGGTTCCTGAATAAACCTCGATTGACGTATGTTTTTGGAGGGCACGTGCCGTTCTACTATGGTTTGGAGACCTTGCTCGAGGTAGGCCACCCACTTGAAATGGCTATGCATGGGGTGTCACGCTTTTATAAAAACTACACAAAATTTGTCACCCTGATCTTGCAACCACCCCATAAAAAGATGCTAGATATTAGAATTTAATTTTACAACTGTCCATAAAAAGATGCTAGATATTAGAATTTAATTTTGCAACCGTCCATAAAAAGATGCTAGATATTACAATTTAAAAATAGTATATTCATGTTTATATACAAATTCATTGAGTCAAATTATAGCTTCTCTATAGATTATATTCATAAAACAAGAGTAGCCTCTACAAGGCACAATAAGAAACATAGGTTTCTAAAACAAGCAAGCGTAGATTATATTAGCAAAAAGGGTAGCCTCTACAAGGCATAACAAGAAACCTACATGCAAGAATCAAAGATGAACAATTTTTTTTATATAAAAGATTCAAAAGGTTTTCAAAATATAGACTAGAATAAATTTAGGGAGCATATATTGGGCCTAGCACTTTGGTGCTATATAAGTTACATATGTATGATTCAACTGTAAACAACTTAGATATATAAATTTCATATTCAATTGTACATGAATATATATAAGGTATATATATTATTTAATTTTATGTATTTTTTATTATATTATTTGATAATCAAAGGATCCTTTCAATAAGAGTAAATTTATTTGAAGCAAGGGTGAAGAAAAATGTTAACATCCATGGATATATTTACATTAATATATTTGTTCTCTACAAAAGTATACATTTGGTTAGCTTGGTCGAACATCTAAATCTTCTAGCCATGATGTAGAAAAGACAAGGGATAGAGCATGTAATCTATACAAACCCACCATACATTTGAAGCATTAGAAGCTTTTGAAGTGGGGACATTAGAACATTTTAAGTGAAAAGTATTTAAAACATACTAGTGCATTAAAGTTCACTTTTGAAATGTATGAAGCATTAGAGCCTTCGTTTACAAAATAAAAAAACATTAAAATCTTAATTTGATTGAAGCTTCATGGTGTTTAAAATATTTAAAAGCTTCATTAGCATTGCAACTTGGATAAAAGAAATGACCCCTCTTCTCTCTGCAAGACTGCTAGGAAGTTCCCAAGGTTTTTTTTTTCCAAGTTGTGATGCTATATTCAATTGAATGAAACATGGAAACCTACTCATGTGAGTGATGTGAGTCACATGTGTGATGGTAATGTAGCTTGAAAGAGTTGTGTTTACAAGCTTCATTGGTATTCAGAAGCTTTATAAGATTCATTGGTATTTGCTTGAATTTGAAAAATAGTTTTTACAAGATTCATTGGTATTTAGAATCTTTACAAGCTTCATTTGGCATCAAAACTTGGAAAAAATGACCCCTAAGATCCTCCCACCAAGGGTCTAGCTTATACCCCTAGGAGGCTCCCATAGATCCTTGGTGTGAGAGGATCCTAGAGGTCATTTTTTTTTTCTAAGTTTTGATGCTAATAAATCTTGTGATGTTATATTCACTTGAGTGAAACATAGAATATTGCTCATGTGAGTGAAACATAGAATATTGCTCATGTGAGTGAAGGAGGTCACATGTGATGCTCATGAAGAGAAGTGCATTTAAAACATAGTGTTTACAAGCTTTACAAACTTCATTAGCATTTAGAAGCTTTATCGGCATCACAAATTAAAAAAACAAATGATTGTTACGATCCTCCCAAGGGTTTGTGCTAGAACACACCCCTAGGAGGCTATCTGGGAGGCTCAAAGGGGTCATTTTGTTCCCAAGTTTTGATGCTAATTGAGCATGTGATATTTAATAGAGCCACATGTAATGCTCATGAAGCTTGAAAGAGGCATCAAAGGGCAATGGGCTTGAGGAGAGGAAGGTAATGATGCAAGGGATGCATAGAAGGAAAGAAGTTTTGATGGAGTCACATGTAATGCTCATGAAGCTTGAAAGAGGCATCAAAGGGCGGCATCAAAGGGCAATGGGCTTGAGGAGAGGAAGGTAATGATGCAAGGGATGCATAGAAGGCAAGAAGTTTTGATGGAGGCGAAGAGTAGGGCTAGCCATCCCCATCAATAAAACAAGGTCATCCCCATCAATAAAACAAGGTTATTATGGGAGTTCTAGGATTTTCATAGGGTCCATAATATGTGGGCTCAAGGGTAGCTATAAGAGCCCCCAATTATGCTTAATAACTACTTGTTGATGTATGCAAAGATAAGGAATAAATTCCTTACCTTTTTAAAGATTTCATAGCAATTAATCAATGTTTTACATGCTAAAGTCCAAAAGCAAAGCATCATATCTTTCAAGTCTCAATGAATATTATGATCATATTGAATATTATGGTTAATAACTGCTTATTGAAGATTATGGTTAATAACTACTTATTGATGTGTACAAAGATAAAGCATTGATTCCTTGTACTTTTTTAAAGATTCCATAGCAGTATATCAAATTTTTACATGCTAAAGCCCAAAAGTTAAGAATCATACCTTTCAAGTATTAATATTGTAAACACATCTCTTATTGGAGAACATGGTTTACATATTCAATTATAAAAAATGGGTCTGAAACAAAAATTATGCCATTCACCCAACCTTATTCAATGCTTAGAGGTAAGAATGCTTGTTATGCACCTTATAAAGCACGGCAAGCACATCCCAAGATTTCTTGGCACATTTACATGTCATTGAGTGAATATGAGGGATAATGCTTCTTTTCACTAAAAGTTCCACAATGCATGAGCATGTGCATCCCTACCATCCTACCTAGCTTGGTCCACTATGGGAGGTGCATAGATAGATGCCATAGTTACATGTGAGCTAGAATCACCATCATCAGAACTACATGCATTATGTTGCACTGGTAAGACAAGACGTGCTTCAATGCCAATAACAAAATTCCAAATCCCTTTAGTAACCAATGCATGCCACATCATATAAAACCAAAGAGGATAGTTGGTGCGTTGGTGCCATCCAACCTTGTCCTTGGCTGATAGCATGTCATATACATCATTTCTAATGATTTTGACCTACAAGTAAACTCTGTATTCCCAAAGAACTACAAACAATATAGAATCTCCCAAATATATCAAGTGCTATGCCACTGAGTGAAATCTATATGACTGCCAATAGATATGAAAATGTATGGAAAATTTCAAAGTGTAGAGATAGAGATTTATCTGATCAAAATGATGGTTGTTCTATATGACTGCCAGTAGACCTGAAAATGTATGGAAAATTTCAGAGTGTAGAGATAGAGATTTATTTGATCAAAATGATGGTTGTTCAATATAGTATGTTTGTGATAGCATTGTCTAGAACTTTCTACGAAAAAATTACAGTATGCAAATGGCCCCCAAAACGTGCTCGAAATGCCCCGAAACCTACAAAATTAATGTTAACTTTGCTAACTCAATATTGGGTATAGTTTCCACACCCACCATGAGGATAGGTCAATCTGAGATGAAGATAAGTGCTAGGAGACCTTGTTGTGATACCAATTGTTAGAGCGGAGGCAGCGCGGGTGGTAGCAACACACACACACACAAGTGCAATAAGAGTAGTGAGAAGCACAACACTAAAGAGTAGATTGATGAGAATGAGTAAAGTATAAGTGAAGTGACATGACATATATGGTCAATTACACACTCATAAGAGTGTGTTCACATGATCGAGGAAAAAAACCTCCTAAAGAGGAAAAAAGTGCCTTGACCCATTATTAGGCTAAGTCCACACATCACTACCATATAAATGGATATAGCCCCATGGAGAAGAAGTAAGTGCATGGACCTTCTATATCATCAAGTAGTGCATAGAGAAGAAGCAGAGAGTAGAAGAGCGTAAGGAGGAGATAAGAAAGTTTCTAAAATGCATGATAGAGAAAGAGAGAGAAGGACTACATTGAACTGGAGTAGTACACACAGGGTACATGTTTACCACACTAGCATCTCAATGAGAGAAGTTCACCATGAAAGCTTGGAAAGAACTCAAGAAAGAAGATGGTTCTTGTAATTGTGATTAACTGTAAAAAGATAAAATGATTATGATTAGGGCTGGCATAGTTCACTTTTATACCTTGGCCCCTTTTCACACTCACTTACACCATGGCCCCTACACTTTGCCTTGCCCATATGTCCATGGCCTTTGGCCCATTACACCCTTTTTTACATGTGCTTTGGCCCATGCCCATGTCCATTGACCCATTTTCCATGTCCATGGCCTCCATATATATAAATACATGGTGTCCACCACATTACAAACCATCCCCACTCAATAGGTTTCACACATTTTCCATGTTCATGGCGTCCATATGTATAAATACATGGTATCCATGTCCCACATTACAAACTATCCCCACCCAATAGGTTTTGTCCTTGAAAAACCATAATATATACATGTCACAATCCGTATGGATGGAGAATATGCCAAGGACGACCCATGAAAGTCTCAATTCACATCCAATGATGTGTAGATGTAAAGAGGTAAAATCTTTCCAAGAGAGCATACTTCAGCGATATGGCCTCAAAAATCCACATGTAATGCTCTCAAACCAGCCCACCACAATCACCAATCAATGGAAAAGTAGGATCCATCCGAATGCATGATATAAGCACATCTCAACTATAGTATCCATTGCACATCTCAACTATAGTATCCATTGCACATGGCATAATATGGGCATGTTCACCTAGATCAAATGGAATCTATGGCACATGGCATAATATGGGCATGTTCACCTAGATCAAATGGAATCTATGAAATGTAGTCCCGTGCACTATCTCCTAATCCAATACAAATTCACCATGTGTTAAAGTAAATCCAAGATCAAAATCTTCCTGTGTATGTAAAAATCTCTCTGCCTTGTAATCACCATTATGCATCTCTAAGAAGTATCATTGAACTCCTATGACAAATCCATGCATCCCCAAAGAAGTATCACATATATCCAAAAAACTCTAGTTGATGATTAGGAGCATTATGTTCATTATCATCAACACATGGAGTAGTGTGGATACATGTGTTGCATAAGAATCACCATATGAGCACCCCATTCCCAAACTCTCTCTCTTTTACCTTCATGCTCCCCACCATGGCTATATCACACCAGCCCATCAGTTCTTCTTACACTTCACCACCTGCAGCCTGTCAGCCCACTTACCAATTGTGCTCACCAAGTCGCTTCCTCATACTGCTGCGCTCCACATACACCTTGCACCTTGACGCCAGTCCACCGCTTTTAGTGCCAGGCCCACACTCGAACACTGTCAGCCCGTCAACCCAGTCCCAATCATCCACCTTCGCTTCTCTCCTGCGCTGTCAGCCCGTCAGCCTCAGCTGCTGCTGCAGCTCACCACACGACAGAAGGCACCCCAACTCTCCACACGATTCATCTCCTTAGCCCAACATCCCTGCGCCGCCTGTGGTTACACACATCCAAGCGGCCCCCCCTTGGCTTCGTATAGCACCTGCGCCTCCGAGAGTTCCCCAGAACCCCTCCTTCAAGCAACTCGGCGGCCTCCTCAGCTAGCCACCCAGACACACGGAGGCTCCTGCTGTCTTGCGCTACCCCCCAAAAACAACAAGGCCACCACCTTTCGGTCGGCGCCTTCCCCTGCAACACCTGCAGTTTCGCCTGGGCGGCTCCCACACGCCTGCCCTCTTATGCTTCCTCACTTGGCGAACTCTCTTCGCCCCTTCCCTGAGTCTGTGGGTGCAGCTCGCCACCCAAACACATGCGGGGCCTTCTCTTCCCTGTCTCGGCGGCTCCCAGCCGAATCCACCCGCGGGGCTGCTCCAGCCACTACACAAAGCACCAGCGCCCTAGAGCTTTCTCTCCTGGCATCCAACCCCTCGCCAGGAAATTCCTCTGGCGGATCCTTGGCTTTTGTCGTCCTGTGGCTACACCAGAGAGCCCACACTTGCTACACGGCGAGTGTTAACATCCTTCCTTTTTGTTTGCAGACAGCTGCGCCGACTCATCCACCACCTTCTGGACTATATGCGCTGGCAGCCACTCCCTCTTCCACGTAGCTCTGCCCTCTTATGGCCACGTTCTATTATTTTTATCTCTTCTAAGGTCTAAGAGAATGGCCACACCCACCTCTTCACACCAATACTCAATACTACCTTGGCCACATCCTTATTTGCCCATGTTCCACACACCTTCTTCAAATGCAACTTAATGCCCACTCCATTTGGACGCGCACACAACTCAAGTGGCCAAACAGTTGAGACCATCTCCAGCAACCCTCGTTCCGGACAGGCCTGCGCTCCTAGAATTTCACCATCTTTCCTGCACATACACTTCCATCAAAACCCATAGCCTAATTGCCACATCCACAACGCCCACACTGAGTCAATGGGTGCTCCCATGACTTTATCACAACACGAACATCACTCATGTACACATGTACAAGTTGAGTTTGAGGTTCCCAAAAAACTACACACATATTTAGCAACCCCCTTTTTTCTGTTGAGACATTTATGTCCAGCTGCACAAACAGAAACCACTTATCCCCCTGGATCAAACAGAAACCTCGGTGCATCTACCTTCCAATCCCTCAAGCATTCTCCTCCATCAAACAACCATTGATAGATCCTATCATGACCTACTTTCAGAAACCCCCTTTGCTCTTTGTATATGGCCTCATCACCATCACTTCCTCCTCCATACCAGTTCACATAACCTTGTGATGGAGACCACCATTCCTCACCTCTACTCCCCTCTGACACATCCGAGTTCCACTCATAATCATATACCGAAATAATAGACATCTCATCATCAACTTCCATCTCACGGTCATCCAATCTGCAGCCCACATCATTGGCTTCCAACCCTTCCTCTGGGCAACCTGCCAGACTCGAACTATAACCAAACCACTCATCCATATGCTGAGCATCCACATATGGTGTGTCCACTATTGACCCATTTCCTTTCAGCCCATCAACATCACACACAGCAACCTCATGCACTGTAGACTCATCATTGTCGCTTTCCTGTAGTTTCTCCAGCTTCAAGACCATTGGCGATCCTCCAAGACTCTCCACATCTTGCACAGGCATCTCTACCAAGTCCAAGCTCCCCAAACTCCCAGGCAAAGCATCTTGGTCCCCCTGACCAACAACAATAGCCTCACATGCATCCTCACCACTGACAACCAACTCATTCTCTTGGGCAGCATGACCAGGAACACACACCTTATGATCAGCATCCGCACCTGCGAAATCTATCGCACCGTCATCCAAAGTCGCATCCCGCTTATCATCAGTCACACCATCACTCCCTCCCTGCACAACTGGTATGCAAGCATTTGTTTCCTTCTCCAAGGAAGCCAACTTCAACAGATCATCTAGTGCACTATCAAGTACACTGTCCAGCTCACCATCCACACTCTCACAAGCTGCAATATCCAACTCATCACCCGGATCATCCATACATACTCCATCCCCACAGCATCTTCACTAGTAACACCTTGATCATCACACTCCACCTTGACTGGCTGAAGTACTGGCACCTGCAAGTCATTACTCTTTTCTAAATCAAAGAGGTCATCCAAGTCATATCCATACTTAAACTCATCGGGTTCCTCAGCATTAGCATCACTTTCACAATCCACAGCACCATCAATTATCTCATCCTTCTCCTCCTCATCTTCTGAAAGCTCTTCAGGGCTGATTCCAGAAACCTTACTCTTCTCCATTCCCAACAGATTAATCTGTCCCATACTCTACTCTGCAAATGTGACCTCATGGACCTCACAAACACTGGGCTGAATTGCATCCTTCACCTGCATATTAGGGCCACTCACCCTATCACTCATTCCCCAAGACAATTGATATATTCCACCATTAGCTTTGGCTGGTCTCTCACATTGCGGACTGATATGACCCCACTCACCACAATTCCGGCATTGCACATCACACAGATACCCTCTCCCTCTTCCAATATCTGCTGAATTTCTTTCAAAACCAGATGATGCATCGGTCTTCCTCCCCATATCACTTATGCCTCTTCCTCTTCCTGCAGACTCTATCCAATTCACACTTACCAATTCACACTTAAAGACTTCATGAGCTCCACTGCTTCATGAACCTCCCTCTTCAAAGAATCCTCCTGTTTAGGAACAACAGCAGCTTTTCTTCCAGGATGCATACCCTCAATCTGTGGCACCTTCACAAACCTCTTCGGCTCTTCCTGCATAGCCTCAATCTGTGGCACCTTCACAAACCTCTTCGGCTCTTCCTGCATTCCCATCTCCCTCAAATGCTTCACCTTCCACTCCTTCTCACGAGCAACTCTGACAGCCTCCTCAAAGCTACCCAGGTTCTTTAGCTCCACTTTCAGACGGATCGTTGGCTCCAGACCAGCCACAAACCGCTCCTTCTTTATCATCTGCGGGGGTACTTCAGGAATCAGAGCCTCACACCATAGACTCCACAGTCTACCAAACTCTATCAGATATACTGATCCACATCCTGACCATCCTTCTGCTGAATGTTACACAACTCCTTCCACACTTCATTCGGACTCTTCACATGGACAAACTGTGCCAAAAAGGCAGCTCTGACTACACGTTACGGTACTCAGGATCTTGTCTCGATGAACATTCCTGTGTGCAGTCACAAATATCTGTAGCCATGCTTTTGCATCACCCTGTAATAAGCAATAAGCCAAAATCTGAGAAAGGATCTTCGGGGTTGCCCTGTCTTTCATCAAAGCTGTAAACTCCATCTTCTCCAGAAACCTGGTTGCATTCTCCTGTGGCAATCCCCAATACTCTGGAAAATCTTGAGCCATCTTTCCAAATCTTGCTTCACACAGCCCCTATCTTCTTTCACAAACCAGAGGAAAATCTGCTCCTCTGTGGAGGCACCAAAAAGTGATGGCACGGAAGCGGTAAAGCTTATGCCTTTATAGAATGCCACACTTCCACACACGCATGCAAACACACCAGAACACCAGACCAGAGAGCATGAACAAGACTTATTTTTCAGAAAGGACCTTGACCTTTACAGAGGTGGATATCCCAAAATATCCCAGACACCAGCTTCATCAAGCACCCGCTCGCAATCAGCCCTCTCCAGCTCCTGGTCGCTCCAAATCCCTTCGCTCCTTGCTTCTCTGCAGCAGCCGACCTCTTCGTTCTTTGCACTGCACCTCAGCTGTCCACTCTCTGCTACGCCACCAGCTCACTGCCAGTTCTCAAAGCATAAAACCCGGTCATCATCTAACTTTGTCACCACCAGCCCAAAGCCAACAATACCAAGGTGGCTCGCCTACCAGCTGGAACCATCAGTCACAATAGCCATCTTCGGCGGTCAAAAACAAACCAAGGCCCCATTCCCAAACTCTCTCTCTTTTACCTTCATGCTCCCCACCATGGCTATATCACACCAGCCCATCAGTTCTTCTTACACTTCACCACCTACCCTGTTGTTGCAGCCCGTCAGCCCACTTACCAACTGTGCTTACCAAGTCGCTTCCTCATACTGCTGCGCTCCACATACACCTTACTCCTTGACGCCAGTCCACCGCTTTTAGTGCCAGGCCCACACTCGAACACTGTCAGCCCGTCAACCCAGTCCCAATCATCCACCTTCGCTTCTCTCCTGCGCTGTCAGCCCGTCAGCCTCCCTCAGCTGCAGCTCACCACACGACAGAAGGCACCCCAACTCTCCACATGATTCATCTCCTTAGCCCAACATCCCTGCGCCTGTGGTTACACACGTCCAAGAGGCCCCCCCCTTGGCTTCGTATAGCACCTGCGCCTCCGAGAGTTCCCCAGAACCCCTCCTTCAAACAACTCGGCGGCCTCCTCAGCTAGCCACCCAGACACACGGAAGCTCCTGCTATCTTGCGCTACCCCCCAAAAATAACAAGGCCACCACCTTCCGGTCGGTGCCTTCCCCTGCAACACCTGCAGTTTCGCCTGGGCGGCTCCCATACGCCTGCCCTCTTACGCTTCCTCACTTGGCGAACTCCCTTCACCCCTTCCCTGAGTCTGCTGTGGGTGCAGCTCGCCACCCAAACACACGCGGGGCCTTCTCTTCCCCGTCGGCTTCCCAGCCGAATCCACCCGCGGGGCTACTCCAGCCACTACACAAAGCACCAGCGCCCCAAAGCTTTCTCTCCTGGCATCCAACCCCTCGCCAGGCAATTCCTCTGGTGGATCCTTGGCTTTTGTCCTGTGGCTACACCAGAGAGCCCACACTCGCTACACGGCAAACATCCTTCCTTTTTGTTTGCAGACAGCTGCGCCGACTCATCCACCACCTTCTGGACTATATGCGCTGTGGCAGAAGCCACTCCCTCTTCCACATAGCTCTGCCCTCTTATGGCCACGTTTTATTATTTTTATCTCTTCTAAGGTCTAAGAGAATGGCCACACCCACCTCTTCACACCAATACTCAATACTACCTTGGCCACATCCTTATTTGCCCATGTTCCACACACCTTCTTCAAATGCAACTTAATGCCCACTCCATTTGGACGCGCACACAACTCAAGTGGCCGAACAGTTGAGACCATCTCCAGCAACCCTCGTTTCGGACAGGCCTGCGCTCCCAGAATTTCACCATCTTTCCTGCACATACACTTCCATCAAAACCCATAGCCTGATTGCCGCATCCTCAACGCCCACACTGAGTCAATGGGTGCTCCCATGACTTTATCACAACACGAACATCACTCATGTACACATGTACAAGTTGAGTTTGAGGTTCCCAAAAAACTACACGCAACGCATTGACACATGGGATTTGGTTGCATTACCACAGGACAAAAATGTTATTGGTTGCAAATGGGTTTACAAAGTGAAATGCAAGTCTGATGGTTCCATTGAACGCCATAAAGCGAGATTGGTAGCTAAGGGTTATGCACAAACCCAAGGCTTGGACTATGATGAAACATTTAGTCCAGTGGCAAAGATGGGAACAGTGAGAGCAGTCATTGCTATGGCTACAGCAAATGGTTGGGAAATGCATCAAATGGATATGAAAAATGCATTTCTAAATGGTGATCTATAAGAAGAAGTATATATGGCACAGCCAGAAGGATATGTACACCCAAGGTATCCCACTCATGTATGCAGATTAAAGAAAGCTTTATATGGCTTTAAGCAAGCACCTCGTGCTTGGAGTGATAAGATGAGCAGATATCTTATCTCTTTTGGATTTCAGGTCTCTATAGAGCAGATTCTTCACTCTATGTGAAGAAAACAGATCATGGGATTGTCCTACTTGTCATCTATGTGGATGACTTGATTATCACAGGAGATCATGCTGTAGATGTTATGCATGTCAAGAAGGCATTGAGTGGGCAGTTTGACATGAAAGACTTGGGTGAATTGAGATACTTTCTTGGGATTGAAGTGATCAAAGACCATTCAGGTACATGGTTAGTGCAACGCCAATATGCATTGGATATGTTGGCAAAATATGGGATGACAGGGTGTAAGCCAATGAGTACACCTTTGGACAAGAATGTGAAGTTACGAGCTGATTTTGGTGAAGAGTTGGATGATCCATCTATGTATAGAAAGATGGTTGGAAGTCTCATTTACATGACTATCACACGCCCGGATCTCAGTTATGCTGTGTGAAGTTACGGGCTGATTTTGGTGAAGAGTTGGATGATCCATCTATGTATAGAAAGATGGTTGGAAGTCTCATTTACATGACTATCACACGCCCGGATCTCAGTTATGCTGTGGGGCTAGTACACCAGTTTATGTAGAGCCCTAGAAAACCTCATTTGGATGCAGTGAGATGCATTATGCTATATGTAAAGACCACTACACATTATGGTCTTCTTTATGAGCATGGTAAAGGCTTGGATATACATGGCTACACAGACACAGATTGGGCAGGTAGCTCATATGACAAGAGGTCTACTAGTGGTTATGCCTTTACACTTGGAAGTGCCGTGGTGAGTTGGAGTAGTAAGAAGCAACCTACTGTTGCTTTATCGAGTACAGAGGCTGAATACAGGGGTACAGCCATTGCTACATGTGAAGGAATATGGTTAAAGAATCTCTTGGCTGATTTGGGTGAGCCTATTGATGGCAAGGCTGTCATTCATTGTGACAACATGAGTAGCATACAGTTAGCCAAGAATCCAGTTTTTCATGCGCGGACCAAACACATAGAGGTCCATTATCATTTTATTAGAGAGAAAGTGCTGGATGGTACAGTGGATCTACAGTATGTGAAGACTGAAGAGCAGGTATCTTTACAAAGCCACCACTAAGCATGGAGAAGTTTGAGTACTTTCGTTACTGAATCAAGGCGCTTGCACTTAATAGTAACAAAGTTGGTACACTACTAGAAATAGGCATAAGCATAGAAATATCAAAAATGTCTTAAAATATGTGTGGTGCTTTTTGAAGTGATTACTAGAGCTGAATTGTTAGTATACACTCAATGCTCGTCTCTCAGTATGTATCTCACATTGATGTGTAACGCACTTTTTTAAAGGTCCCCAGTATGAGAAGTAGACATTGGTGCACATGACTTTGGTGGGAACCTCGGCATAGACGTCGATGGGATCATTCTTTTGTGACCATTGATTGTTAGGAGATGGTTAGGGTTATCGAGTGTTAGTAGGGGTCCTTTATTAGTGGGTTCTTTAGCCATGTTCTTGATACGTGGGGTGGTGTACACGGGCGGTGATGACCATGTCTATGCATCGTAAATAACTGACCATGTTATGGACATAGTCATGAGTTAAGGTACCCAATGCTTGTGAGAACCCACCCCCTCTACACTTAGTACACCCTCCATACAGAGTCTATCTAGATCACCATCTAAGATCTACACAAGAGTGCACGGGTGGACACAGCCATCATATTTTATCTATCTCCTTGTTTGGTATAATCAAAATTTTAAAATTCTCTCCATTCTCTACTTATTGCATTATCTTTTGCATATTCTCTTGCTAGTCTTTTCGTTATGCCATATTCTTATATAATTAACATGGATAAGGGTGATTAGAGCTAATAATGCTTGATTAACATGGATAATTTAGGTGATCAAATGATTAGTATGAGGTAGGGTGTGATATGGTAAAACTCATGCATAAGCTTCTTATGCATAAAGCTTATGCATAAAGTTTATGCATAAGCTTTATGCTTGAACTTTATGCATGAGTAGCTTTATGCATAAAATTATGTATAAGAAGTCTTATGCATAAGCTTTATGCATAATAAGTCTTCTGCATAAGCTTTATGCATAAGAGGTCTTATGCATAAAGTTTATGCATAAAAAGTCTTATGCATAAGCTTTATACATTAAGCTTTATGCATAAGAAGCCTTATGCATAAAGTTTATGCATAATAAGAAGTCTTATGCATAAAGCTTTATGCATAAAATCTATGCATAAGCTTTATGCACAAGAAGCCTTATGCATAAAAGTTATGCATAAGAAGTCTTATGCATAAGCTTTATGCATAAACTTTATGCATAAGCTTTATGCATAAGAAGCTTATGCATTAAGCTTTATGCATAAGACCTTATGCATAAAGCCTTTTAAGCATAAGCTTTAAGCATAGAGTCTTATGCATAAGTTTTATGCATAAAGTCTTATGCATAAGACCTTATGCATAAAGCCTTTTAAGCTAAGCATGAAAATTTATATATTAAAATACAAGACTCCCCCGCACCAAGAGGTGCAAAATAAAATGGAAGAGTTTAGCAACCAACCTTGTGAGGGGAATGAGCTCGCTTGCTCATCTTGTAAGCTTGCTTGCTCGTCTTGTGAGGGGAATGAGTTTGATTTCTCTTGAAATGAGAACTTGATAGAAAAAATCTTAAAAATAAAACAACAAATAGTATTACACACCTTAAAGAAAGAAAAATATGCATGAAACTTAAGCTCTATTCATGAGAGGCTTATATATAAGAACCTTATGCATAAGAAGCTTATGCATAAGAATCTTATGTATAAGCTTTGTACATAAGAATCTTAAGCTTTATGCATAGAGTCTCATGCATAAGAAGCCTTATGCATAACAAACCTAAACCCTAAACTTTATGCATTAGAATCTTATGCATAAGAAGTCTTTTGCATAAAGTTTATGCGTAAGAAGTCTTATGCATAAGACTCATGCATAAAGCTTATGCATAGAGTCTCATGCATAAGAAGCTTTATACATAACAAGACTAAACCCTAAAGTTTATGCATAAGAAGATTATACATAAGCTTTATGCATAAGAAGTCTTATGCATAAAGTTTATGCATAAGAAGCCTTATATAAAGCTCATGCATAAAGCTTATGCATAGAGTCTTAAGAAGCTTTATGCATAACAAGCCTTATATAAAGCTCATGCATAGAGTCTTAAGAAGCTTTATGCATAACAAGCCTTATGCATAAGACACTTATGTATAAGAGTCTTATGTATAGAGGCTTACACTTATGTATAAGAACTTTTATGCATAAGCTTTATGCATAAAGAAGCTTATACATTGAGCTTCATGTGTAGAGGCTTACACTTATGTATAAGAACTTTTATGCATAAGCTTTATGTATAAGAACTTTTATGCATAAGCTTTATGCATAAGAAGCTTATACATTGAGCTTTATGCCTTAGCCTCTTATGTATAGAGTCTATGTTCAAAAGCTTTATGCATAAGACCTTATGCATAAGATCTCACTCTCATAAAGCTTTATGCATAAAGCCTAATGCATAAGACCTTATGCATAAAACTCATGTCTAAAGCTTATGCATAGAGTCTCATGCATAAGAAGCTTTATGCATAACAAGCCTTATGTATAAGACACTTATGTATAAGAGTCTTATGTTTAGAGTCTTACACTTATGCATAAGAATCGCACGCATAAGTATCTTATGAACAAAGAGATTAAGCATAGAACTAAGCATAAAGTTTCATAACTTAAAATAAAAAGCTCCCCCACACCAAGAGGTGCAAAATAAATTAGAAGAGTTTAGCAACCAGCCTTGTGAGGCGAATGAGTTCGCTTGCTCGTCTTGTGAGGGGAATGAGTTTGCTTGCTCTTGAAATGAGAACTTCATAGAAAAAATCTTAAAACAAAACAGCAAATAGTATTACACACCTTAAAGAAAGAAAAATATGCATGAAACTTAATCTTTATTCATGAGAGACTTATGTATAAGAACCTTATGCATAAGCTTTATACATAAGAATCTTAAGCTTTATGCATAAGACTCATGCATAAATTTTTATGCATAGAGTCTCATGCATAAGAAGCCTAATGCATAACAACCCTAAACCCTAAACTTTATGCATAAGAATCTTATGCATAAGCTTTATGCATAAGAAGTCTTATGCATTAAGTTTATGCATAAGACTCATGCATAAAGCTTATGCATAGAGTCTCATGCATAAGAAGCTTTATGCATATAACAAGCCTAAACCCTAAAGTTTATGCATAAGAAGCTTATGCATAAGCTTTATGCATAAGAAGTCTTATGCATTAAGTTTATACATAAGAAGCCTTATGCATAAAACTCATGCATAAAGCTTATGCATAGAGTCTCATGCATAAAAAGCTTTATGTATAACAAGCCTTATGCATAAGACACTTATGTATAAGAGTCTTATGTTTAGAGTCTTCCACTTATGCAGAAGAACTTCTATGCATAAGCTTTATGCATAATAAGCTTTTGCATTAAGCTTTATGCCTTAGTCTCTTATGTATAGAGTCTTATGTTTAAAAGCTTTATGCATAAGATCTCACTCTCATAAAGCTTTATGCATAAAGCCTTATGCATAAGACCTTATGCATAAAGCCTTATGAATAAGACCTTATGCATAAAACTCATGCATAAAGTTTATGCATAGTCTCATGCATAAGAAGCTTTGTGCATGACAAGCCTTATGCATAAGACACTTATGTATAAGAGTCTTATGTTTAGAGGCTTATACCTATGCATAAGAAACCTTATGTATAAGAAGCCTTATGCATAAGAATCACATGCATAAGTCTCTTATGAACAATGAGATTAAGCATAGAACTAAGCATAAAGTTTCATAACTTAAAATGAAAAGCTCCTTGATACCAAGAGGTGCAAAATAGATTAGAAAATATTGACAACCAACCTTGAGAGAAGGGATAAAAGCTTGCTCTCGTTGTTCGTAACCTTGCTTTTGGAATGAAAATGTAATAGAGAAAACCCTAAAACAAAACAACCAAGAACATTAGACAATGCATAAAACCTCATCAATGAAAGACAATGCATAAAGCCTCGTGAGAGAGAGAAAAAGAGAGAGCAAGAGAGAGACTTATGCAAGACTTATGTAAGATCAACAAGACCAACCTTTGTGTGTCACACAAACCTATAAAAAATATATATATATAGTTAACATTAAAATTTAAATTTCTTATTTGAGATAGGTGAAAACTTTAATATAACATAATCAAAAACAACACAAAAAGACATTAACAAAACAAGCAAGAGCAAAGAAACAAAAGACAAAAGCTATGGAGGTAAGCATTTTACCCTAACTTTTAACTTTATGCATTGCTTTCCAATGTAGATGAATGAAAAATGAATGAAAGAAAGAAAGACAAAGGTTGAAAGAAAAGAGAAAAAAGAATAAAGAGAAGAAGGGAGAGAGGAGAAAGAAGAAGAAAGAAAGAAGGAGAAATCTTCAAAGAAAGGAAGAGAAGGGAAAAATAAGAGAGGAGAAGAGAGAAGAAGAGAGGAGAACGGAGAAGAAGAGAGGAGAAGAGAGAAGAAGGGAGAGAGGATAAGGGAGAAAGAAGAGAGGAGAAAGTGGAAGAATAGGAAAGAGAGGAGAAGGGAGAAAAATAGGATTGAAGAGGAGAAGGGATAAGAATAGGGAAGAGAGGCGAAGGGAGAAGAATAGGGTTGAAGAGGAGAAGGGATAAGAATAGGGAAGAGAGGCGAAGGGAGAAGAATAGGGTTGAAGAGGAGAAGGGATAAGAATAGGGAAGAGAGGCGAAGGGAGAAGAATAGGGTTGAAGAGGAGAAGGGAGAAGAATAGGGTTGAAGAGGTAAACTTACCTTCTACCAAGACAAACATTGAAGTTTCTAATCATGGTTGAGGGAGGAAGAAGAAGAAAGAAGCTATTGACCCCCTATGCATAGCTTCTTGGATGTGAAGCCATAGCTTCTTGCATGTGAAGCCACAGGGAAAAGCGGAGGAACTAATGCCCTCCACGTGAACTTGAAAATAGAGGAACGCGTGGTGCGAGAGGATCCAATACACAAAAAAATCATAACATTACGCGGCTATATACGCGGCTATGGACGCGATTGTAGTCGTGCACATAGCCGTGTTTGTAGCCGCGCACATAACCGCACCAGTAGTAGCCGCGTGCATAGCCACGTCATAGAAACATAAAATTATATCAAAAAAATAGAGAACCTTGAACCTCCTCATGCATTGTGTGTATGTTGTGTATATACATATTTTAAATATGTTTTATATGTGAATTATGTTTAAATATGTGTCTTATGTTGGTTATAGATACCAAAAGATCAAAGTTCATCTTCATCGTCCAAAAATGAACCACCACATGGATGGACTAAGTAAGAATGGTTGAGGCAAAAAATCTCGTGTCCATGTACACGATGCAAGGGGGCAATCGTACGCTTACGGCAATAAAACACGTACAAGATTATGGAAGATTCCAAGAGCACAAGCATTCGAGTTCTCGAGTAAGTTTTTAAAAAAAGATATGTTTGGTTGAATTTTTTCATTATGGTATCGAAATTCATAAGTTTCATTAATTATAGGACGAGGATGGAGAGGAGACTTGTCAAAGAATGAGGGAATCAATGCCTCACTACTATGTCATGAGTGGATGATTACGTAATGAATTTAGAGCCCATCAAGAAGATTTTGGTATATGTGGTGGTGGTGGAATGAGTGAAAAAGTCTTCCATAATCAACAAATGTCACATGAAATCGAGGATGAATTCATCATGGATGAGATGGTTAATGATTCTTTGAAGATGGGGAGGTTGAGAAGGAAGAGGAACTCACATGGAATGAAGCACAATTACGACAAGCCGCGAGCACCCCGCTTTATGAAGGGTGCCCATACTCAATATTTTGTGCGACCTTGGAACTACTCAACTTGCAAACCATGTATGGTTGGAGCGACACTAGTGTGACAAGTTTGTTTCGGTGAGTGAATATCGTACAAGTCTTGTAATCTAATGGTGGTTTATTTTATAATGGAGAGATATAAAGTATATTATAGAAAATATGATAATGTAGGCTTATGAAGAAGATGCTTCCTTCGGACAACAAGATGCCAACTACAAGGTCGCATGCTAGGAAAGCTATTATGGCTCTTGGCATGGATTACGAATGTATACATGCATGTGTCAATGATTGTGTGCTATTCAAGGGTGTTCATAAAGATGTGACGCAATGTCCAAAATGTGACGAGTCTCATTACCAAAGTGAATTGCAAGGGGCAATGATCCCTTAAAAGGTCTTGAGGCATTTTCCTATCATACCCCGTATTCAACACATGTTTCAATGTAAATCTATTACCAAGCTCATGACATAGCATGCACATAATCGCTCCACGGATGGCACAATGAGGATCCCCGTGGATGAACCGGCATGGCAACACATAGAAGAGAAGTGGCCGATATTCAAAGAGGAGCCACGTCACTTGCGGCTTGGATTGGGAATGGATGGATTGAATCCATTGGTGTGAAATCAACATCATGGAGTACATGGGCGGATTGTAGTAGTAAACTATAATCACCTCCATGGAAGTCAATAAAAAAAGGTCATGTAATGCTAGACCTTCTTGTTCCTGGAAAGCATAAGGTCAAGAACATGGATGTGTATATTGAGCCTTTGATTGAGCCTTTGATTGAGGAGCTAGAAACACTATGGCATGGCATCCATGATGTATCAAGACCACTTTCACAATGTAGTGTGGAGGTGAAGGCAATTTTAATGTGGACAATGCATGACTTTTCAGGATTCGGAGACTGCTCCGGTATGCTTCTTTCTTTGATCACCTAATTTGAGTGCATTGTTGATAAATTTATGTCCAACTCATGTAACTATATTTTACAATGAATAGGTCTTACAACTTCCAGCCATAATGCTTGTCGAATTTGTGGACCATCGCTTGTTACATCAAGACCATCTAATCTCAAGAAGGTCATGTATGAAAATCATCACCGATTTCTTCCATATGATCACATGAGAAGTTTGTTCCCTCAACAAAAGGTGTTCCTCCACATCCTTTAAGTGTTGGTGAGACTGGGAAGTGGTGTGGAGAGGATCATCCAATACGCCTGCATCGGGAATAACAAGGTACTCTATCTTCTTTCGTCTTCCATATTGGACAAAGTTAAGAATTAATCATCTTCTAGATCCCATGCACATTATAAAAAATGTGGCATCCAACATTTTGGATCACATAATTGGCAAGAGAGATTCTATTGCCATTTGGGAGGACTTGAGGTTGATTGATCATCTCCCTACCACTTGGCCAAGCGTTCATGAGAATGGAAGGGTGGTCTTACCCAAGGCACCTTGGATCTTGACAAAGAAGGAGCAGAAGAGAGTGAAGGATCAAACTGGATCCTTTTGTACACCTACTGGTGTTATGCATTCTTTGAAGGGAGCATTCACAAGAACAAAAAAAAAGGAGCAACACAATTGTATGGCCTAAAAACACATGACTGGCATAAGATGTTACAGGTATGTTCAATCGTCATATCTATACTTTATTGGTTTAATTCATTGACAAAATGATGAAATATTGATTATTTTTTTGGTGATATATAGTTCATTCTACCCATATGCATTAGTGGATGTGGAGATAAAAAAGTGTGCGAGGTAATATACAAAATGGAACCATTGGTGAGGAGGTAAACTATTCAACAATAATCGCATGATTTTCTTTCATTATTATGCTACATGGCATATGATTATTCTTGCTAAGTGAAAGCATATATCTACATCTTAGGTAAATAAGTTCAAAGGAGATTTATCCATTCTCTATTGATGCGGTTCGAGTAATGGTAGTGGAAGCAGTTTGTATGCTTGAGGAGAACTTTCCAAGAACTATACTCAGTAGTCAACTACATCTTGTGGTACACTTGGTAGATGAGGTGTCCATGTGTGGTGTTGTGCGCAGGCTAGATGGATGTTCTTCCTTGAGCGCTTCATGAATAACTCGATGTTGGATTTGAAGGGAATAAGCAAGACTATGGGGCATCAAACATGATTATGGTCATGATTATCTCATGATTAGGAACAAGCTTAAGGCTAAGTGGAGAGAAGATAATTGAACATGGTTTAGGCTTAAGCAAATAAACTCGAGTGTGATCTTCATTAGCAAGACTATGGGGCATCAAACATGATTATGGTCATGATTATCTCATGATTAGGAACAATCTTAAGGCTAAGTGGAGAGAAGATAATTGAACATGGTTTAGGCTTAAGCAAATAAACTCGAGTGTGATCTTCATTAGCAATGGCCTCTTATATAGGCAATGAGTACAAGACCTTGTTGACATCATCTATGATGTATTACAAGCATAAGATACCATCTCCTCCCCATGTGGGCTTGCCATAAATGAACAAGATGCCCTCTAGGCTATTTGAAAATAGGCGCCTTTTTCTAGATGCCATATGAGTAAAATGATCAAGGTAATGTTGCCCCTTTTAACCTTTGAATGAGTTCATGGACTTGGGTGTGATATTTCCTACAAACCCTCCTTCAACCAAATCCATGACAATGCTACCTTTATGATGGCAATTCTAGGCTCTAGTTACAACTTACAAAACTAATTATGATGACCATGCTGGTGCCCATAGGTCTTACTCCAGTTAGGTTTACAATGCTAGCAATGATGGATGATGCTAGAATACCATAGTAAAGCTTACAATGAGATAGTTATGTTTAGGATGGAGAGGTTTTAAACATAGTAGGGGCAATTCCTGATTTTACTCAAAAAGCCCATTCATCTTGGATGTAGTTGGCCTCTTCAGAGGCCTCTTCTTGTTGCTCTTCTTTGTCTTGGCTTGCGAGGAAAGCCTTTTGTGCTTTTTGTTTGAAGAAACAATTTTCCTCAATGTGATTATCCTTGCCACAGAATCCACAAGTCTTCTTCTTTCCTTTTGTGTCGATGAAGTTCTTCTTCTTGAAGTGTGACTTGTTGTTGGAGAAGTATGCCCCTTCAACTATCCATGTCTTCTCTTGCTTCTTTTTGTACTCCTCAAGGAGTGGAGCTTCAATGGCTCCTAAAGTAGGGTCAGGAAGGTTCATGAGTGTTGACACTAAATGTCCATACTCCTCATATGACATGCTTTTCAATAAGACGGCAATGGCATCTTCATCATCTATTGGTGCTCCGTTAGCTGCAAGTTGTGACATTAGGCTTTTCATGTAATTAAGATGAGAAGGAAAAGATTGAGAAGATTTCATTTCAAGTTTAAAGAATTGGATTTTCAGCCCTATCTTGGAATGCTTCCCTTTTGCCCCAAATAGTTTCTCTAGGATTTCCCATGCTTCAGCAGAGTTATTTGCATCAGAGATATGATGTATGTAGTTATCACTTAGACCCAATGCAATTATGGCAAAAGCTTTCTCATCCCTAGGTACCCATCCTTGCTCACCATCTCTAGTGGTAGGTTTTTTCTCCTTTCCACTAGCAACCCCCCAAAGACCTTTCTTCATGAGAATGAACTTTACTCTTACATGCCAAGTATGAAAACCTACCCCATTAAATTTATCAATATGGAATGAGGATGTAGACATGATGATTAAGCAAGGTCTTACCACTTGAGAATCACTCAAGGACAGTGTCTAGTGCTTTTACAAGATTAGATTCCTTCACCAAATAGATGAAGATTGTTTATGAAGAATTCAGACCAATCATACCCTCTTGAAACATTGGTTGCTCTTGGGTTGTAGACATTGTTTTTCACCCGTCTCCTAGGCTTTCTGCTTTTTCTCTTAGGCTTCAAATATTGCACATTTGAAGACTCGGCATCAGATGGTGCAGGCATTGTGATTCAAAAATTAATATAAACAATAACATCATCATAATATAGTAATATCATCAAGTACATGGTGATCAATGTGACAAATGCCTTCAAAATAATTTTTCAAAATTGAGTCACTTGGAGTTCTTGAAAGAAGTAGAGGCCTAGGTCTAAACACCTAATGCTTTAAGCACTTTCAATAGCAGTGATTTGAGACCAATTAAGCACAAAACATCAGTGATTAAGTGGACTATTCACTCATTCATTTACTGTTAGTAAATGAAGTTCCAAAGGCTATGTCAGTCCTGTAGCCACCAAACCATGAGACCATTCAAAAAACTCACCGGATGGGCGTGTTCGCAGCCTATGAAAACCCCCGGGGCTCTGAGGAATTAGCATTTGATGAAGCGATGGCGATAGAAGAGTGTTTTTTCCCAAAATAAAAAGAGATGGCTTCTGCAGCAATGCCGACGGCTCCAGTCACTCCCCACCTAATCCCTTCCGTCATTAGCTTTGTATTCATGTTGAGAAGGCACGGCCAAGAGCTTGTAACGATTCGTGAAGAGAGCGATGAGCTTGATGCTCCATGAGCTGCCTATATTTCAGGCTAGGAATATGGAGAGGATATTAAGAGGGTGATTAAGCTAATGAGGTGTTAATAAAAAGCCTAATGATGGCCTAATGATGGAGATTTGGATTATGTGAACCTAAGTTCTGATACCAATTGTTGGATTTTAAGGGAATAAGCAAGACTATGGGGGATCAAACATGATTATGGTCATGATTATCTCATGATTAGGAACAAGCTTAAGGCTAAGTGGAGAGAAGATAATTGAACATGGTTTAGGCTTAAGAAAAGAAACTCGAGTTTGATCTTCATTAGCAATGGCCTCTTATATAGGCAATGAGTACAAGACCTTATTGACATCATCTATGATGTATTACAAGCATAATATACCATCTCCTCCCCATGTGAGCTTGCCATAAATGAACAAGATGCCCTCTAGGCTACTTGAAAATAGGCGCCCTTTTCTAGATGCCATATGAGTAAAATGACTGAGGTAATGTTGCCCCTTTTAACCTTTGAATGAGTTCATGGACTTGGGTGTGATATTTCCTACACTTAAAAGATTTTGTAAGGCAAAGAGCAAGACCAAAAGGAAGCATGGCGGAGGATTGGTTGGTGCAAGAAGCTCTTGTATACATTTCAGAGTATCTCTCTCGAGTGGATCCCGACATGCCACGATTATGCACTAATAACGAGGATGATGAGCGGATCATGTCACATGTACCACAAGGAAAAGGAAGATCAAAGACAATGGATCGAATAATGATGAACAAGGTGAATACATTTTGTATTCTCAATAGTGAAGTTATGAAAAAGTGGGTTGCAAAGTATGAAGAGAGAAAAAAGGTAAGAAATGAAGAGAGGAAAGCTTTTAGGAGGCATTCAAGATCGTTACCTTTTCCACCCAATCTTGCATCACTTCGAAAGGAATGTAGCATTGAATGGCTTGATGAAGAAATGGAAAATGTAGAAAAAGATGGAGAGGAGGTCAGACAAGAAGAATGGGAGTACGCAAGAGGATGCGAGCCTCAAGTAAGTATTCCTACGTTTTATTCTCAAACTCAAATAGTATCACCTCATATGGTTCTTAATCCTTACATATATATTTCATTTTGTAATGATGGTAGTACAAAGTATACAATGCCATGTGGTCCAAGGGAAGACACTTCCGCACTCAACATGTAGATTCAAACAGAAATACACAAGATTGTGGAGTAATGGCAAATTTTGAGCAAGAGAGTGGAGCAATGCTTCATTATTGTGGAGTAATGGCAAATGTTTGAGCAAGAGAGTGGAGCAATGCTTCATTATTGTGGCATGATTCAAAACATCATGAAAGTTGGATCTAGAACATTCCACATTTGTATAATGAATGTCAAGTGGTTCAAGGACGTGGTTGGTCAAGGTCCTCAAGCAACCATAAGGAAGCAATCAAGTGGGTTCATGGCAATCGATTCAACAAAGTTTTGGCGAGTGGATAAAGACACATTTGTGCTACCTCAACAATGTGAACAGGTAAAAATTATCAATTATATTTATTTAAGATTTTAAATTTTTTTTATCATTACATCTTTACACTTCAAGTGTTTCTCTTACTAGATTATGTTTCATCCGGACTTAAATGATGATAAATGGTGGTATGGCATCCAAGTTACTCCTCGTTCAAATAGAATTTTTCAAGATGAGAATGTCATAGAGCTCATGGATGAAGTGGGAGTCGAAGATGAACATGTCGAGATGGAAGTCGAAGATGAAATTGAGGAGCATGAAGATGACGAGTCTGAAATACCACCAATCGATCAAGTTAAGCAAGATAGAATAGAATCTGAACATGCTAGTGATGATGATGATGATGTAGAATTTGATACTAGTGATGGGATAGATCTTTTCATTGATCTTTCAATGAATGGAGGTTTAGATTTTGAGGTAGACCAATTCGCATGTATGGATTTAATTCAAGACGCATCCAATGTGGAGCCAAGCTCTCGTTAAAACATTATTCTTTTTTTTTGTAGTTGATCGTTAGTCTTTCATATAAATCTATGATTATGATGTTGATCGTTAGTCTTTTTTAGTCTTTTGAACATATAAATCTATGATTATGTGGGTGACAAAAAAATGGTTTTTTTTTTTGAAAATTGTCTTCTCTGGAAGTTTTGCACTCTAGAATTTTTTCTGTATTTTGTAGTGACGCAGCTATAGACGTAGCTATACATGCGGCTATACGCATGGCTATAGCCGCGCTCCTATAGCGGCACATATAGCCGTGCCTACTTTATTCTTTGCTATCATGCTTTTTTTCACTGTGGTTTGACGTGCCACACGGTTACGTTGCGCGGTTATGCTTGTGTCCTGTTGTTGTAGTGTAAACATAGTTACTTTTCGACAAAAGGAGGATGGGTTCCCAATGTCAAATGTACAAAACTAAACTAGATGATAGAAAGCCATGTTGGCCTTGCCCATGAAGTATAGTAATATGTAGTCATAGAGCCCTTTGATTGCACTAGGGTACCCAAAAATTTAATCATAATTTTAAGTAATTTATAGAACTTAGAGTAGAGAAGTAAAATTTTAATCATAATTTTAAGTAATTTATAGAACTTAGAGTAGAGAAGTAAATTAAGGTATAAGTAAGTTTTGAGCATCAATCAAGTGTGAGCCACCCACACTTATCTTTTCCATTTGTATATAATTCATTTTATCTACTTTGAAATCTTTGTTGTGAATTTTCCTCTTTATTATCCTTCTTCTTAAGATCAAATGTGAAATATTTTTATGATTTGTGAGTTACATTAAATTCTTGTTATCATAGCTTTGATTGTTATAAGATTTAAGTATGTGTGTGAGTGTTTGGATCTTGTTTTTCTTTCTATTACCATTGTGAGCACATAAGCTTACATAGAGCCTTTTTTGAGTAGAATAGCACACATTTCTGCTTGTTTCATAGTAAACACAAGACTACTGTGAATACTCATCATGATATGGGTCTTTTTTGAGTAGAATAGCACACATTTTTGCTTGTTTTATAGTAAACACAAGACTACTGTGAATACTCATCATGATATGGGTCTTTTAGGCCATGAGAAAACCTCTAGAATCAAGTAGAAGTCAGTGGGAAAGAGGTATGTAAAAGAGATGGGGAAAAAAACATTGATAAGGATGATGTCCTTATGGTTCCATGTGTAATATTGTTACATATAATGTAAGTATGAGGCAGGGTGGCCTTTTGTTTCCTTAATAGGATCAAAAGGAACATATCCTCATATAAGTTGTATATCAAACAATATCCACCATCACTAAACTCTTTAATTTCTTAAAACAAAGCAAGTAACCTTTTTATTAGTCCCCTCTCATGAACTCTTTATATATTCCCCAATTGTTGACGGTTGCATAAAGATCAAATATACCACCTTGAAATATTGATTCACCCATTAAACACCTTCATTTCTTATGTTGTGAAGAATGTAGCTATTAATATAATAATTCAACCAACATTGCCTCGAAGTTGACCTCAGTGGGAATATAGAAATGAAATATTATGGAAAGAAAACTGTAGGATGGAGCTCACCATAAATATTATGGAAAGAAAAAATGTAGAATGAGCCTTGTTATATGAAGAGAATAAAACTAATATGGAAAAAATGTAGAATGAGCCTTGTAACAAAGAGAATAAAACTAATATGGAAAAAAAATTGTACAATGAGCCTTGTTATGAAGAGAATCAAACTAGAGTGTAGAAAAAAATATTGATATTTTTACATAATGTAAGTAGGAGGCAAGGTGACTTTTTTATTTCCTTAATAGGATCAAAAGGAACATATCCTTAACCATATATACATATCACAAAATATCTACCATCACTAAACTCTTTGTTTTCTTAAAACAAAGCAAGTGCCCTTTTCAATAGTCCCCTCTCATGAACTATATACGTAGTCTCTCATTGTTGATGGTTGCATAAAGATCAAATATACCACCTTGAAATATTGCTTCACCGATTCATTTTTTATGTTGTGAAGAATGTAGCTATTAATATAATAATTAAACCAACATTGCCTAGAAGTTGAGCTCAGTGGTGGAAATAGAGGAATGAAATATTATGGAAAGAAAATTGTAGGATGGAGCTCGCCATAAATATTATGGAAATAAAAAATTTAGAATGATCCTTGTTACAAAGAGAATAAAACTAATATGGAAAGAAAACTATACAAAGAGAATAAAGCTAATATGGAAAGAAAAAAATTTAGAATGATCCTTGTTACAAAGAGAATAAAACTAATATGGAAAGAAAACTAATAAAAAATTTAGAATGAGCCTTGTTATGAAGAGAATAAAGCTATTAAATATATAATCTATGTGAAAGACAAATGATCTTCATAGGATTAAAATGGGGATGATTTAAGCAATCAAAGTGTTATTTGGGAAAGAAACACACAAAAAACAAATTGTACCCCGTCCATAAATGAGTTTAAAAAGCATAAAAAAGGTGTGGAGATAATTGTGCAAGAGCTGGAAAAAAAGTGGGTCACTCGTGGGATGAACAATGAGACATAGTGAAAAATAGGCAAAGTTTTCGTTCAATGAAAAAGAGGTAGCATAAAGATGTGTCCCACCAATGTGCACTCCAACCCTCCCTCTCATTGGTCTATCTTCTGTATTACTGGCAAATATGATTTCCCCCCTAGTATGAGGCCCTTTTTAATTCCAAATATCTCTTGATGGTTAGCTATAGCTCACATGGTGGTGGGGAGAGTTTTCTATGTGGAATAATTATGGAAGTATAGCTCAAACATGATATGTCATGACATAAAACAAAACCCTATCAACAAAGCAATACTCAGAAAAATGTTTATGGTAATGTTCATTAGTAGCTTTAGATTATTGGGACAAAATTGAAAAAAAATGCATGATATCCTAGTCTAAATTTGTCATATAAATTAAAGAAAACCAACCAAAATAATCATTTACTTTAGATTGATGGGACCAACTCTAGAGAGCATGACGTCATAGTCTACATTTGTAAGGCTCAAATTAAAGAAAACCAATCAAAATAATTTGTCGCCCATATTTTAAAGAATGATATTTTTTATTTAAGGCTTTGAGGCTAAACGTAATTTTATTCCTCTTACATACATGTGGACGGGCTGTTCCCCATGACCCCTTAAAGAATGGACTTTTATAGATATTATACTTATAAAAACTTTCCTCGCGTTTCTACACCTACTTATTGAACGTTGTACATAAACCAGCCGAAGCTGTTGCCATGGTCGTCCGGGCTGAGAGCGCCGAGGGGGGTGGTGTATGCGACGCCGAGGCAGAGATCAAAGTCCTCTGTGCCGCCTGTGATGGGCTTGCTGCTGAGCTTGCCGATGTTCTCCAAGCCAGCGGCAGAGAAGGTTCCCTTGAATGGCAAGCTTGTGCCGTTGATCACGAACGTCTCCGTGACGAACACAGCACCGCCAGTCTGCTGCGCTATGGTGAAGGTTCCTTGCACGCGCCCAAGGAGCTCTGAGTTCAAGTCTTTCTTCTTGAGCAGGGGCATGTCGAAGCAGAAAATGGTGCCAAAAAGAAAGGGTTGACCTCCGCAGGTCACGGTGTTGTAACCAGTGGTGCTGTTAGCACCCTGTATAGCAAGATAATTAAAGAATTCAAAGCTTGGAATGCGGGCTGCTTGAGCTTCAACGCCGTGGCCGTGAGTCAGGGAGGGAGCAAGCAGAGCAATCACCATAGCCAAGCTAATCAAGCGAGCTAGATTTGGATTAAGGTGATCGCTTGTTGATGAGCTCATATCGACAGCCGCCATAGCTTATAGGTGATTGATGCAGGAGTGTGAGAAGATTGTTGTGTTTTGTAGGTGTAGAAATCTAGCCTAGAACAAAGATGAGAGAGCGCACAGGAGGAGACCGTGTAGACAAGATTGAATTAAAACCAAGATGTATTAGATGGACCCAAGAGGGTGAATATATACAATGGAATGAAGGCCGTTGGCCTGGAACAGAATACCAACTAACGGCTGTAGTAAGATCCGTTTACATCTAATAAAAACATAAGTTTTAACTTGACTAAGGTTAGGACTTAACCTTTGACACACCCCCCTAAAGCTAAGTTTTTATTATGCTGTAAAATGATGAGCTAAGAGACACTAGGCAGTAAGATCAATAGCATTGTAATGTTTGGCCTTAGGTACTGCCTTAGTGAGAAAATCTGCCCACATAGCAGTAGTGGGAGTATGCTCTAGGTACATGTGGCCTTCTTCAAGCAAATCTGTGATGAAGTGGTACTTTACGTCCACATGCCTAGTTTGCTCATGATGCCTTGGAGTTCTGGCTAGAATGATGCATGACATGTTGTCAGAGTGAAAGGTGAATGGAGACAACTTGATAATGCCAATCTCCTGAAGCAATCTCTGAAGCCAGATCCCTTCTTTACATGCTATTACAGCAGCTACATACTCAGCTTCAGTGGAAGAGAGAGCAATTGTACCCTGTTTCTTAATTTGCCATGAGACTGCACCTCCAGAAAACATGAAGACATAACCAGTAGTTGACTTGCGAGTGGTAATATCTCCCCCTCAGTCTGCATCAGACTAGCCATACAAGGTGGGCTGAATCAAACCTGACTGAGAGAAGGTAAGAGTGAAATCCCGAGTATACTTGAGATAGCGCAGAAGGCGCTTGAGAGCACGCCAGTGAGGGAGCCCGGGTTAGACATAAACCAGGAGAGAAAGCCAGCTACAAAGCATAAATCAGGGCGAGTGCAGGTTACCAGATATTTGATGCTGCCCAAGACATTACTGTAAGGGATGGTCTGCATGTAGGACTTCTCTGATTCATTGGAAGGTTCCATATCAATGGACAACTTCAAACTGAGAACTAGTGGAATGGGAACCCCACTACAGCCATACATGCTGTAACCGAGAAGTATCTCGTCAATGAACTTGTCTTGTGAGACAAGCTTGATGAAGTGACCATTGGGGTCATGCAGAATCTGGACACCAAGGCAACAATAGGAAATCGGGCCACCATAAGAAAGTGGGAAGACTGCAAAAATTTCACTGTGCTTCGTGTAGAGCTGACTCCTTGTTACTAAGGAGAATGATGTCATCCACATAGAGGCCTAGGACTAGGACCATGGACCTATGGGCCAAGTAAATGTGAAGGGGCCAAGGCCATAAGTGGATGTGAAAAGGGAGGCCTAGTATAAAGGTCGATTGTAATGTGGCTAATCATAATTAAGAAAGATAATCATAATTTGCAGGTTTCTAACCTCCAAGAATCCATGGTGTCTTCTCCCATAGAGGATGCATGTGTGTAGTCCATTTGAGTGCAATGGTTAGGGTTTCTTGCTTTGCAATATCTATAGAGCTTGATTCCATATCTATTTGTGTGGGTGGAGTGTAGAGTTGGTTCTATCAAACATAGAGCTGGGTCCATCTCTCTCTCTCTCTCTTAGCAAGTCTCTAGAGAAAAAAATGATGGCTTGATTAGCAAGTCTCTAGGGAAAGAAGCGATGACTTGAGCATAGATATGGGTCCCTCTATCTATCTATGAGCAAATCTAAACCTTTCGTATAGGATCTGATTTCTTGCACACGCCTCTTAGACAACCACAAGCTACCTCACCCAAAGCTCTGAAAGAGTTGAACAAGTGTGATAAAAAAAATAACGAGGTATGAATTAGGACATCTAAGAGCTACCAAAATTAGATCCACTAGAATTTTTGTGACTTTTTTGGCAAGCTGTAGAAAATTGTGTTGTTGCAAATCACAAGGTTTTTTGAGAGCTACAATTTTCTGTAGAATAAGGTCGCATTATGTAGGCGAGGAAATTATGAAACCATGCATAGCCTATGAATACAACATTAAGGTCCAATAGATAGAGTGGCACAAGAAGCAAAAGCAAGAATCACGAGCTCGAGTGCCCGTGGAGAGAGTGCACATGGAGAGAGATGAGAGAAGTAAACAACCAACACTAGATACCTCAAAAGGAAAAGAAGAGGATACAATATAAGTGCTCCCAAGGCAAGGGACATGGCAGTCTTGTCAGGTGAAGCATGCACATAAGGCAACACACACCACAATCCAAGATGATGTGGAATGAGGAAGTGGGGACCTATAGTTGGCTCACTACAATACAATACGCCGACTTGAATAAAATATGTCCATGACTAGAAGAAAGATGTGCCTCATGAAAGAGGCCCACAAACCCATGAAAGGAAGTCGCTTAGGGCTGGCCCATATGAAAAGGAGCTAGCCGACTGTACCTAGAAGTCTAGAAGAGGCTAATAACAATATGGGGGCACTCCCTCTACTAGGAAATGGTGCCCCCCACCATCTTGAGGGTGGTCAGCCCACAAACAAGGGCCAAGATGAATCTGATGAACCTAGAAAAATGGGGGAAAATAAAGGGAGGGTTTGTTTACCCATTTACATAGGCCTTCATCCATAGAGAGCAAAGAGCATTCACACTACATAGGCACATGGGTTTCATTTACTTTTGTACCCTCCATCCCATTTGGCCTGGCCCAATGCTTGGATATGAGGATTCAATGGGGAGCACGGCCATTCAGTTGTCCAGCCATGTGATGACGGTGATCCCCATGCCTGACTTTTTCTCCACCTCCTAGTCAGAGGGGGGATGTCAAATATGGGAGGTGATCAACAGTTTGACAACTTGGCACATCTGGAGGGTGAGATGATGGGGAGGCCATAGAGCACCGGACGACCTTGCCAGCGGAGACTTTTCACGCTATTTGGATTGACATAATTCACACTCTTAGAGGATTCTGGGGGACACTTCAGGGTGACTGTGATCGCATGAGGAACTGTCGTGCAAGGCATTCCTGCGCACTTGGCAACCGGCCCCTTCTCACTCAAAAGGTTGAAGACATCAATTGGCATTATAGGCCACTTGTTTGGCTTTTCCCTCCCTCATCTTGTTGTGCTTAGGTAGCCCCCCTCCAAGAGCAACCAACAATGGGGGTAGGGCACATGTTCCCCTGTTTTAGATGGGTCACTTGCTCACTTGGGTCACTTGCCCGCTTTATGAGTTGTAATGAGAGGAGAGAGAAGAGGTGTGGGTGAGTTTATCCCATATGCATATGGGTGTGAAGGCACCTAAAAGATGTATAAAAGGTGGATGTACTTGAGTCTTTATCATTATTGTTGCAATACAACTTGTACTATTTCTCTTACCTCTTATTTTCTCATTAGTATTTTTCCATTTTTATCTTGTTATAGATTGGGCAATCCCTACCTATGCCAAGACCTTGCCTCTAAAGTTTCTACCAAAAGTGGCCATAACAAGGGACTTTTTTACTTGGATTATATAGGTAATTGTCTGGCCGATTGTAGACACACAAATTGGCTTTGAAAGGGCTTTCAATACAAAAAGGGGAAGCCGGCGTTTGGTGTGAAATCCTTGTGGATAATTACAATGTCCTAAAGTGGGATCAAGCCAATGTCGTGTTTAAGGGCCAAGTATGGGCCCACGGTACCACGTGTGCCCCCTCCCCGTGTAGCCCAACTGTCCACCACCTCTACCTCAACCTCTTGCTTTTCATCCTCATCTACATCGGCCTTTTGGTCCAAGTTTATATTGGACTTGGACTCGTCGATTTGTGTGGTTGTGGGCTGCCACCCACCATCACTGTATAGGGCAAAATGGCAAGGGAGAGGTTTTGTTTTGCCGCCTCGAACTCCTCGTCCATAACACTTGCCTGTTCTGCACGTTTAACTACCTCTAGGGCAATTTCCACTATCTCCTCCAAGGAGTCTGTCACACAATGGGAGGATGTTCTCCTATATTGGAGTCATCCAAGGGGAACTCTGATTTGACCTTTAGCATACTTAAGCATTCATCCGTGTGGATCCTGTAGGATTTCTCAATGTCATGCATAAAAATGAAGAGCTCTCCACCTACAATCACTAGACATAAGGAGTCAATATTGATCTCTGGAATGGGGGTGGAGTCATCTTCTTCTTCCAATGCCTTGCCGCCTACTAATGGATTCTAGTTGTCAAGAATTCTTGGCCATCACCCTCAGGAAAATCTTTGAGTACGAGCACACCTTTGATTGTTGCAGTGGAAGATGCTACCCTGTCTAGCCCGCCTTGGTCGATGATGAATCCCCAAGGTGTAGTTGGGGCATCTTGACTTCAGCATCCTCCTCTCCTTCTGAAATGAGAAAAACAAAACACGTTAGGCACCATGAAAGAAACTTGTGGCCAATGTCTCCTCTATGTAGCTTGGAAACTTGTTTCTCAAGACACGAATTGTCCTGACTGCATCACCAACCCTTCAAACCTTCTGAGACATTTTTGGAAGGGCTTTTCATTCTGGCGAATGTACTCCAGGAGGCTCAAGAGCACCCATAATTATGCCTTGATCATTTCCTATAGTAATTAAGTGCGGCTTGAGATGGGTGTCCATGTATCTCAAGGTGTTTGCAAAGATATTTGAATGTAGTGCGGCTTGAGATGGGTGTCCATGTATCTCAAGGTGTTTGTAAAGATATTTAAATGTAGTTAGATGGTGGAGTCCCAATCAACCTCACGATTGAACATAATGTGCAAGTGCGAGGCCTGAGGGAACTCACTATCATGCAAAAATTTGATGAAGCTATCATATGCAGCCACCATGATGAGGGGGGGTGATATTTCGAGAGTGTAGGTGCTTGGTGCTCTAGAGAGAGTGAAGGTAAAAGTGACACAATGGGGCCTTGGGTGTGGTTTTTATAGAAGGGAGGGCCCTTTTCACACTGGACCAAAAAGTATGAAAAAACACTAACAAAAAATGCATCATTTGAGTACTAGTCTCTGAGAGAGACCAAACATAACCTCTACATCAAACCAAAGTACCTCATCAACACACCAAAGATAACCTCTTCAACAATGCACGAATTATAACCTCTACATAAATGAGAGTACCTCTTTAAGACAACAATGTACCTCTTCAACTCACCAAAGATCGATTCAACAAAGCAAAGTACCTCAAAAAACATATTTAAGTAGAAAACTCTGGAATGGAATGAGATTACAAAACAACTCCAATTTGGAGTGAGATAATAAAATGAAAGTGCCGTACAAGGACACTTTCAATTAGGTCCCTTGAGTTAAGGTTACATCATCCTGCCCCCGATCAGAGAACACCTTGGTGATTGCTTCCATCCTCCTTCCAACCTATCCTAACATTTAACACAGTAAGTGACATAAGATAGATATGAGGGAACTCATGTTTAAAGAACAAACCATCCTTACCTTCCTACCTTGCACTTTGAAGCAAGCATTGCTGACTCAATCGTACCCTAAGATGCGCAAGTGTGATCACAAACATTCAACAAGTTCCAATGCTTACTTGCTTTGATAATCTCTACCCCCCTTACTAGGTAGGCCTATAGAGAGATCTATAGGCTCGCAGCCTCCTCTTGAGCTTGTAGGGGTATCCATGCTCCCTTCTTCCTCATCAACCACTTGTAACAAAAATGAATACACAAAGTGGCACATGCTCACAAAAATCATAAAGAGACAATGGACTGCACTACATTGCACTTGAAATGCTCCCCTTTGTGCTCCTCTCCACAAGGTCCCACCCTTGGCCAAGCAACGCCATCTCTTCAACACCCACCACCTTGCACATGTACATGGTAGGCGTTTGTGTGCACATAAAAGCTTGAAATAGGTGGGGCATGCCCAAGTAAGACCCACTGATCTTGATGCCTTAGTGTACTTCAAAGAGGCTTGTATATCACTAGCCATATTTGCTTTAAGAGAAACCATAGTCCAAACATCAGCATGCATTGAGTGCTAGAGAGAGAAGGAGAGGGGATTTCTTCAAGCTTACCAAAATCGCATGTCACATGTAGGCACTCACATATAGGCACTACATAGTTGTGTGTGTAGAAGAAAACTTTCCAATGACCAAGGTTATAAGGGGCAATGTCAGAGAATACCCCATCCCCAATATGGGTGTGCACGGCATAGAATGTTCCTATTAGGCTTCTTATGGCCTGCTCCTCAATGAAGTTGGAAGGGAAAATCTCTGGATACAAAAAACCTAATAATAAAGTTGAAAAAATAATAATTCAAAGATCATGTAAAGTAATCTAATAGAGATAAAAGCATAAAGTTACAAGGGAAAAAAGGAATATGCCGGTGCAAAATGAAATGGATGATGCGGAGTACACATGTTGTATGAGGGCCACCAATCCATCATGCCTTGTTTCCTTGAAACATATAGTAGATGCCCCTTCCAATGGAGCTCAACTAATCCATCATACCTTGTTTCCTTGAAACATAGTAGATGCCCCTTCCAATGGTGCTCAACCGCATTTCAACGCCAAACTCGATGGGGTTCAATGGCACTAGGCTACAAATAGACCCAATCTCCCTTCTAAAATTGCTTCCCAAGCCAAGCACTGTGCTCATCTCTCATATTGTGCAAGATCATAGACTCAACCTCATCTCTTGACGTTCTGCTTGAGGATGATGCACTGCCTCCATGGATGCTTATGCTGCAATAGTTGAGGGGGGGAGAGAGGGGGGTAGGGGGAACTGTAGATCCACCTACAATAAAGAGTGTGTGTGTGTTTGTGAGAGAGAGAGAGAGAGAGAGAGGGAGAGGGAGCTAGATGTGGGTGAGTTGCAAATCTGAGCACAATAGAGAGAATGAGAGGGAGAGGGGGAGAGAGAACATGTTTGTGTGTGTGTGTGAGAGAGAGAGAGAGGGGGGAGAAGGAGCTAGATGTGGGTGAGTTGCAGATATGAGCACATTAGAGAGAGAATGAGAGAGAATGATAGGGAGAGGGAGAGAGAGAATGTGTGTGTGCGTGTATGAGAGAGAGAGAGAGAGAGAGAGAGAGAGAGAGAGAGAGAGAGAGAGAGAGAGAGAGAGAGCGAGAGGTGGGTGAGTTGTAGATATGAGCATAGTAGAGAGAGAATGAGAGATAATGAGAGGGAGAGGGAGAAAGATAATTTGTGTGTGTGTGAGTGAGAGAGAGAGGGGGGGAGGGAGCTAGATGTGGGTGAGTTTGCAGATATGAACATAGTAGAGAGAGAATGAGAGAGGGGGGAGAGAGAGAATGTGTGTGTGTGAGTGAGTGAGAGAGGGGGGAGAGAGAGAATGTGTGTGTGTGTGAGTGAGTGAGAGAGAGAGGGAGAGGGAGCTATGGGTGACTTGCAAATCCAAGCACAATATTGAGCAAAAATGGAGGTATACGGGTTGGGTAGGGTTTTTAGAGGGAAAAAATCACTACTTGAAATTTTTAGAAAAAAACTCATTTTTAAGGTTTTTTGACCTATGAGTTTGACGGGCTGACAATGGAGGGACCCCCTGCTTTTTGAACCCTACCCCCTTACTTTATGGAGCCCCCTACACCACCCCCCTACTTTATGAAGGCCAATCCCTACTTTTTGAACCCCACAAATGTAATAATGAGAATGACAAGCCTAGTTGTCCCCTCCTTTTGGAGGCGACCAAATGTGCACACTCCTCTCTTCCTATTAGTCCATTGCTACTGAGGGTCATTAGCAAAGGGCCCAAAAGATGACCAAAGGCTTCCTGATGGATGCGAACAAGATTTCTATTTAGAGGGCACTTGCCATTGTGGTGAACACCCCAGCAACTTTGTCTAGCTGGCAATCTTATAGAACCCCAACAATCAGGCTAAGATCGAGATCCAACAACTCTGCATTGGCAATTTTGAGCACACTTTCTAGTAGATGTGCAGCAATAGCTATCCTCTTTCTAGCACCTGTGTAATTTTGAGCACACTTTATAGCAGTTGTGCTATCCTCTATCCTACCATATTGGAAGAGCGAGTCTGGAGAATCTCCATGTTTACACTAAGAGTAGGCGGGTGTCATTGCCTTGGTGGACGACCATGCTAGTGCTAAACTTAGCTAAGGATTGCATGAGGCGTGTGTGAGCAATATTTTGCATGGTGAGAGCCTAGATACCCTTGGCACAAATGAGCTCTTGCAGATTTGGCGGGGCACATTGCCATCTACCTAACTCAACTAGGGCTTACAAGCAAGTAGTAGGCTTCAGATAGCTGGATGAGGGACACCAGATGATGTTGATGCTAGAGCTTTGATAGAAGATCAATTTTTGTTTGAAATTATACCTCCTCCCCTATTCATAAGTGGGGTTACCTCTCTTAATAGCACAATAGTGGTTTTGTCTTCCAGCACACCCTTTTAGGCCTTGTGCAAGACTGATACCTCCTTGGTGGAGAAGACCCCATCAATACCATCCACTTTTTTGGCATCACAAATTGATGGATGCCATGGTGAGGATAGTTTCTTGAGGAATATCATGGTGGTTAGGGCAATTGTTGTTGCAATGGATTTTATGATTGCCTATGCTTGCTACATGCTATGGTAATAGTATATGATGGAAATTTTGATGAACATATGATGGAACTTTTGATATGTATATCACTTTTGGGAATCTCACTTGGGAATCATGTGGAGCAATGGAAGATGAACTCCAAGCATGAGTTCATGATATCATATGTAAGTACTCCAACCTACTCTCTCTACATTGCTTTCTAGTAGTCAATTGTAATATTTATTTTGTTACTATAATCTTCATTTTGTTACTAGAATCTAGCATGTTGAGGGTACTCTTGGCTAGAGGAATAAGAGAAGTCAAGGGAGAGTGTTTTCTTGAATCCATATATCCCTGAGTTCCTTGGAAAAGGGGATAGCTAGAGGATTAGATACCCTCATTTGGATGTGTGTTTTGGATTTTCTTCTGTGCCTTTAACCATGTTCTAGACTCCATCTTGCATGAGTAAGAGGATAATCTGGGGTAGATTTACAATTGAGGAAAATTGGGACAGATACATCACTGATTTATGATGAATCGACGGTCATCAGTAGGAAAATTTGACAAAATCATCAGATCTAATCGATAGCCTCCATTTAGCATGTTGGAGCATTATTGAAGCATGGAGATAAAATCATCGATGAGTAAAGAAGCTCTCGATCGGAGTAGTCGACACAGTCGTCCGATTTAGAGGAGTGCAATCGAATCAGTAGCTTGCAATAATTGGTGCGGTTGGAGGAACAGTCAGCGCCCAATCAATGCAATCGGAAGATTATAATTAACAACTTGAGAAACATTACTGATCTTGGAGGCCCAATTTCAGTAGCAGATGATTGTAGATTTGATGAGATCAACTTGAATGCTTGATGAAATATATGGTCTTAGATTTGAACCATAGTATGTTGGAAATATGATTTGAAGCTTAATTTTACCAAAGATTGTCGAACCAATGTGGCATTGTGAATCATCAATGATGAGAAAGCCTTTGGATTTGAAAGAAGTTCATAGAATGAGCTCTGATGAGCTGATTCATAGAGAGTGGGCTATAGTCATTATGATTATAGAGGCTAGATACCAATTGTTGGACTGATTCATAGAGAATGCACTGATTCACAAAGAATGGGTTGCAGTAAATATGATTGGAGAGGCTAGATGAATTAGTGGTGGTTGGAGAGGCTCTAATACCAATTGTTGGAATTGCTATGAAGAGGAGCAACCCAATAATTATGGTAGATTGCCTAGGGATATCCGGACAAGAGACTAAACCCTCGGTTCTTTCAAAACCGAACCCGAAAAAACTTCCCTCGCCCAGAAAGCACGGCGATTCCTCTATGATATTTTTATTCTAACATAGTCAAGATCCTTAACTAACCAAACTGATCCGACCGAACCCGTAAGTCACATGATCAGATCAAGAAAAAGACTTGCACTTGGATCATGGAGACCAACGTTTTTTTCATCATTCGAGAGGCACAACCGTTGATTCTTTTCCATAGAACAAGACTATCGGGGATTTACTTCATCTATCGTACCATAATAGAATTGAGTCTCATTTTAGGGATCCATCAGTCCAGTCTAATCCCATAGGTTAGCCAACTACCCAACCACTTTAGTGATAGGATCTATTTAGAAATTTGGTTATGTTTTGCCCCGGGTACCAGGGAAAAGAGTTCCCAGGGTTCACGAGATCGTCAAAATGCTTCCCGAGCATTCTTGACATAAAGCAGTCATTTAAAAACAGGTCATAAATATAGTTTCTAACGAACTCTCATCTTTCCACATTATTCCACATCATTTCTCATTATTCCACATTCTTCTACATCAATTCACATTGCTTAATCCACATCCAATCATATGTATTCCGATCGTCCTTCATCCATTCTCATCTAGTCACATCATATTACATCTCATCACATCTATCCTCATCACATCTCATCCATTCACATCTATCCATATCCATATCCATATCACATCACATCACATCCATTCACATTGCATCTCATCCATTCACATTTATCCTGATTCACATCACATCACATCACATCCATTTCACATCACATCTATCTCGATTCACATCACATCTCATTCATTCACATCTATCTCAATTAACATCACATCACATCACATCCATTTCACATCACATCCATGTCACATCACATCCATTCACATCACATCTCATCCATTCACATCTATCTTGATTCACATCACATCACATCTCATTCATTCACACCTATCCCGATTCATATCACATCACATCATATCCATTCACATCACATCTCATCCATTCATATCTATCTCAATTCACATCAATTTACATCACATCTATCCATATCTATATCACATCACATTACAACCATTCACATCACATCTATCCATATCTATATCACATCACATTATATCCATTCATATTGCATCTCATCCATTCACATCTATCTCGATTCACATCACATCACATCACATCCATTTCACATCACATCACATCCATTCACATCACATCTCTGTTGAAATATACAAGTGAATAGTGTGTGTGCGAAAACAAGTCCTTGGTTAGAGGCTGTAAAAGAGAATCTGTAAATGTGAGAGAACCTGTGAAAAGGTGAGAAGAATCTACTGGGAGAGAATAAAGGGTAGCATGAGAAGATTTAGAAAGTGTGGAGATATTTTGGGAGAGGTGGAGAGAATCAAGCAAAAGAGGTAGAGTGAATCAAGGAGAAATCAATGGGATTAGATGCTTGGATGTAAACTCTATAAATTGAGGCATTGGCCTAATGAGAATTTGCTGGTTTTTGATTATCCATGCCTACATTAAGCTATTTGTTAATTACTCACTAATCACATCTTAATTATCGTCTAATCACTTTGTTAATGATGTTGATTCTAGCATTTGATCCACCATAGCTCATCACATTGCTGTAATTTTAACATGGTATCAGAGCCTAGCCTAGAATCCATCAAGTTTATGAGCCCATTATCTAGTTAATTAAGATTAGGAGATAATTAAAAACTAATCAATTTTTTAGTTATTTTCAAGAAGCTTTCTGTACTCCCAGCTAGTGGAGGAGCTCCCTCTCCTTGTAGGCTCAACCATTGCCCAAACCCTTCTAGCCCAATATAACCAACTCATTTATGCTCTAGCCAGTCGAATCAGATGCGCAATCCGCTGGCGCATCTAGGAGAAATCACGTTTTTTTTCAGCGTAGTTTTTTCTGAGAAAATTGCAGATCTTGTCTACTCCAAATCAAATTGATCTAATTCCTCATGACTCCAGGGGTTTTCAAGCATGCTCTACAAGTTGGTGAAGTTAGAATTTGATTTGATCAAGTCTACAGTGAGATCCAAGCTCTTCATCAAATATGTAGGTGACTTTGGTAAAATAGAGATTAAGCATTCAAATGTTTGGTCAAATCTTGTGTTTCTTGGCTTAATCCTGTACTATTGATGGCCTTGAAAGCATTTGAAAGTCAATATTAGGTAATTCGGAAAAAATCTCATATTTTGGGAATCAATTACTCCTTATAGTTTTGGACATATCTCAAACATACCAACTCCAAATTTTTCATCAGAGATCATAGATTTAGATTCTACTCTTCAATATCTTTCCAATGATATGTCACTTGAGGAGGTTTTGACAAACTTTTGGACAAGTTCACCATGATCCCATTTTGCAAATGGGAATGGGATTTTTCCCAAATTATCTAATATGGTGTTTTGAGCTCATTTGAACTCTAAGGCCTCAAATTTGGGCTCCCCGTGAAAAGATGCAGGGGGGAAGAGAGCTTGAGCTCTTGCAAGCACACACACACACTCACAAAACCCTAATAGAGAACACACAAGGTGAGAGGCTGAAAATCTTCTTCTTCTCTACTCAACACTCAACACACCATATACAAGATAAGAGTACACACAATATGAAAGGTACTCAACCAAATACATACACGGGTTCTCTTTAGTGTGAACCCGACTAAATGAGCTGGCGCTATAACTATGCCAGTCTCTAGAATGGCTGTCACACAGCCTGTCATCCCGCTGGCCGCATATCACCCAAGATCTCACCAACCATGCCAGTGGTGTAAGTGTGGGGCCTATCCCCCAGGCGGGTCATCAGTGTCCACCGCCTCACTAGAGCTCGATATCTCAACACTCCCCCTCGAGCTCAACTCCATCTCATGTACACCAAGCGAAGCCCTGAATCTGCGGAGCTTCTCTGTACCCAATGCTTTGGTGAAGATGTCAGCTACCTGATCCTCTGTGCTGACATAAACAAGGTCAAGGTCTCCTGCCAAGACCTTCTCTCTGACGAAGTGGTAGTGGACCTCTATGTGCTTCGTACGAGCATGAAAGACTGGGTTCCTGGCCAACTGTATACTGCTAATGTTGTCACAGAAAATGACAACTTGTCTATCCACTGATAGACCCAAATCTGCAAGTAGCTTTCTCAACCAAGCTCCCTCACATGCTGCCATAGCAGCTCCTCTGTACTCGGCCTCTGTACTCGATAGAGCAACCGTAGGCTGCTTCTTGCTGCTCCAAGTCACAGCAGCACTCCCCAAAGAAAACATGAATCCACTGGTAGATCTTCTATCTGAGATACTACCAGCCCAATCAGCATCTGTGTACCCATGTACACATATCTCTGTCCCAGTCTCATAGAATAGTCCACAATGCAAAGTAGACCTCACATACCTCAGTATGCGTCTCACTGCAGAAATAGGCTTACAGCCTATCATACCATACTTGGACAACATGTCCAAGCCATACTGTCTCTGCAGTAATCCAATACCATGTGGTGACCTAATCACCTCAATGCCCAAGAAATATCTGAGCTCCCCCAGATCCTTCATCTCAAACTTCTGTCTTAGCAAGATCTTTACATCAAAGATCTCTGCATCATGGTCCCCCGTAATGATCAAGTCATCTACATAGATGACAACAAGGACAACTCCTCTATCACCATGTCTCACATACAGCGAGAAATCTGCATTGGCTACATGAAAGCCAATAGTGACAAGATATTCAGAAATCTTGTCAGACCATGCTCTTGGTGCTTGTTTTAAGCCATACAAGGCTTTCTTCAACCTGCAAACATGCTCGGGGTGACCCACATCTTCATAACCAGGTGGCTGCAACATATACACCTCTTCTTGCAAATCCCCATGCAAGAATGCATTCTTTACATCCATCTGATGTAAAGACCATTGCTTTGATGCAGCCACTGCTATCACAACTCTCACCGTTTCCATCTTGGCAACTGGGCTGAAAGTTTCCTCATAATCAATCCCATATGTCTGCGCATATCCTTTGGCTACCAATCTAGCCTTGTACCTGTTTATGCTTCCATCACTGTTATGTTTAACTTTGTACACCCACTTGCATCCAATGGCTTTCTTGCCTTCTGGCAATTGCACTAAATCCCAAGTTTCATTTCCATATAGTGCATCCATCTCCTCATCCATAGCTTTCTCCCAACACACATTTCCAACAGCCTCATCAATGCATGTGGGCTCAACAACCTGCACAACCTTTGCCATATATGCATAGTGATGTGCCACATAACCATCATATGTAAATCTCTGCACAGGGTTCTTCACTCTCCCTGGTCTTCGTAGCTTTTCATTCATGGCTTCCATAGCCTTCTTTACACCAGGTGTTCTCATAGCTGGGATCCCAAGCTCCTCATCAAGGCTCATATCTGAGCCACTAGACTCTCCATCAACATGAGAATGCCCTGCAGAAATGTCAGGCATACCAAGGGGCTCAACCATTTTCTCTTTTCCTTTACGTGATGTAGTAATCACATTTGTAGGACTGGTATTATGACGCAGCCTGCCACTCCATGGTCTATCAACAGACCCACTAGATGAGGACTCTCCTGGTCCACTCAAAGACTGTGATTGCTGACCTGCATTCTGTGCAACCACACTTCCACTCACATCAGCCCCAATAGCTTCTTTTTCAGCAACATACCAGCTGCTCATCTCATCAAACACAACGTCCCTGCTTACCCTCAACTCACGTGTAGCAGGGTTATAACACCTGTATCCCTTTTGCTCAAGGGAGTATCCAATAAACACACATTTTTCAGCTTTTGGATCCAGCTTAGTTCTCAGCTCATCTGGCACATGCACATATGCAATGCATCCAAAGACTTTCAGATGAGACAAATCTGGTTTTCTGCCAGTAAACCTCTCCTCTGGAGTTACATCATGTATGGCTGCAGCAGTTGGAGTCCTGTTCATGATGTATACTGCTGTAGAAATAGCCTCAGCCCAATAGCAATGCGGCATATTCTTCTCTTCCATCAATGCTCGCGCAATCTCTGCAATGTGCCTGTTTTTCCGCTCAGCAACTCCATTTTGCTGCGGAGTGTATCTGCATGTAAACTGTCTCCGAATACCATTCTTCTTCAAAAATTCAGAGAACTCGTTGGAGAAGTATTCTCCCCCTCCATCTGACCTTAGGCACTTGACATATTTCCCTGTTTGCTTTTCAACCAAAACTCTAAAATTCTGAAAGTGAGTGAACACCTCACTCTTCTCTTTCATGAAATATACCCACACTTTCCTTGTGTGGTCATCAATGAAAGTCACATAATACCTGCAGCCTCCCATAGATATGGTCTTTGTAGGACCCCATACATCTAAATGCAAAAGATCTAGTGCATTTCTGCTCACATATCTGTTACGTGGAAACACATGCTTTGTTTGCTTCCCAAATTGGCATGCTTCACATATTTTCTGCATACCTTCCACTTTAAATTTTGGCAGCCCTGTCACAATTCCTTTTGTCTGCATAGACTTCAATCTCTGCACATTTACATGTCCAATTCTTTTATGCCATATGTTTGTGTCTGCAACAACTCCTGAACCATTTTCAAACATCGCAGCACTCATTTCAGGCATGTCTACATCCAACGTAAACATTCTGCCCACTCTGTTGCCTTTTGCAACCAACCTGCACTTGTCTTTAAAATCTTCAACATAACACCCATCAGGGTTAAACCGAACCTGCAAACCGTGCTCAATCATCTGGCCAACTGAAACCAGATTCTTTGTTATGTTCGGGACATGAAGTACATCTGCAAGGTACTTCACTTTGCCATCCTGCATAGACAATGGCACATCTCCAATGTGGGCAATTGGATGAGCAGTGTCATCCCCTGTTTCCACAAAACCTGGTCTTTCTGGGTTTTTCATTTCCTTGAACCACTCCCCATGACTCGTCATGTGGTTCGAAGCGCCTGAATCCACATACCATACATTATCTTTTTGTGCTGCATCAACATTTTCAGACATGGCATTCACGACATGCTGCATAACAAACAACCTTTCATTATCCTCATTATTTCTGCTTGAGGATGCATAGTTGTTTTGCTGCACTTTCCCATTTTGCATGTTATCCTGCTTCTTATAACATTCTAACTGCACATGTCCAGGCTTACCACAATAATAACATTCACGTGCATCATTATATTGCCTTTGCCAATTTCCACGGCCTCTTTGACTCCCCTTGCCTCTGAATTTGCCTCTTCCACCTGCGTGTTGTTGTTGTTGTTGTTGATTCTGGGACTGTTGTTGTTGCTGCTGCTGCTGACCATAATTCTGATTACCTGTTCGGCCACCTCCTTGACCGCGTCCACGGCCTCCTCTACCTCGTCCCCTTCCTGAACTCGTGTAGAAGGCCTGTTGCTCTGAACTGTTTTTGCCTTGTGAAGACTGTTGGTCTTCACCCAAGCTCTTCTCTTCGATAATCAGCATAGACACCAAATCTGTAAAGTTGGGAATGTTTTCCCGAGTCTGAATAGACGTCTTGAACGCCTTGTACTGTGGCCCGAGACCACGTAGACAGACCTCCACCTTATCATCATCTACTGACACACCAATAGATGCAAGGGATTCCACAATACCCTTTATCTTTAGCGCATAGTCATTCACAGACATGCTCTTTTTCTCCACAGTATGAAGCTCATTCTTCAACTGTATCTTGTGTGCCTTGGTATTTGTTTCATAAAGCTTTACCAAGGTGTCCCACTTCTCCTTGGGCGACTTGGCATCCTGAATATGCCCAATCATGGTGTCCTGTATGCTAATGGAAAGCCAATACATAACTTTCCTGGCTCCTTGGTTCCAGTCTTTAAACTCTTTTACATCTGCAGCAGTCGGATTTATATCCGGTATCTCCGGTGCCTCTTCATGCTCACCTTCTATGTAGTCCCAATAGCCTTTTCCCATCAGGAAATTCGTCAACCTGAACCTCCAAGCATGAAAGTTATTCTTATCCAGCTTCTCAGCCACAATCTGTGTTATGCCATCATTAGACATCTTGCCAAACACACAATTTCACCAGAAACTGCACTCTGGTTTTTCTGCACAACCTGCAGTATTTTCTGCAGCGGTACTGTAGTACTCTCAAATGTCACAACCAGTGACTTCAATGTGCATACATACACCCAATGGCAACTGTAGACCTCTTTGCAGCACCCACAATGTCTGCACAGTCAATCTGTCTTCCTGCAGTTCTAAAAACAGAGTTCTGCAGAGAATCGATGACTTACCCGCAGTGCTCGAAATTGCCCGCTTTCTGAAAAACGGAGGTCCAGATGCGCCCGAAACGCGTTTTCGGCCCGACAATTGAAGTCCGAAGGACTATATAGTTGCCCTACAGCTTTACTCCCGCGAAGAAAGCTCCTCAATCAGAGATCGTTTGCCGGTGCCTCCCGTAGAGCTCCCGACAAGGGTGTAGTTCACTAACACAATTAGGGAAGAGTAGTTGCAGCTCTTACCCTCGTACCGCTTCCTGTGGTTCTCTTGCTTGCAGCTCAGCCCTTAGCACGAACCAGGCTCTGATACCATGAAAAGATGCAGGGGGGAAGAGAGCTTGAGCTCTTGCAAGCACACACACACACTCACAAAACCCTAATAGAGAACACACAAGGTGAGAGGCTGAAAATCTTCTTCTTCTCTACTCAACACTCAACACACCATATACAAGATAAGAGTACACACAATATGAAAGGTACTCAACCAAATACATACACGGGTTCTCTATAGTGTGAACCCGACTAAATGAGCTGGCGCTATAACTATGCCAGTCTCTAGAATGGCTGTCACACAGCCTGTCATCCCACTGGCCGCATATCACCCAAGATCTCACCAACCATGCCAGTGGTGTAAGTGTGGGGCCTATCCCCCAGGCGGGTCATCAGTGTCCACCGCCTCACTAGAGCTCGATATCTCAACACCCTGCATACTTTGTTTTCCGCATACAAAACAGAGGATTAATTTGCTAATCAGTTAATCAGTGTTAATCACTGTATTTTGGTGCAATTGAGGATTCAAATCAACCATTAGGTATTTGATACAGATCCCTATAACTTCAGATTGCAATTCAGAGATGGTTTGATACTCCAACCATTCCATACAAATTGGTTACCCTTGATTTAATGTAATTTATGGTGATTTTATGCTGATAAATCTGTTGTGTAATCATCTCTTAAACACCAGATTGAGTTGTAAAAGGGTAGACACTGCCCTTGAATCTTGAAATTGGATCAAGAGATAAGACCCCCTTCATATTATCATGAGTACAGCACAAGAAATAAGCAAATTTAATGGGGAGCAGTTTTACACATGGCAGACAAAAACCATGTATTTGCTCATGAGGAAAAATCTATGGTGGGGGCTAGTTGAGGGAAGAGATGAATGTCCAGAGGTGAGAGGGGAAAATAAGTGGAAGAGCAGGAAGAGCAGGAATGAAAAAGCATTGGGACTCATTGCACTCAGTTTAAATGATGAAAGCATTCATCATATCACAGGAATACAATGAAAGCATTCATCATATCACAGGAATACAATGGGCAAAAGATGCATGGGATGAACTCAATAAATTATTTGGCACACAAGCTAAAAATTCAAAGATAAATCTATTAATGCAATTCTACAAATTGGATATGAACATCTCTTCACATCCACATCCATTTACATCACATCACATCCCATCCACATCTTTTCACATCCACATCCATTTACATCACATTCACATCTTATCACATCCACTCACATCCTATCACATTGCATTCACATCTTATCACATCGTATTCTCATCTTATTCACATCGTAACATTTTCTACTTTTGATACCGATGGGACTTTTTCTAAATTTCTGCCAATTGCTTAGCCTAGTTAAAGGTACTTTTTCTCAATGGATATTTTCATATTCTTTCTCAAATTTCTCAAGTGAAATATATTCAATATTCTTCTTTTGAGTAAAAGGTTCATGGGATTTACAAAAATCAATTCTACCCATATTTCCCAATAATGCTAGAAATTTCACTTTTGATAAATACTCATAATTTCAATTATGCTAAAACTTTCTTTTTTTCCATTTAATTTCTTGGATCTCAAATATCATGGGAATTCCTCTTTTTGCATTTAAATGATTGAATTCCAAATGTCATGGGAATTCCTCTTTTATCATAAAAAAAATCTATCTAAAATTCCTCTTTTCTTTAATAAAAATATCCATTATTTCAAATATGCCAAGAATTCCACTTTTACCATTTAAATGATTGAATTCCAATTGTCATGGGAATTCCTCTTTTATCATTTAAACTCTCTCATGCATAAAATAAATTTATCTAAAATTTCTCTTTAAATTAAATATTCATTATTTTAATATACCAAAATTTCTCTTTTTCCATTTAATTACATGGATCTCCATTATCATGGGAATTTCTCTTTTTTCATAAAAATAAAAAATATCAAAAATTTCTCTTTTCTTTAATTAATTATTTATGCATAAATACTAAAAATTGGTTTCCCATGAATTTGATGAAAATCTTTTAGCATAGGATTTCCAATCCTAGAATATGGTAGGAAGTCCTCTTTTAGCATTATGCATAAAAATGAGTTATGTATTAATTTCTAAAAATTTTACCATAGCTTCGTTTATTACTGATAATTTTTAATATTTTTAGAGAGAATAAGACTTTGTAATACAATTATGATAGAATAACTATCCTTAGACTTAAATCTAATTTATGGAATTAAATCATAAGTTTACCATAATTTTATTATCATAAAAGCATAAAAAGCCATTTTCCTAACCTCTAGCTTAACAAGCTTAGAGATTGATTTTGAATTAAGAATTTATCAATGAGAAGCATTCATTTGCTTAAGAATCAGTCATAGGAATGACTATTCTTTTGGGAGAGAGAGATATACACAAAAAGCATCCTAAGCATAAAAACTAACTTTTTGTGATTAATCATTAGAATTCTTATAGAAAGCTTGATTTGCATTGAAAACAATAAATTTGAAACTTCTCAAGCTTGAGAGGGGTTGAGAAGTGAAATCTTTTGAGAATATTAAATGAAAACCATGAAATTACTTCTTACCTCTTGATTTGGCTTGCTTTTTTATCTTAGAAGGAAGCCCCCAACCAATCAATTGGTTTAGTATGTTGAGAAGAAAGCTCCAAGGATTGTTGAAGAGAGAGAGCAGCTCCAATCTCTCCAAAAGTAGAGGACTTTTAAGGGATAATAGAAAATATAATTATTTTAATGTAATATTGGCATGGTACAATTCACATATTTTTTTACAAAAGACTAAGGATCTATTTATAGGTGAGGGAGGCCACTAACCAAGTACAACTGGGTTCTAAAATTTTCCAGGTTCAGTTTGACTCAATTTGGACAAGATTTGGACCAGTTTGGCTCCCTTTTTAATTTGGTTTGATCTAGGAGAGAGGAGAAATAAAAATATCACAATGTTTTTGAATTAAAAACTCATCCACATGTGTGAATTAGGTGCCTACCTCGAGTCTCCCCCTCCTTACCAAGGTGTCAAAAATTTATCATTTCTCTAAAATATCTCATTTTTTTAGTAATATCTCTTAATTTTTAACTAATAAACCTTGTACTCAATCAACTCTTCATCTTATGTGAGCATTTACTCATTTTTGGGTATTTTCTTTTATTCTTTGGATTTATCTCATCCCAACACTTGGATTAATCCATAGGAACCTTAATTGGAACATAATCCAGAAATTTCTGAAAATCTAGACCCTTAGGCTAAGGTCCCTTATATCATTTTTAATTGATTCCTATTGCACATTGGAAAGTTCATTTTGAACTTCTGTTTCAAGGGAAACCATTCTAGACACTAGGAGGATTTTTATATCCGAAGATATCTTAATTTTAGATTCTCTCTCTAGACATTTTTCTCTCTCTAGGCCAAAACAGGGTAAAACAAGATCTTTCTTCTATTTTAGAGAGGGGAATAATTACAAGAACATAAGGGGAGGTTCTTACACTTTCACACCTCAAAAGCTGGAGGGAGGAATCTTACAAAATTGATGTCTGGTCTACCTTGGATGCTATACGCCTAAGTAACTTAGATGTATTGCAACACCTACATATCTACATTCTAATGATTCTCTTGGGGCTTTCTAGAGAAATTTCTCAAAACACCAATTAAAAAGCTAATGTTTGGTCTAGTATTACAGAAGAAGATAAGGCTACCAACCAGTTCCCTATATAAGGTCTCATCTACAAGGTTTGGGGTGTCTTTGATAGAAAGCTTGAGATCTCCATCAGGGTATCAAACAACTACCTAATGGAGTTAGCAACACATATTCATGCCTTTAGGGTCAAGGTGCTAAAGTCCACATGGCCTAAGGTTTATGCTAATATTCACCTAGTAATTACTCATCCAAGATGTCCAATAATAGTAGGAGAATCCACGAATTAATTGATGGCCTAAGGTTAATACTAGTCTTCACCTAGTAATTACTCATCCAAGATGCCCAATAATAGTAGGAAGATCCACGGGTTTTTTGAATGAATTGATGCACCTACATAGCCTTAAATTTAGCCTACATTATTGAATATGGAGGCTATCATCATGGAGATGATCAGGGGAGAGAACCAAGGAGCACCTAGGCATGGATTATGATTTGAGGCCTAAATTTAATGAGACAACACGCTTGCTTCATCTCTTTCTCCTTGTTTACTATGTTAACTCTATGTGATCAAGTGTTAATATTTTTCTTTAGTAAGCTTATTATGGTAATTACATGGTCTTTCTCTCATGCTATGATCCACCATGAAGCCTTAGCTTTTCAACATTTGGTATCAGAGCATAGATCCATAGCCACTTTTCTTGCTTTAATCCTTGATCATCATTTATACTAATCATAATTAGTGTTAATCACATTTTAAATCCTTTTATCCATTTGTTGCATCTTCTCCATTACCCACCTCGTGTGTGGAGGCTTGATTTCTCTAGCTTTAGTCAACCAAATCCCAAGCCCTCTCTTAGGGCTCTTCCTAGCTCAAAGGAGACCAGGCATGGAGAGTGTCAAATGTGGCAGCGGAATTATGCACAGTAACCCGAGATGAAGAAAGACCTTGCGGGGTTCACCTAGAAATATGTAAGTATAACACGTGAGTTCAAATGAAGGGATTTTTTAATTCAAAATTTTAAGGTAAATTTATAGAAATACATTTATAAAAGGGGTTTTGTAATCCATTTTGAAAAAAAAACCCATAAGTTTATAAACAAAAAGGGGTCATTTTATTCATGAAAAATTTACAAGTAAGGGCTTTTTTAAATACACCTTCAACGCACGTGATACATAGAGTTTCTTAGTAGTGCAGCCCTTGAGAGAAAGATCTAGTCACCTTGCTTTTTTGAGGAAAACCCTAAAATTGGCTTCATTTATGCATCATAGTCTAATTGCTCTCACCCCCAAGGGTTTTTGGGCATAGTGTGATGAAAACAAACACAGTTGTGGGCTTAGAATTCCATTTGGAAGCTTCTAGAAGTCGATACAGCAATGTGTGCTTCCCAAAGAATACTATTGTTGGTAAAAGTGAGATTAAGAAGTTATTATTATGCATAATGCTATGTTTATGGGCTTCAATCCCAAGTATACACTACTGCTATTACTCACTCTTAAATTTGTTTTGAAGAAGATTTAAGCAAGACCTTCAATTTTAAGCTCCATTGGGCCATTGTTTTTTGCCCCCATAATAGTGACTTAAATCACTACTTGGTGATTATAATCTCCATTGATTTAGCTAATTAGTTATGGTCATAATTCCTTTATCAAAATCTTGACTAGAGCTAATCATCTAAATCTTTTTGGATGATTAATGGTTTGGATCTCACATTGCATCATTGCTAAAATTTTGTATACCATCACATTGTATCATTACTAAACTTTTGTATACCATCACATTGCATTTGTCCTTTGATTTGAATGGTCAAATACTCCATCCAAAATAGAGTATAAATCTTATGCACAAGCATTGGTTGGGACAATGGGGTTTTTTGGGCTTGTATGCATCATGTAATTCTTATCATCTTGTAAAGGGGTCATACACTATCTTGAGAACATTTTCTCAAAGATAAGACCTTGCCTCATGCATGGCCACTTTAGTAAAGATAGATAAGTTTGAAGGCCATAGATTCCATAAATAACAAACCAAGGTTAAGTTCACAAGAAAGATATGTGGAATATTACAAATGGGAGAAAAAAGAAACCTAGCACACAAGGAGATGGTGAGGCCACATGGGTTGTAAGGGATGAGAAAGCACTTGCCATAATTTCTTTGGCCTTATAGATGGGAAGCACACGTCTAATGAAGCTTGGGAAGGGTTAGATATTCTATTTGGAGCTCACATTAAAAACTTTAAATTATACCTTCTCATAAAATTCTTTGAGTTACAGGAGATTCACTTCCTATGCACCTAAATTACATGAAGAGAATATTTGCATAACTTGCTGGTATTAACAAAAAGACCATTCACGATGAAGATGTTGCCATTGTAGTACTTTTGAAGAATCTACCTCAAGAGGAGTTTGGTAACATTGTAGCCATACTCACTAAACTCCCTTCTCCAAAAATGGTGGATGTTGAAGATTCCTTACTTGAGGAAGAGAAGAAGATAAACAGAGGTAAGGACACTACTTCAAAGAGGAGGCCTTCTCCAACAAAGGTGGATTTAAGAATAGGGGACCCTTTAAAGGTTCACAGAAGGGACCTATCAAAGATTTACCAAACAATTCATGTGACTTGTAGAAAAACTAATCATGTTGAGAAGGATTGTTTTTACAAGAATAAGGCTCAAAAGGCCTATCTTGTAGCAGCCAATGAAGAAGAAAAGAAAGAAGCAATCTATTGTGAGGATAACTATGTTGCAGATGAATGGGAATTCTAGATCATTTAGGACTAAGCCCTTACTATTGGTCACCTCTTTATTCTAAGCATAATTGTCTACACTAAAAGCTTAACCAATATCCCACATGGGGACTAGCATTTGTCATCATAACTAGAGGTAAGACCAAAAGAGCACTAGCGTTGTAACAATAACTAAAACAACCTAATGGCGTTAGGATAGCCATCATAATATCATTTCCATGCATATTTGTTGAGGGGGGGGAGGGGGGTATTAGAGCTAGCAACACATATTCATACCTTTGGGGTCAAGAAGCTAAAGTCACATGGTCTAAGGCTAAAGCCATAGTATTCACCTAGAAATTACTCATCCAAGATGCCCAATAAATGTAAGAGAATCCACAAGTTTTGCTAGTGGATTGATGCACCTACATAGTCTTAAATGCCATAAATATTTTTTGAGGGATGGGGGGGTAGTGGAGCTAGCAACATGTATTCATGCCTTTGGGGTCAAGGGGCTAAAGTCCACATGGTCTAACATTAATGCCATAGTATTCACCTAGTAATTACTCATCCAAGATGCCCAGTGAGAATCCATGATTTTTGCTGTTGGATTGATGTAACTACATAGCCTTAACTATAGCCTACATTTTTTACCATGGAGGTTAGAATCATGTAGATAATCATGGGAGAGAATCAAGGAGGATAATCACCACCTAATCATGGATTGGGCTTTATGTAATCACATTGTACCTTTGCCTATTCAAGAGGCTGAAATTCAATGAAACAACAAACTTGCTCCTCCATCTCTTTCTTGTTTTCTTTACATTAACTCTATGTGATTAAGTGTTAATTTTTTTCATTAGTAATCTTATTATGGTAATATCATGAGCTTCCTACCATGCTATAATCCACAATAAAGCACTAGCTTTTAAACAATGCTTTGTATTTACTCATGCTGCTAAATGCGTTGAGTGTCTTATCTGCATATTTTTGTTAAGAGATGAAAATGTTTTATGGCTTCTACTGGACCGAAATCCCCAAACAATAATGCATGAGCCTAAGATCTATCATCTCAAACTCTACACTAAGCATCTATTGTGTTTGTGAGATCTTTGTTTGGTGATCCCCCATCAAGCTGCAGTCTACATAGAGAAAAATGACCATATACTTTCTCAACTCATAAAAGATATACAAATTTCCATTTAAAGGGTTTCATAGTAGATCAATACTTAAAAAAGTAAGCATCAATCCTCTGATACCATGCTTGTGGGGCCTATTTTTAGCCCATAGAGTGCATTTTCTTTCAAAATCGGCATGCACCTAGGTAGTTGTTCCACATAGACCTCCTCCTCAAGGTTCTCATTTATGAGAAAAGTAGATTTAACATCCATTTGGAGAACAAGGCATCCCCCTTGCATTGCTAATGTAAGAACAATGTAGATTATAGTTAACCTCAATGTAGAGCAAAACTTTCCTAAAAGTGAAAACTTTCAACTTGTGCAAAACCTTTTGTGACCAATGATGCCTTTGTAATTTTCCTAGGTATTATCAAATATTTATTTTTCTTTGTAAACCCACTTAGTGCCAACTACCTTACATCTTGGAGGATGATCTATAAGGCTCTACAAGTGTGCTTTTTTAGGATGGAGTCATATTCTTCTTGCATGGTTTGCCACTTTGGATCCTCGTGTGCTTCAATAAAGGTAGTAAGCTCTTGAATCTAAGTAGCTCTGTCATAATAATAAAAATACATAAGATTCCCTCAAGACATGTTTTAGGATGACATCATTTAAAGCGTGTCTCCCTTGATCACTGGCCAATTTTATTGGATAGCCAAAATCTTAAGTACCTCTATCTTCATAGAAAAAACATAAGATTCTCCTAAGTCATGTTTTGGATATGACATCATTTAAAAAGTGTATGCCTTGAGCTCACCTACCAGTTTTATTAGACATCCATAATATTGAGTGCCTTTGTAATAGAAAAAACATAAGGCTCTCCCTAGTCATGTTTTTGGATGCCATCATTTAAAAAGTGTATGCATTGATCACTAACCAATTTGATTAGATAGCTAAAATCTGGTCATTATCATCTCATACATGAATTTTTCTACTACTGAGGATCCATATTATCTCTTAGAGCTTTGGCTTTCACCCAATTTGTGTAGTATTTGTTGGAATCCATGGTGGCCTTGAGAAAAGGGTTAAGCACATGAGAAAAGTGGTGATTGGTTAGAAGATAAATTAATGGTAATCACATAGATTAGATAAAAACACCAACATACTGATAAGTTGTGATGAATACGGAAAGATGTGCATTAGATCATGGCCTACAAATAGGCATGAGTACAATGATTAAAAATATGATTAAATCCTTATCCTCCACCCTAACCTCCCTATATTGGAGCACCATCAAAAGAGAACCTCTTGCTTAGACTTGGGTGCAAGTGGATCCTCTCCACTAGCTAGATTCTCTACGAGTTAATTTAGCTATCCTATATGGCTAGTTAGACCAAAATTTTACTAACTAAGATGAGGCTTGACACGTTGCACCAAATGCCCATAGCCGCAATGTCACATGTAAGATATTTTGGTGCATATTTTCACTCAACACCCTCTCCCTCAACAAAATATTCATAGTTTAAAAAATAGCAATGCTAGTTTTAGTTACAAATAATGCTAGTTATGATGATCATCCTTGTTCCCGTAGTATTCGTCTAATAAGTTTACAACAAGTAGGTCTAGAATGCTATTTATGATGCTTAACATATGGTAGGAGGGATACCTTGGGTCGACTCCATTCCGCCTTGCTAATGTCACCACTCGGCTACACAAGCACATGAATGGGGTTAGCATCAAGCCAGGGAGAATATGTACCTGTACTTTAACTTAATCAAGATAACAATATAATTACTAAGTAAACCATAGGATACAAGAAACCACATCATCTTCTCGCCAGAAAGTAACAATTTCACAAGAATTTTGCTATTTTCAAAGCAAGGAAAAGTAGCACCCTCTTTCTTACTTAATTAATGCTAACATTAAAGGTTAATAAAAAAACCTCTTTTTAAATAATTATTAAGCTAACCTGGCCATTGGTTCCTTGTGGGACTCCCAAGGAGAGAGTTGGGGCCGCATCCGGGCATTCCCTCTAGGGCCATCATTATGCACGCTTCCCAAGGTGGCATTTTGGCATCTTTGAGGAAGAGACATTCCATCTACCTTCTTGTAGCTTGCATTGCTACAAACTCAAAGATTCAATTGGATTGCGAATCGGAGTTCGTTTGCTCATTTTATGAGCATAAAACTCTCACGTTGTCGTGCCATGGCACGTCTATGATGTGAAACCGTGCATGTGAGGCCATCAAATACACATCCAGATGCACGGGGTTAAGTGCCATGACGAGTCATTATATGATGCCATGTACATATGTTCATATTGTATATAAGGTTCAATAAGACAAGCTGAGGCTGAGTCAGATTTAGGAGTTTTTTGTATATGAGTATGGAGGATGATGTTTTTGCTGTTACTCAGAGCTCATGGGCAAGTTAGAAGCATCCAGTTATATATGATGGCATGAGGGCATACCAATGCACAAAGGAATGCATTTATGAAGGCATGGAGAAATACTTGAACGAGCAATTGGGGATTCTATAAATCACATGGGCCGATATGATGATTTATAAACTATGAAGGTGTCAAGAGAAATGGAGATTTAATGAGCATCACAGTGCCGAGGAGTTCATTGAATGTTGGGGAAATGTGGAGATAGAAAACTGCACTTGGACTTCATGGATTATCATGTAGAGGTACATGTATCTTATGTATATCTAATGTGGAGATAGAAAACATGGGGCTTGTAAGCATGTCTTCATAGGTGTGAGAATGCCTTGGGAATCTTGTGTTTGTGCCAAAGCAGAGAATTCAAAGTGTCATCGGCTAAAATGCCTTATGGGTGAATGTATGTTAAGGTTATGCCTTGCAACCTTAATGCTAAGGTTAGAAAAAAAGCATTAAGGCTAGCAACATACGTGGCTAGCAGCACACGTGGAAAAGGGAAGATATGTCTTTAATTTAGAATTTTCTGGAGCAAGCGCAGCATTTTGTAATTGGAAAATCCGCATCAATAGCTGAAAAAAGGTGGTAAGGGGGCCGAGTTCTCCGCGGGAAAAAGGAGAAAACCAGAGGCGACGACGGCGAGTGCAGGGTGTGGAGGAAAATTCTGCAGAGTTAGGGAACAGTGGCGTTGACGACCAGGCGATTTCATTTGAAGACCATATCTTCTGCGCATAGCTTTTAGGTGCTAGAAATGAAGGGAAAATTGAGTGCTATACGATGATGTGCTTTTTGGAAAATCAATGCTCACAGTCAGCGCGCAGAGGCGACTGTTGCACTATTCCTTTCTCCATCGTGTTATCGGCGCTGAAGCGACCTTAATGGATTAACAAAAATAAAAAAATCGAAGTGTTCACTCGTGGCAACATTCAGATAAGCTTAATTTTTTAAACCACTTTGTTTACTTTAATAAAAGGGCATGACATATAAGTCCTTAAAAGATTTGGAATATATGGGAAATAGCTTGTGAACAAGGTATAATTTTGGGGAACTTGGAGTTTTGTAAAATCACGGAAGATGGCCTTGTTTCTGCTTGATTGAGTTTTGGAAATTATGTACATGAAATAGCTATGCCGTATTCTATCTTTTGCTTGTGAAATGTTAGAATATTAAGGCAGGTTTTCAGGTGAAAAAGAGCATCATGATATAAAGGTTTTAATGGCACTGGATGTAAAGGATGTAACTGGACACATGTATATTGGAAAAATGGGAAGGCTTTGTTATGCCCACATGTGAATGGTTCAAAGGATTTCATGCAATTTTGTGCAATCAACGGGATGAATCCAAGGATGTATTGAGGTGAATCGACACATGTATTGTCATTGGAAATAGTGATGTTCAATACTCCTTGGGAAATTTTGTGCGTGAGTTTCCTTGTTGGATTTGACATTCACTCTCACAGCTAGAAGTTTCGTACTTTCCTGGCTGTACCGCACACTTCACGACAGCTTTTTGGTGAACCCGACGTGAAACTGCTGGGGTGAGAGTGTGGTGAAATATACAGGGAAGCTATGGCTGAGAATTCTGAGGGTCAGGGGGTTCATTTTGACCCCGGAGTTATGCAGATGTTTCAAATGTTTACCATGTACATGCAACAGCAACAAGCTGCTGAGAGGGGACAAATTTCCACGACCAAGGCATTACAATCAATTGTGAAAAAGGTGGATCAATTTGATGGGAAGGACATTACAAAGTACCTGCGCAATTATATAAAGGAGATGGAGCTAAACAGGGTGACTGAGGAGGATATGGTTCGAAGTTTCGAGCTGGTATGCGTTCCTGAAATAAGAGAGCGCATAAAAGGATTGCAGACAGCACAGGGTGGCAGAAATTGGGAAGAGTTCAAGCTTGCTTTAAAGGATGAATATTTCATGGAGGATTCTGAGCGAGTGACCAAACGAACTTTCTTGGAATGGGTCACAAAATCTAAAATGGGAATTTCTGCCACAGAATTGTTAAGAGAGTTTGAGAAGCGTTATGCCCAGTTGTCAAGGATAGAGCGTGCAACTTTGGATAGAGAAAAAACAGAGCTCTTCTTGCAAGCAGCTGGGAAAGATCTCCAGGAGAAATTGGAAATCCTCCTTGAGGATAAGAATACAGAGCAGGGATTAAAGAGTGATTGGAATGATGTTGAGGATGCAGTCACTATGTTAGCAAAGCGGCAGCGGAGGAGGGATAAAATGGTGATGGGCTCTGCAACCCCAATAACTGCTGTTACCCCTGAGAATCTATCCAAACCAGCTGCTACAATTCCTAAGATAGATGGGCCGATGGATGAGCTTATCAAGGGTATGCGTGACTTAAAATTGAAGATGTCCAGGATTGAAGAAAAGGGTCTACCATTGGGGCAGGCTTCTATGCAAAGGCCTCAAAGCAAAGAAGGGTTTACATATAGATGCATATGGTGTGATGATCCAGAGCATGCAAAGAAGGATTGTACTAGCTATAAAGAAGCTCTTAAAAATCAACTTGTGTTTTTCAAAGATGGGAAAATCCATCTTACAGAGACTGGTCTTCCATTGAGTACAAACTTTGGGAAAGGAGGGATGAAAAAGCTGGTAGAGGATATGGCTGCTAGTCATGCCATTTCTATGGTTGAGGCAGCAACCTATGGATTAAAGGTTGGTCAATTAAAGCAGGGATTTGAGAATGATGAGGATTATGAGAATAAGGATTTTTGGCCATCAACAATGGAATTAATTGCGTCAAAGAAAGTGTCAAAGCAAGCTTTGCATGAGGCAGGTGATTGTATACGTCTTGAGACTAGCTGGGAGGAGCCTGTGGATTCTTTATCTATTCATGCCTATATTGCCAAATGCCAAAATAATGAGGCACAGGTAGAGGAGAAGCGTAAAAGGGAAAATGAGGAAGGAGGGCCATCAAAAAGTGTTACACGTGGAAGTGAAAAGAAGGATCCTGGGCCATCACATATGCCTCCACAGCATAGCAGACCTCCACAGGATGTTTCAATGGAAGAAGTGCCAGCAAAAATGAAGGAGAAGGGTAAAGGGAAAAGTCCACTCTACAAGCTTCAATCTGATATTGAAGTTGCAACAGATCTCAAAAAGGTACTTGAAGAAAGGATTCTAAACAGCAGGGTGGAATTCACACTAGGGGAAGTCTTGGGGATTGCAAAGAAAGAATTTCATGATGAGATAATTGATATTATACGAAGAAAAAGGCAGTCCATAATTGAATCTATTCCATCACAAGGGGAGGCAAGCACTTCCAAGACTCATGGAGTACAGGTACAGAAAAAGGAAGAGAGAGAAAATGTGGTGGAATGTAATCACTCTGCTGATGGGGCACGACAAGTGCGCTTTGTGGAAGAGGATGATGAAAAAGAAGTTCTTACAAAGAGTCATTACTCCAGGAGCCATTGGGCAAGAGCAACCACTGAAACCCTTGTCAAGATAGGTGATTTGGAAGAGCCATATGTCGCTCTAATTGATCATGGGTCTGAAATAAATCTTATGGCTAAAAATCTCTACAACAAATGTAAGTGGCCAATGGATGTGGATCATGGGTGGATGATTAAAGCAGCTAATAATTCATCTGGTGAGCTTTATGCAGCATGTCCATATGTAAGGGTAACTATAGGGGATGTGAAGGATGATCAGAATTTCTTTGTTCAGGAGATGTCATCGTATCCCCTCATTCTTGGGCAACCCTACATTACAGCTGTAAGGATGGAAACAAAGGTTTTGGATGATGGTTCAGCATATGCAAGAATAAGGAGTAAAGATGGCAAAAAAGCTGTTCAGTTTTTGACAGTTTGCATTAATCATGAAAGGAATCGTGAGTCTCTTCGGGCACAGTCACTCCCAAAGATAAACAGAGAGTTTATGAATTACAGAGAGATGAGGGATTTTGGCCAGGTGCCATTGTAAAGCGGGATTCCAATGGTACAAGGGGTAATGAGTTCTCGCAGGACTCAATCAATGTAAATAGTTTTTCAGCAAATTTTCAAGGATTCTCCAGCTATGGATCACTGGTTTTTGTAAAAAGCAAGGATTTGAAGCGTAGCATGCAAAAACATATACAAAATGAACAAAAAGGTTTTGAGCAGTGTGGTCTTTTGGGAAAGAATGAGTTTATTTCAGGGGTGCTTGATGAGGTGTCATTTATAGATACTATGGATGTGCTTTTTGATATGGGAAGAGCATGCTTACAGGGTGGAAATGAAATGATAAAGGTGTCATCTGTGGAGATGTATGATATAATCCAGGAATTTGAGGGGGTGGAATGTAAAAACATGAATTGTGAGATGGATGCTCATGTTGATACAAAGTACAAAACGGTTGCAAAGAAGGTGAAACCAGTTGCCTTGCCCTTGCCACCGGGAAGCAAGGAGAAGATAGATGAAGCTTCTATGCAGCCAAATCTTAGAGATCCGAAGAAAATTGGGCATAAATTTACTCAAGAAACTCTGAAAGAGCTGAAGATTGGTGAGAAGGATTTTCTGTTGCCAGTTGAAAGGGAATGCTTTGAGGAGATGCTTGTAAAGCATGAGAAAGCTTTTTCCTTTCAGCCGCATGAGATAGGCTGTGTTGATCCAAGTGTAACAGCACCAATGGTGATCTTTACTGTTCCACATGTGCCCTGGAACCTGCGGCCAATTCCAGTACCAAAGGCTCTCTTGCCAAAGTTGATGGAACTACTAAAGGAAAAGATCAGGATGGGAATCTTAGAGCCTTCATGTGCCCCATATTCCAACAGATGGTTTACTGTACCAAAGAAAAATGGGACATTGCGCTTTATTCAAGACATGCAACCTGTAAACAAAGTCACAATCAGGAATGTGGGAGCAGGTCCAATTGTGGATGAGTTTGCAGAAGCATTTGCAGGGAAAGCTATATACTCTATGGGTGATCTGTATTCGGGATATGATCAGTTCCAGCTGGATATACAAAGCAGGGACTTGACCACAATGAGAACTCCTTTGGGATTAGTAAGGATGTGTACCTTACCACAGGGAGCCACTAACTCGGTGGCACATATGATGAATGGAATGAATAAAGTCTTACGGGACTTCATACCACAAAAAACTATGCCATTTTTGGATGATGTGCCAATAAAGGGCTGTGATGAGAAAGACAAAGATGGGGATTTGGATTCAAAGGGGTGCCGCAAGTTTGTGGCAAATCATATAAAGGATTGTGACATGATTCTATCCAGGCTTGAAGAAGTGAATCTTACTTTATCTGGACAGAAATCAGTGTTTGGGGTTGGTGAAGTGCTAATAGTGGGACATCTTTGTAGTACTAGTGGACGCCGTCCTTGTCCAGCCAAAATAGATGCAATACAAAGAATGAAAGAGACATGCATTAATGTTACAGAGCTGAGGAGATTTCTTGGAGCATGTGTCTTTTATGTTATTTGGATCCCACATTATGCACATGTAGCAGATCCTCTTTATCAACTTTTGAGGAAAAATCAAAAATTTCTGTGGAGTGCAGTACATATTAAAGCTATGCGGAAGCTGAAAAATTTGCTCCAATCATCACCCACTTTGAGAAAGGCAGATTATGAGTGTGGCAGGCCTGTGATTGTTACAGTTGATACTAGTCCTACTGGGATAGGATGGGCAGTAGGGCAAGATGATGAGGATGATCATAGGTATGTAATTAGATTTGGAGCAAAGGTGTTAAGCTTTCGGCAACGAAAGTATCCACAGATCAAGAGAGAATTATGGGGGATAGTCACTGCTCTAAAATGTGAAAAAGAATATCTTATTGGGGCATCTGTACTTGTGGAAACTGATTGCTTGCCACTTCTTGGGATGATAGCAAGTTGTACCACTCCAGATATTGCTATGCTTAGGTGGATTGCTTATATCAAGTCACTAAATCCTGAGTTTGAGCATATTGCGGGAAAAGATAATCCAGTTGCAGATATGCTATCACGAGCCAGGGTATGAAGATGAGGAAGAGATGATTAGTGACATTGATGATGTGGGTACAAAGTTCTATACTACAGCATATGCAAAAGGGGATCATATTTGCCTATCAAATGCACTTGAGTCTTTTATTGAGGAAATATATGAAGGAGATTGGTTGCTTATTGGTCAATATTTGAGCACTCTAACAAGGCAAGAAAATTGGTCTGACTCGGAATTTAAGAGGATCCGCAGAAAAGCATATGGTTACTTTCTAAAGGATGGGTATCTCTGGAAGCATCCTAAGCAGAGGAATGCTATGCCACAGAGAGTCATATGTGATAAAGAGACTCAAGGAAAGCTTGTGAAAGAATTCCATGAGAGTCTCTGGGCTGGACATAGAAGCGTATGGGCCACCTTTACCAAAATAAAGGAAAAATATTGGTGGAGAGGAATGTACAAGGATATTTCCCAATATGTGGAAACATGCATAGTATGCCAAATGTATTCAAATGTGCGGCATCGTGATGGCTTGCAACCAACCTACCCACCTGCCATGCACTACAAATGGGTAGTGGATCTAGTTACAATGCCTTTGGGAATTTGGCAGATGCGGTATATAGCACTTGCAAGAGAAGATTTGACAAATCAGGTAGAAGGGCGTGCTCTTAGAACAAAGAGTACGGAAACAGTATGCAAATTTCTCTTGGAAGATGTGATCTACCGATATGGTTGTGTTGGGAAAATAACAGCTGATAGGGGTGAGCTAGATGTTGAAGAAGCAAGGGAATTCTTCTCTAGAATTGGTATCAAACTGTCTTTAACATGTGCTTACAATCCTGAGGGCAATGGGAAAAGTGAGCGAGGACATCCTCCAATCATTAAAGCTTTGGCTAAGGCATGCAGAGAAAGGATGAGAGAGTGGCCAAAGCTGCTACCATATGCCTTGTGGGCTGACCGTACAACTCATAGCTCAGTGTGACAGGATATATGCCTGCAGAATTAATGTATGGTCAGAAGCCAGTGATGCCAGTTGAAGAAGTAATTCTAACTTGGAATGCATTGCCCTGGGTGGAAGGATTGAGCAGAGATGACCTCCTTGCATTGCGAATAAGACAGTTGGAGAGGAGGCCTGAAGATGTAGAGCTTGCTAAAGCTCGCTTGAAAGATGCAAGGCTGAAAAATAAAGAAAGATTTGATAGTAGACACAGACTCCGGCCAAAACCTATTGAAGAAGGTGATTGGGTTCTAATGTATGATAGTAGCCTTGATAACCAATTCACTGTTCAAAGAAAATTTGCAAAAAGATGGTTTGGCCCTTACATTGTCAAAGCATGTGCATGGAAATGCTACGTATACTCTGTGTGAGCTTGATGGAACAGAAGTAAAGAATCTTGTGGCTGGCAAAAGAATCAAGATATTTAAAAGAAGGCATGATGGTAATCCTTTTGATTCACAAGAGATTCAGGATGAGAAGCTTGACAGTGGTAATATGGATATGATTGAAGAGGAAGAGGATAATCTTCTTGGAACTGCAGAAGATGAAGACGACATCCAGTTATATGTGGACCTTGATGATGATTTGGCACATACCAGAGGATGTGCAGGTTTAGAGGGGGTGGATGTCGTGCCATGGCACGTCTATGATGTGAAACCGTGCATGTGAGGCCATCAAATACACATCCAGATGCACGGGGTTAAGTGCCATGACGAGTCATTATATGATGCCATGTACATATGTTCATATTGTATATAAGGTTCAATAAGACAAGCTGAGGCTGAGTCAGATTTAGGAGTTATTTGTATATGAGTATGGAGGATGATGTTTTTGCTGTTACTCAGAGCTCATGGGCAAGTTAGAAGCATCCAGTTATATATGATGGCATGAGGGCATACCAATGCACAAAGGAATGCATTTATGAAGGCATGGAGAAATACTTGAACGAGCAATTGGGGATTCTATAAATCACATGGGCCGATATGATGATTTATAAACTATGAAGGTGTCAAGAGAAATGGAGATTTAATGAGCATCACAGTGCCGAGGAGTTCATTGAATGTTGGGGAAATGTGGAGATAGAAAACTGCACTTGGACTTCATGGATTATCATGTAGAGGTACATGTATCTTATGTATATCTAATGTGGAGATAGAAAACATGGGGCTTGTAAGCATGTCTTCATAGGTGTGAGAATGCCTTGGAAATCTTGTGTTTGTGCCAAAGCAGAGAATTCAAAGTGTCATCGGCTAAAATGCCTTATGGGTGAATGTATGTTAAGGTTATGCCTTGCAACCTTAATGCTAAGGTTAGAAACAAAGCATTAAGGCTAGCAACATACGTGGCTAGCAGCACACGTGGAAAAGGGAAGATATGTCTTTAATTTAGAATTTTCTGGAGCAAGCGCAGCATTTTGTAATTGGAAAATCCGCATCAATAGCTGAAAAAAGGTGGTAAGGGGGCCGAGTTCTCCGCGGGAAAAAGGAGAAAACCAGAGGCGACGACGGCGAGTGCAGGGTGTGGAGGAAAATTCTGCAGAGTTAGGGAACAGTGGCGTTGACGACCAGGCGATTTCATTTGAAGACCATATCTTTTGCGCATAGCTTTTAGGTGCTAGAAATGAAGGGAAAATTGAGTGCTATACGATGATGTGCTTTTTGGAAAATCAATGCTCACAGTTAGCGCAGAGGCGACTGTTGCACTATTCCTTTCTCCATCGTGTTATCGGCGCTGAAGCGACCTTAATGGATTAACAAAAATAAAAAAATCGAAGTGTTCACTCGTGGCAACATTCAGATAAGCTTAATTTTTTAAACCACTTTGTTTACTTTAGAAAAAGGGCATGACATATAAGTCCTTAAAAGATTTGGAATATATGGGAAATAGCTTGTGAACAAGGTATAATTTTGGGGAACTTGGAGTTTTGTAAAATCACGGAAGATGGCCTTGTTTCTGCTTGATTGAGTTTTGGAAATTATGTACATGAAATAGCTATGCCGTATTCTATCTTTTGCTTGTGAAATGTTAGAATATTAAGGCAGGTTTTCAGGTGAAAAAGAGCATCATGATATAAAGGTTTTAATGGCACTGGATGTAAAGGATGTAACTGGACACATGTATATTGGAAAAATGGGAAGGCTTTGTTATGCCCACATGTGAATGGTTCAAAGGATTTCATGCAATTTTGTGCAATCAACGGGATGAATCCAAGGATGTATTGAGGTGAATCGACACATGTATTGTCATTGGAAATAGTGATGTTCAATACTCCTTGGGAAATTTTGTGCGTGAGTTTCCTTGTTGGATTTGACATTCACTCTCACAGCTAGAAGTTTCGTACTTTCCTGGCTGTACCGCACACTTCACGACAACGTGGGAACCACCTCTAAGAGGCAAAGTGTGCTTACTGAAGTCACCGCAAATTGGGGGGGGGGAAGTAGTTGGGGGCAAGGTTGGAAAACTGAACTAGAGGGGGGAGATGGGGAGTCCCCTCTTAAGTCTATTCACACGCGGGAGGGAGTTCCCTTTTAAGTCTATTCTCACATGCGAGGGTGTCCACGTGGTGGCTAGTGGGGACCACATGCTAAGGCTGTCAGGCCTTTGATCCCCTTTGGTCCTTACGCAGCATTGTATGGGCCCTCGGGTATGTGTATAGCATCATTTTGGGCGGGGATCCCTTTTTTAGGGCATCGACCTTCATATGCAGTGCCGTTGCGCCCCAGCGGCTCGAAAGTTTTTTTTTTGTGAAATTATCTGAGGTGTCTTCCTGGACACAGGGGTGTAGACCGTTCATCAATTGGACATGTGGACATGCATTTATTAAGGTCGAAAGTTATCGTTTTAACTAAGAATAACTAAAAATTTACATAGAGGCTTATTCCGGTGTCTGTTTTGAGTGCTGTAAAATCTTATATTAGGGTAAAATCGTGTGTAGATTCTAAATTTGGACTTAGAATTTTAAGATTCCAAGTGAAAATAGCTTTATTATTAAAATTGATGTTTTTAACACTATAAAAGGGACCATAAATTCATCTATTAAATGGATATATATTATTATTAAAGATGGGCATGTTACATCCTTCCCCCCTTAAAGAAATCGAGATGTCCTCATCTCGTCAATGAATTCGAGGTAATCTCTTAAGAGTGTAGCTTCATCTTCCCAAGTTGCATCCTCTTCAGGGTAGTCGTTCCATTGCTGCACACCAAATGTTCCATAAGAGTTCTATAAGACCTCCTTATGTTAGCATAATGCTTTTACCCATCTTGAGCAGCTTTAATATCTTTCTGGATAGCCTTGGTCTGCTCTTCCGTATCCTAGAGCATTTTTCTGGAGGCTTCGACTCTTATTAAGGTTGGTGCCCTGACGGCACCATCCTATGGATGGGTGGACCCGATTAGTTGGGTAGCTTTCCAACAAAATTAATTAAAAGCCCTACATTAGGTAAGTAGGTCCTTGGGCAACCCTACTCTCTAGAGGGTTAGACCAGCGGGTGTGCCTCGCATAGATGGGAAAAAAAATATTGTTTCTAAGAATCAAGAATAGAGGTTACCCAAGTTAAGGTCAATCACTCTATGGGTGATTTGATTTTAAGAGTCGTTTAAAAGACTACACTCCCCTGCGGGATAGAACTAGGTCTTACCTATTAGTCGTATCCTCGCATCTTTACACGGTCGAGGTAATGATGAGTGAGAAAGTTTTCTTTTAGACTTAGTAGACTATCTTAAGGTTTCCACTTTTTAGGTTGGGGGACCTTACACATGTAGTGTGAGCATTTATTTGACATGGAAGGCACAAGGGTGCACATATCTTGTGAGATGTGAGAGCTATAAAATGATGTACTCTTGGCTCATTTGACTATGTGATTAAATTATGTGAGATTATGTGTGGTTTTGTGTCTATCTTATACTCCCATTATAGTGCTTCATCACTAGCTTAGTCACCTTTTAATCAAGTCATTAATTTCATCATTATGACTGTGATTATCTTTGAGCCACCATAGCCATGCTTAGATCTGTGTGTTTTCGAACATGGTATCAAAGCCATGGTGGTACATAGGCTATTGTTAGGAGTGTTTTATTTTGTGTTAAGAGTGCTTTCACTAATAAATTAGAGAGAGAAATTCTTAAAGCTTAAAAGTCTCGAGCTGATCAAGCAGTTTGTCTTCTCTATTATCTCTCTGCAACAAGCTTTGTACTCGTCATTTAGAGCTTTAAATAGCAGCTTAAAACTACATAGGAAGAGAGAGAAGGAGGGGAACATAAAGTAACGTAAGTCGCAGAAAGGCTTAGTGATAGCTCACGCAGCAAATCAGAGAATAGCATAGAGAACAAGAAGCCATCATCCAGTAGAGCATTATCGGTGGCGCACCCAGCAAAGAAATTATCAAAGAAGCTCGAGGGATGGTGTCCAGGGGGTTCAGGCCATTGAGGCTGCTCATGCCACTGTGCAAGATGAAGGGAGAGTGCAAGTCCATAACACGAAAGAAACCGTGGGGATCCATGCTTCGCAACACAAGGTATCACAAGCGAGCAGCCTCTTCGAGTGCAATAACAGAAATGCAATGCAATTGGTCCTACAGAGAAAAGAGAGAGAAGCGGCGACACACTCCCAGCGACATGACGACCACGATCTGCATGATGCATTAGATAATGTTTTTCAAAAAACAAACCCCTGATGTGGTGTGTAAAAGAACCCTCCATATAAGAGGTGTTCACATGCATAAAAAGGAAATGGCCATGACCATTTTAATTTGGGCATCACGAAGATCTCCATGGGTTTCAACTTCATCAAGATCAAATTTGTCATCCACAAAATATTTCCACCAAAAACTTATAACCTATGTAAACGCCGCCAATACGAGCAAGCGAAGAGTTGGAAAAAAATGTAACCTTTGATGAAACGCAGCCAAATGAGCATGCATGGAATAACTGTGTATATGTGATAGGAAAGAAAGAGCTCTCGGTACAGCAACGGGCAAGAACCACTGAGTCTTCCATAAGTTAAAGGAACAAGCTAAAAGCCTTCGATTCCAAGGTGAAGAACAAGTCAAAGAGCCCAACAAACAAAGGGCACCAAGGGTGCTAGTAAAGAAAGGGCATGGCTCCTAACCCCTGGTTGTAACCCCATTCTCAAGACGAAACCAACATTGTAGCTCATAGAGAAACCTACATGGACCACTCCAGCCACATGAGTATGGATTGTAGGTTAGGTCAATGCATGTTAGGGGTTAGACCCTCATCACATTGAGGGGAGGTGTTGAGAAATGTAATGTGTGAGAGTGCAACATGTGTAGAGTAAGGGGAGGAGCATGCACATTAGAAAAGGAATAGACTAAGGGTCCTTCAACAAAGATTGATTTGTATGGTCATTTGTAAAAGGTGAAGTCAAAGGTCAAAAAGGTAGCACATGGAAGTGTAAGGAGACACATGTAGTGTAAGCATTTATTGACACATGGAAGGCACAAGGATGCACATATCTTGTGAGATGGAGAACTTCCATGAGGGCTATAAAATGATGTACTCTTGGCTCATTTGAGTATGTGATTAATGTGAGATTATGTGTGGTTTTGTGTCTATCTTATACTCCCATTATAGTGCTTAGTTACTAGCTTAATCACCTTTTAATCAAGTCATTAATCTCATCATTATGTCTATGATTATCTTTAAGCCACCATAGCCATGCTTAGATCCATGTGTTTTCTAACAACTTCCCACTGGCCTACCCAAACCCATACTATCACTCCAGCATCAGCTACCACTACCTCAATCCCCACCTACTTCACTACCTGCTACTCTAACCGCTAAAGATACCTTCATAATAGTAGCCCAAATAGGAACAAGGTAGCAATGGGGCTCACAACAAGAGCAAGGATAATATCTTGCATATGCCATACTACCACTGGCCTACATGTACCCATACTATCACTCGCCTGAAGGGCAAAGGTAATAACTTGCATATGCCATATTGCCACCCATTGGCCTACCCATACCCATACTATCACTTGCAATAGCCACTACCTCAATGCCCACCTACACCACTACCTACTACTCTAAGTACTAAAGATATAGTAGCCCAAAGGTAATATCTTGCATATGCCATACTGCCACCCACTGGCCTACTCGTACCCATACTATCACTCACAGAGCAGAGTAGCTACCTCAATCCCACCTACACCACTACCTTCTCCTCTAAACCACTAAAGATATAGCAACCCAAATAGGGAGAGGGTAGCGACGGGGCTCACAACATGACCACCACCAGATACGATAGTAGGGCCAATCCATAGACATCAAAATATGATCAAACCTATGCAAATCACAAAATTGATGCCAAATTTCAATGGGACTAGAGATCCCATTGCACACTTGGAAGTATTTGCTCAAATGCGTGACACATGTGATTGGCTTGATAATCTAGTAAGGGTGAGTTCCTTTGGCCTTACTATGGAAGGGAAGTTGGGTCAATGGTTTCGATCGCTAAAACCAAAAGGCAAGGTTAACTTTGATACCCTGAAGACTGCTTTCACAATTGGGTACTCCTACCAGGGAACCCAGTGAAGCCCAGTCAATCAACTTTACCATGTCAAGTAGCAATCAAGAAGAGAAGGAATCCATCAATAGAGACTACATCAACATCAACAGAGTGAGATACCTCCACTCTCAATGTTCTAATAATGACAAATTCTTTGATGAATAGCAAACTAGAAGATTCCTAGAAGGGATCTTTGATTTAACCTTGCATAATGCCTTGTACTGAGAAAAGTATAAAATCTTTGGGCCATGTTGTAGAAGTGCCATTGATATTGATGATAAGGAATAAGCAAAATAATGCAAATAGTGTTCTTCATCCTTGAGGCTAGGGGGATATCTTATCCTAACATGCATCGACTCTTTTAGCTTTTTAGAGAAGCGTCTTTGTTTTTGAGGAGTTGTGCCTGGTGTTATTCTGACACCTCCTCAACCTCTTCATCCTTGTCTGCTAGCCTAGAAGCACATCTTTCTTTCCGAGGACTTCTCTGAGGAGTGCCTGCTCATGTTATTCAACCTCTTCATCCTTGTCTATTGGCCTCGAGGTACAACTTGGCTAGAAGCTTATACTAAAGCCTCTGAGTGGTATGACTTTGTGTTTTCATGGTTTTCAATCAACTCAACCCCTTTTGGTTCTGAGAGTATAGAAGATATGGTTTTGATAGGAACAATGTTGTTTTTGTCTTCATCATAAAACTGAGTGTATGTGGTTCTAAGATGTGTCCATCATTGTAGCCATTAGATGCATCCCCAGTTTTCCTCCTCTTCGGTGTTTTGGTAGTGAAGCAATAGAAGTTTCCTTATCATGCTCCCGCCTTTTACTACTATACTCATTCATATGACATAAGTTTAAGCTCTCCGACCCTAGTTCACTGATAGGTGTCATGGTCACATCTCTATAAGAATAGTTCTTTAGGTTCACCTTGATGGTACTATCCTCCTGGCAGAGGTATATTAACATCATTTGGTGCCTTAAAAGGTGTTTAATTGGTAGTTCTTTCAAAGTCAACAATATCATTTGTGCTTGGCCACATGACATTACTTCCACGTCCTTTAGAACTCCTATAGGTGTTCCTAAATTGCCATTGCCTAATTTGGGTACAAAATTTTGAAGGTTTTAGGAGCTTTCTCCCCCATCTTTACTACATGTGTTTGTTGGTGGCTATGCTCGCTCATGCTCCCTCCATCTAGAATCATAGTTGTGGTTATGCCCTCCAATTTCATTGGAATGGTGGCATTCATATCATCACCTTCAAAGTACACTAACATTCATATCATCACCTTTAAAGTATTTATTACCCAATATGCTTAACAAAGCACATATTTGTATAATTTCAATGCTTTTTCCTTAGTTTCGTAGTCAATCTCACTCACTTCTCCTAATGACTTAAGTTTATAATTGATCGATTTTGCTGATGGACATAGTTCTAGGCTTCTGGTTTTCTTTTTAATTACTCAACCATAGTGTTTTGAGATCTTCTCCTCTCTATTCTTGCTCTCATGTATGTATGCTATTGGATCTTTCTTGCTTGATGGATGCATGCTAGATAGGTTTGTTTATAGGTTTCCCTCTTTCATTAGCTTCTTTTTCTTCCCCCATCCTTTGTAAGAGAGAACCATCACGAAGGCTATCTCTTTTTACCTACATCTAGGCATAGAAAGCTCTTCCTTCATCCCATTGGGTGGCAAAAGGAGAATTACAGTGTGACAAAGGAATGAGGACAAATGGACGAGCTAGGGCACCCACATGGAAGTTTGCAATTACAACTTGAAGGCAAGGACCAATGACACATGATTCGGCAAGGCCTAGGTAAGCTCTTGACTTGAACAAATATATTAAAATTATTCTCAAAAACATAATTTGAGTATTGATATTTTTCAAGGATTGCATCTCCATGGTGGCTGAACTGCTCATCCTTGTTTTAAAGTTCCGACGAGAATGAATGAGGAATCCACTTGCAATATAAAAGTACTCTCACAAGGTTAGTTTGACAACCATTCCTAACTCTTTGGCATCAAGAACTAATGATACACATCTTTTTTTGTAGCAAAAATAATGTAGTGCAAGAAAAATGGGATGAAGAACTAATGACACTTTTTTTTTGCAAAAACAATCAAGTGTAAGACAAAATGGGATGAAGAACTAATGACATGCATTTTTTTTATAGCAAAGACAATATATGCAAGAAAAAATGGCAATACATAAATAAAATTTTCTTAAAACTTCTTGGAGTAAAAGTTATGTTTTTGGAATAACTAAAGGAAGATTTGAAGGTATTGTTATATTGTTACATCATTTTGCAAGTCACTTTTGTATGACTAGAGTAATATAATCCGTCTTAATATAAACATAGAAGTTTTGTCATATTACGTTGATGGATGAAAAATTGTGTTTTTAATATGTTTATTAAAATTGGGAGAGAATCATGTCAAAATTGAGAGAGAATCTGCCAAAAGAGAAGAAACCAATATTAGTTTACCCACACACATAGATAGATAATGAGTTATATTACAAGGAAGTGTATTCTCTTTAATAGATTGGGTATGTCCATTATTAAAACAATCATATACAATCTTTTCATTTCAAAGAGAAAGCTATAGTAGCTCCTTGCAATAAAATAGATGAAATCAACAAAATCTCACTTAGAGCTAATAAATGGAGAATCACAATAATACTTTAATGCAAAATGAAGTATCAAATGACACAAATCGTGAGAGATAAAGTATATTAATACCTTAAACTTGAGAGAAAGATATATCACACATTGCTTGATCTCAAAACTAGGATCAGTAATTATATTATGAAAGAACCTTGTTCCTAACAAATGACACAAGATTATGAGGAGGCAAAGATTTTTCTCAAAGTTTCGTTGAGGTAAAAATAATCAGGAGACAAATGCTCGGCCTTGTGTTTTTATGCCATGAGTAAACTTTCATCCAAACAAAAGATAATCACGAGACAAATAGGTTTTTCATTGAATAGGTGTCAATTTCTTATCAAGCTTTCTTTTGGAATCAAAATAAACAAGTCACATGGGTAATTATTATTAGCATTGGTATTGTGCCTCAGATCATTGATATTCTCACATAGTCAATCCTTGTGCAACATCTTCACATCATATAAAGGTATTACTAAAGAATAACTCTTTATACTAAGTTTATTGAAGTATTCATGATAGATACAAAACACAAAATGATTGTATGTACAAAAGCATTGCAACACATGCAAAAGCAAGAAGTTAATAATTAAGGTTTTTTTAATCAATGTAACAATTCTTCTTCATATTAAGAATATTCATGATAATAATAAATAAAAATTATATCCTAGCATACATGTAATGAAAATTCATTAATATTATGACCTGGCCCATCAAGAAAATGATCTTTTTTTCAAGTCAAACATATGTAAAGTTATTCAATTAATCACCATAAAAAATAATCAAATATATTCAATGCAACTAACATAATTGTTAGTAATATGCAAAATACTCTAAAATATGAAAAAAAATAACATTTTTTTATGCCAATAGCTCATTCATAACATGAGCTAAAACATTGTGCAATTGTCACTTTCCATTAAGACATGCTTTTGAATCTCAACCAACAAATAGAAGAATAAACATTATCATCATTGAAATTCTATATAAAATCACCAATGTACTCAAGCAATCATTTATACCTTGCGCTTTATTATGCAGTATCTCCATGTTACATTAAAGTTAGTCAAATCCAACATATTCAATTTCAAAACAAATCACTTTTATGATAGTAGACTCAAGAATAGCACAAGTTGATATATTCATTTAAACTAATGTGAAGATCAATTATTGAAATAAAGCTTTATCTATAGACTATTTAATTTTTAAAGTAAAATTATATTGATGTTTTTAATGAATAAAAAGATTGATTGCCACTCATGATAGGGACAACAAACAATCAGATACAAGTTTTTAATTCTAGAACTTACATAGTAAATAAACTCTCTTAAAAAAGTAAACTTTTTCTGGTCTATGCTTAGATTTATGCATGTGTGTGTGTGTGTGTGTGTGTGTGTGTGTGTGTGGGAGAGAGAGAGAGAGAGAGAGAGAGAGAGAGAGACTTTTTGAAATAGTTTCTAAACCAAACAAGACTGGCCGTACTTACCACATGCATTGCAATTCCCATTGAATTTGACTCTGAATGTGGGACATTCACTCATGCTATGTGGTCCTAAGCACACCGAACACCATTGTTGCTCTCTCCTTGGGTACATATGGCTATTCTGGGGAGCTCGATTACCCCTAAAGTATTCTTGGAGAGCCTTAGTAAGATCGGTCACAGACATTTCAGATATATTGGGCTCCTTGGCAATAGGTTTTACTGTCATTGGCTCGTGCCCAGATACTTGCGAACTAACGGATTTTGTTTCTGAAGACACCTTTTTACCTGAAATCATCAAGTTGTCTTCTAACTGGATTGCATTGGCAGTGACTGCTTCCCACGTTGTAAGACCTCTAATGACTAGGCCATTGTAAATGTCCTCGTGGCGCAATCCTCAGATGAATCTATCGAGGAGTTGGTTATTATTGAAGCGTTCATCGGGAGTGCAGCGAGAATTTAAATGCTTCAATCGACTTATAAAGTCTCTCACCGACTCCCCTTCCTCGCGTTCAGCTTTTTGGAGTTGAGATGCTACTCCCCAAAGCACACCCTCACGTATGTATTCTTTCAAGAACAATCTCTTGAGAGTGGGGTAGTGAGTGCGCTCTTCAACCCTCAAGGTTCGATACCAATCTCCGGCCTTCCCACTCAAGGTTAAGCCTAAGGCTTTACACTTATGCAGCTCATTGTGCTCTTCCAAGGAATCACACACGTGCTCGAAAACTTCAATGTGCTTCCTAACGTCCTCGTTACCAATGAAGTTTTGAGTGAGCTTAGCCACTTGTACTGCCTTGCTTCTAGGTTCTCTCTCAGGCATACCCCGCATATTTTCCGCAATAGATCGTCCGATCGTCTGAGCAAACGCTGCGAGATCACCTAGGTGAGCAGGCATAGCTGGTGGAGGCACTTCTGGGATAGCCTGGCTGATAGGAGTTGGCGTTGGTCTGAGTAGGTTGGCAAATGATGTAGGATATGATATGTGACTAGGCCTAGCTCCTCTTGGATAAGGGTTGTGATAAGGCGGTCGTGGAGCATACGCCATTGGCATACCAACAGGCGTAGGAGCTACTTGAGCATGAGTAGCAATAGGTACATAAGGCCGATAGGCACTGCCACGCACTGTTGTAGGTACTGTTCCACCAGGTAGCGGTGTCGTACTAACTACAGTGGCAACAAGTGCGCTTTCTGTCATGCTCATCATTGGGGTAGGCATTGTGGATTCCTTAATGGAAAGTTGAGCCAAGGTTGGAAAGCTAAAGTTACTGCTTGTGGGCTCAACCTGCATTGAGACTCCAGGCGAAACAACATACGAAGGGTCTATGGGACTCACCGAGGGGGTCTCCAATTGTGATAGGGTTGGTTGTTTGGCCTTGCCCGTATCCAAAAATCTCATAGGGCCAGTGGAAACTAGGTTCACTCCCCTATTTTGCCTCTCAATTTGGATAATTCTATGAATAGCCTCACATATCATTTGTTGCTGCTCCTCTAGATTAGTTGCGCTAGATGTAGATCGTAGGACTTCTAACCAACCTACATGGTATGTGTAACCTGTGTATAGGTCAGTTAGAGTCTCTGTGTGTAGATCATATTCCCAATTTTCATTGAGAAATATTCCATCTAGACTTGGTGTGCCAAATGGTTCTCTTGAAGTGGACGCAATGTCACTTCTTATGGGTTGGCTTCTAGGGACCTCTACTTTAGGAAGAGCATCGGAATGTGGTAGCTCAGTAGGGCCCTCATTAAACGAAGTGGGTAGAATATCCACATGGACACTCTTTGGGAGGGTAGGGTCTATATAAGATACGTATGGCGAATCTACTACTCCTCCTTCCTCATTTACTTCGCTTGTCGCATGTTCAGAGCGTGTAGCTCTACTAAAGGTCTCTATTAAACGGCTAAACATGCTAGATCCGGGTTGTGGGGCCCACACTGGCATGTTTTGGCCTGTCTCCTCAGGGTTCTTGGTAGGGTGCCCTTCCATGGCTTCTGAGTGAGAGGACGAGTCACTATCCCCTATTCGTGGATCTTGGGTTGCACTCCCTTGGGTTCCAGCCGAAGGCCAAGATGCTAACGTGGAGGGATGGTGTGAGCCTGCGTAAACTGAAACACTCTCTAGTGGCTCAGGCTCTAGTACCCGACCAAAGCATAGATGCATGTGACGTTTGGTGCCCTACGTGCGTTAGTAACTACCCTTGAAACTCACACAAGTGGTTTCTTAGGTGTTTCGTACCCCGTTTTTACTTGTTTTTAGATTGTTTTTAACCCGTTTTTGACCCCCTTACTTATGGTCGAACTTGGACTAGGGCGTGTGATAGCTCGAAACGAGCGTATCGTTCAAAGGGTCCTAATGTGCTTTACAGCACCGTGTTCGCCTATCTAGAGCTCCTGTAGTCCTCAAAACAGTCCGTTTCCCTTGGGGGGAAGGGGCAAAAGCCTATTTGCTTGTGGAGGAAAGGGTGAGGGCTTTATCCCACATGCTCATTTTACTCCTTGGGGAGTGGGCTACATATAGGGCACAAATTCCCATAAGCTCTCACTTGAGAGAAAGCTATGGAGGCTCACTCTCCTATATATATATATCAAAAGACTGAGACCGAGGCCGTGGGTTTATTGGGGGTTTTTTCTTTTCAAAATTTTTTTCCAATTGAAAAATCTTTCCTCTTCACACGTTTGGTTTCTTCTTTGGAAATAAAATTTATTTTTTGTTTTTTTTATTTTTTTTAGATTTTTTTATTTATTTTTTTAGAAAAGTTTTCTAGGGTTTCTTTCTGGGTTTTGGCCTTGGCTGCAGCGCGGGTCAGACGCAGCACAGGTCTAGGAATTCAGAAATCCCCCCTCACACACAGAAAACCAGAAAACAGACCGCACGCCCACACGTGGAGCAGAAATACAACAAAAGAAACGGAAATGCAGAAGACAACTTGCAGAAACAGTTTGCAAAACACAGAAACACCTCAACAACAAACACACAGTCGCTTTCCTACAGTGTAGATTAAACTTCACGCAGCAGCTCGAGCTGCAAACTGGAGCTTGGTGCAGGGCAACTCCCCGACAGCAGCGGCGCCAAAAATGTGCGCTTTTGCCGCACAGGTCGTAGCTGGGGACTTGCCGGACACCGTACACGAGCCACGAATGGCTACAAGCATACAACCAGGGAAGGAAGCTCAAACAGAATGCAAAAGGTGTGTCACTCACCGCTCAACCGTCGCCGTGAAGGATTCCCGCGTCGCAGCCGTGAAGAAGGAGCCGCCGTCGCCGCTCTACCGCCTCTCCGCCGCCGTTTCGCTACACAGTGCTCGATCGCTCTCTCACTCTCTCTATCTCTCTCTCTCACACGCAGGAGAAGGAAACCAAGGAGATAAGGCAAGAGCACTCTTGTATTCACAACACATGAGAATGAGGATTTTAGGGTTACATTTGACTCTTATAGGTTACTTGGCCGTTCACACTTGGGCGCCCATACATGGCCGGCCGACCCTAACCCTTATCCTACTGATATTCGAGGTGCGCCTCTCATCGGCGATCACCCAATCCCTTCATCCTTAACATATGGTGCCGACAAGCCCGGCCCATGACTCAGAATATTTAAATTAATGACCTAAAACATAGTACGTCTCAATGTCCGTCATAGGTTAACATTGTTTCATGGCCTATACAAGATAGATGTATTTGAGAAGTTGCAGCATGATGCTTTGCAGAAAGCAAGGGATATCGACTCAAAGTGGATTTTTGTAAGTAGAGATGTTGTTTTTGTCAAAAACTTAGTTCAACCCATGCTTTCATGCAAAAAACAGTAGAATGTATGCTCACAAGACATGTTTGATTAACTCCTACCTTTGTTTAATGGAGGATAGCCATATGTAGAGCAATTGAATACTCAACCAAGTTTTGAAATTCAACCTTTGCAGGTGCAAAATTAGTCTGCAAATCAGCCTTTTGATAAGGCAATTATTGGATGAGGAGAGAGCAGCCATAGAAGAATCTAGGCGTATGCCAAAATGGCTTGTGCAGATGTTGAGGGATAGCAAGTTGGCAGCTTCGTTACCTAGCAGAACTCATGTAGGTTCTCATCATGCAGATTATTCTCATGTGGATCATGTTCTCATTTCTACTTTATGTAATGAGGAGGAACTTGTTTCCTTTGAGGAAGCACAGGATGATGATCATTGGATGCATGATATGCAGAATGAGTATAGCTCTATACTCAAGAATGACACATGGTATTTGACAGATCTACCTCATGGCAAGAAGGCCATTGGTACTAATTGGGTTTACAAGTTAAAATGCAAAGCAAATGGTGGCATTGATCGCTATAAGGCCAGACTTGTTGCAAAGGGTATGCCTAGCAAAAGGGCATTGATTATGATTAGACCTTTGCACCCACATCTCGTATGCCTATCATTAGGTGTCTCATTAATTTGGCAGCACATCATGGGTGGACTGTACATCAATTGGACATTAAGACTGCATTCTTGAATGGCGATTTACATGAGGAGGTGTATATATCGCAGCCTCTTAGTTTTGATGTGAAAGGAGAAGAGTCTAAAGTATGCAAGTTAAAAAAGGCTCTTTATGGCCTTAAGTAGGCTCCTAGAGCATGGTATGAGAAGATTCATGCATACTTGGTTGCAAATGATTTTTGCAACAGTCCAATAGAGAGTACCCTCTATGTGAAGAGGAGTAAGGACACATTTTTGGTCATCATTCTATACATTGATGACATGTTGCTCACGGGACCAGATATAGATCAGATTTCAACCTTTAAGGCTAATTTGCAGTCATCATTTGAGGTGTCAGATTTAGGGCCCTTACATTACTGTTTGGGGTTTCAGTTTATGCAGCGCAATGATGGCATTGTTATGCTGCAGTCTAAATATATATAGAAGCTATTGAAGAGGTTTAATCTTGAAGACTGTAAACATGTGGCTATACCTATGAAGATAGGTACTTAACTTAGTCTTCAAGATGCAGGAGACTCTTTTGATGCTAGTTTGGATCAGCAGGCTGTTGGATCCCTTCTTTATGTGCAACATGAGGCCAAATATACAGTATGCGGTCTCACAGTTGAGCAGATTTATGCATAGTCCAAGTACGAAGCATTAGCAGGCTGTTAAGCAGATTTTTCGCTATTTAAGTTTGGATCAGCAGGCTGTTGGATCCCTTCTTTATGTGCAACACGAGGCCAAATATACAGTATGCGGTCTCACAGTTGAGCAGATTTATGCATAGTGCAAGTATGAAGCATTAGCATGCTGTTAAGCACATTTTTTGCTATTTACAAGGCACTCATTATTTTGGATTATTTTATCCAAAAGGGGCGAGTCACAGCTGCATGCTTTCAGTGATTCAGATTGGGCTGGATGTTATGACACACGAGTGTCCCACTAGTGGGTTTTGCTTTCGCCTTGGTAATTCATGTATATCATGGCTTAGCAAGAAGCAACCTATAGTGGCCACTTCGAGCTGTGAAGCTGAGTACAGGGTAACTTTTACAGCTACACTTGAGTGTGTGTGGCTTAGACGTCTTATGTGGCTGATTTGAACAATAAACAAGAGTTAAACACTATGAACCAGTGGATTTACACTTTAACCAAGCTATGTCAATGCTCCAACAAATGCAAAGTATAGCAAGGGAGTCCTAAGAAAAGGCACTTCCCCAATAGCAGCACCAAATATGATCACCAATTTTAGAATACTTGAGCCTTGTAAGATACAGAGAAGGAGAGGAAGAATGCAAGGGTCTTTATTGGTTTGAATCTGTAGCCACTCTTAGTAGAGTAGCCCTATCTTGTGAAGAGCTAGAATCCTCAACCTTTGCTTCTTTTTTTTTGTCCTACAAAGGAGCTTTGCACTTGGGTGGGGAGCAAAGAGAGAGAGAGCTATGGAAAGCTCAACCTTTACGTTGATGCCACTATGAGTGAGAGCATGAGGGAGAAGGGGAGAGGAAGAAGAAAACATGCATCAACATCATCACTCACTCACACAATCCCGAAGCATGTATGTAACAAAGAAGAAGAGAAAGCATACAAGAAAACTCAAACTCAATTGTGAGAATGGGATTATGTCTTTTCTCAGTAGTCAAATTGTCTTATATACAAGACTCATATGTACAATGTTTGGTCTCCCATATAATGTTCGGGGGCCCAAAAGCTAATCTAGGATAATTTCTTAGTCTATGTATACACTACCAGCATTACACAAGTTATAAGCTCAATTTTGACAATCTTTTGACATTACACGTGTCATAAGATTGGAGATTTTTCATAATCATTTTACATGAAGTACATTGCATAGTACAAAAAAATTATGGCTCGAAGGTGTTATCGTACATTCAGAATAATGTTAGCCAATGTGGTTAGCACACACACACACACATGTACACACACACACACACACACACACACACACACACACACACACACACACTTGCACCCATACATGTACACACCTTTGCAGGTGCATACCCATTTGCACAGCGTGCACGTGAAAGAAAGAGGTGAAGTTATCCTTATCCATGTATCACTTCCTTTGCTTGCCTCCTTGAGCTCTTCAAATGAGCCGGTGCTCTAATACCATGAGAATAATATGGGGGAGAGGGTGAGTTTGAGCTCCTTATTACAAGAGCAAACACACACACACACACACACACAAGAGTAGACAAGCACATAAGAGATTTGGTTGGTAGAATTTTCTTCTACTCTCTTCTTTTTTTCTACATCCATAAAGAGATAAGAGTATATATTATAAGGAAAATACTCTCCTACTATAACATACAAAGTTCATCCATAGTGTGAACCCAATTACATTAGCTAGCATTATAACTATTCCATAACTCTAGTGCCTATAAACCACTTGCGACATATTGCCCATAATCTCACCAACTCAGCTACATGCAGAAGCTATCACTGAGGTGGTCATCAATGTCCGTAGCACTAGTTAAGCTCAATATCTTCATCGACAACATCTGTACACTTTAAAAGGGGATTATATATGTTAACCACTTTTAGTTAACATGGCTCTTCATTGACAAGACCCGTACAATTTTTAATGAGCATCTTTACTTATTTTGTAATGAGAATCTTTACTTATATTGTAATGAACATCTTTACTTATATTGTAATTCTTTACTTATTTTTTAATGAGCTTCTTTACTTATATTTTAATGAGCATCTTTACTTAGATTGTAATGAGCATCTTTACTCACATTGTAATTCTTGTCATTTGATGTTGTAAGTTAAGACACTCATGATTCCTATACTGCAAGTTCATAACATGAGAAATAAACTAGAAAGCTAAACAGTTATAACAATATGTGGTCAAGCACTTGTAAAAGTCTTATAATCGATCATGGGCATTTACTCTTGGGTGACCTAGTGAGAAGTTGGCTTATGAAGCATAAAAGACAACTTCTCATGTTTGTAATGAGTAATCCTCATTCATGCAATAGAGTTTAGTTTTATCTCTACTCTCTCTTGTACCTCTAATCCTCATTCATGCAATAGAGTTTAGTTTTATCTCTACTCTCTCTTGTACCTCTAATCTAATATTTGTGGATGTGTTTGGGATTAGGGTTTGGGCATGCTTTTTACTAAACAGCTTGTTTTCTCATGCTTCTTCTTCTTCTCCTCTCTTCACACTTTCTAAGCAGTTAAGCTTAGCATAATGATTCTCTCATGTGAGGGTTGCCATTCCAAGCTTTGCAAGGAGTGGTTGCACAATCCATTGGAGAAAGATCCACATTGGTGTGATGATGAGTGTAGGAGAAGTCATCATCAAGCAACTAGCCACATGCAAGGGTGAAGCTCTTGAGCTTAGCTTGATCTTGTCAATTCGTTTAGTTCCCCACACAACTGTTACCATATTATAGTAGTGATGTGTGTGAACACACTTAGGACCGCCGGGGCACTTTTTCCCTCACTAGGAGGTTTTTTCCCCCGTGCATTGTATATACGCCCATTATCTTCTAGGGCTAGTTATCTTTCATTTTTGGCACTCATAATACACTACTGTGTTGTGCTCAAGCTTCCTCATCTTCTTGAAGTTGTGTGTGCATTCCTGCAACCCTAATTCCAACAATTGGTATCAGAGCAGGCTTCCTCCTCCCGGGCAGCATCACCGGCACCTGCCGCTTCATCTCCTCCGATTGCGACGAGGTTTCACGAGCGTCTGCAGGTTAGTATATGCCGTGGGAAAGCCCGTAGGGCTTGGTCGTTTCAGAATTTTGATCTGAAGTCATTTCGCCCTCCGTTTTTGCATTCCAAGTACTGCGCAGGCAATATCGTCCTACTGTGCAGATTTTCTGTCAAGATTAAAATCTGCAGGACAGGTGCCCATTCGTCTGTTTTGGGCTGTGCTACATAGCACAGGTCGATTTTATACAGGTTTACCTCTTACAGACAGCATTTACATCTAGTAGTACAGTCATTGGCCATGGCTGACAACAATGATGTATTCCGCATGTTGGCTGCTGAGGATAAGTTGGATGGCACCAACTATCCATTGTGGGCATATATGATGCGACATGTATTGGTAGCAAAGGGGTTATGGAACATTGTGCAGGGTATTGATGCACGTCCTATTGTGGCTGGGAATGCTGCAAACACATCAGAAACAGGTACTGTTGATGATGGTGCAGGCACAAGTGCTGTAGCAGCTGTTCGAGAACCACCACTTTCAGCAGAGCAGATTCGTTGGGATGGTAGAGATGCGCAGGCTCATGCCTTGATTGCGCTGTCTGTCAAACGTACCATTATCCCACATATTCGCTCCTGCAGGACTTCTAAGGATGCTTGGGATGTACTTGCCACATTGTATCAGGCAAGAAATGAGGCTCGTGTTGCTTATCTCCGAAAACAGTTGGAGAGTGAGCATATGAACGAAGGTGATTCTATGGATAGCTTTTTGACAAAGATCAAGGATTTCAAAGAGCAGCTCATTTCTGCAGATGAAATCCTGTCAGACAGTTCACTTGTGCAGACTGTTTTGAATGGTCTACCAGATTCTTATCAGGGTTTTGCTTCCACTCTTCGCTTGATGATGAAAGGCAATCCCAATGCCTTATCATTTGAGGAGTTAGTTTCTGTTTTGCTGCAAGAAGACCAGTCAAGGCAAAACAGGAATATTATGCGTGTCGCAGATCAAGCTTTCGTTGCTAGTCAGAGAAGCGGGAAAGGTAAAGCTGGCTTTTCTTCTAGTAAGCAGAAATCTGCAAATGCTGCGCAACCAAAGAAGGAAGACAAAGATGAGAAGAAGGGTGACAAACAGAAGACATTTTGCAAGTACTGTAAGGGAAATGATCATGTCATCAAAGCGTGTCCTAAGCTGGCTGCGAAAGAGGCTAAGAAGAAAGAGGCTAGTATGGCTGTTGCAGATGCCTCTCCTTCTAACAATGAATCTGCTAATGTTGTGCTAGATACAGAATGGGCATTCAATGCGCAGTGCAGTTATGACCCATCTTTGCATGACGCATGTATGTCTGCAGTAGATTCAGATGTATGGTACTTTGACAGTGGTGCCACTAAGCATATCACCTCGCAGCGCAGTTTATTCACTTTCCTTGAGTCTGCTCCCACAGGGAATACTGTCACTTGTGCCAATAACTCCTCTTATCCCGTTGAAGGAGTTGGACAGATTGTGCTGAATGTTGCAAATGGCAACACCTTTACACTTTTTGATGCATTGTATGTGCCAGGGATCAAAAAGAATCTGCTGTCAGTCTCCGCATTTGCCAAAACAGGTTTGGTTGTGAAATTTGTGGATGACAGATGTACTGTTCATGATCTCTCTTGTGGTGACATCATTGTAGCATCTGGTTCACTATGTCGAGGGCTGTATAAGCTCAATATGGATGGCAAATGTGTAGAGGATTCAGCATGTGCTATTATGGATACACAGGCTATTTCAAATGCAAAACTGTGGCATGCACGTTTTGGTCATCTGAATTTTGCAAGTTTGCTGCGCCTGCAGAAATCTGAAATGGTGTCTTCTTTGCCTAAGCTTGAGGCACCTGTCAAGCATGTTTGTGAGGGCTGCATATTGGGTAAAATGCAGCGTGCTTCCTTTCCCAAAGATGGATCAGTGAGAGCTGAACGCAGATTGCAGCTTGTTCACAGTGATGTTTGTGGTCCCATGCAAACTCCATCATTTGGAAACTACCTTTACTTCGTGACTTTCATTGATGATTTTACCAGGCATGCATGGGTATATCCTTTGAAGGCAAAGTCCGAAGTGTTTTTGTGCTTCAAACAGTTTTTGGTTATGGCTGAAAATGTGTCAGAAAGTAACATGGGCACCCTCCGTTCAGATCGAGGGGGGGAGTATATGTCTTCAGAATTTAATGCATTTCTGGCTGAGCGTGGGATAAAACACCAATGTACAGTGCCGTATACACCACAGCAAAATGGTGTGGCTGAGAGAAAAAACAGGTCTCTCATGGAAATGGCAAGATGTATGGTTAAGAGTCAAAGTCTACCACATGGTTTTTGGCTTGAGGCTGTCATGTGTGCCACTTATGTACTAAACAGGTGTCCCACCAAAGCATTACAGGTTGTCACTCCATATGAGGCTTGGCATGGCCGCAAGCCATCTGTTGGCCATTTACGTGTTTTTGGTTGCCTGGCATATGCATTAGTGCCTGTGCAACATCGCAGAAAATTGGATGACAAAGCTGTCAAATGTATTTTTGTTGGATATAGTGCTGAGAGCAAAGGCTATCGTTTGTATCATCCACAGACAAAGCGCATTTTGGTTAGCCGTGATGTTGTATTTGTGGAAGATGCAGTTCAGCCCTTGGTTTCATGTACTAAGGAGACAGATATCAGCTCACGTGATGTCTATGATACATTGTTGCCTCTTTTCAGTGGTGCACAGTCAAGTGCAATACCTCATGAGGCAGTTTTTCAGCCTATGCAGGTTTTAAATGATGGCACAGATCAGCCTATATCTGATGCAGATGTGCATGATGCACTTGAGGATGAGAGACAAGAGATTGAGGGCTCTAGGAATATGCCTAGATGGCTGGTGCAGACTTTGCGTGACAGCAAGTTGGATGCCCCTTTGTCTAGTCGCACTCGTTCTGGCTCTCATGGTGCCTCTTATGCGTCAGATTGTTATGCATTGGCTGTTTCTAGTATGTGCGATGAAAGTGAGCCTGTTTCATTTGATGAGGCACAAAGTTCAGAAAATTGGATGGCTGCTATGCAAGCAGAATACGATGCTATCATGAAGAATGGTACATGGTCTTTATGTGACTTGCCCCCTGGCAAGAAGGCCATTGGCACTAAGTGGGTATACAAATTGAAGCGTAAGCCTGATGGCACAGTGGATCGCCATAAGGCTAGGCTTGTTGCAAAAGGTTATGCTCAAGAGAAGGGCATTGATTTTGATGAGACTTTTGCTCCCACATGTCGTATGACCACTGTTCGTAGCATCTGTGCATTAGCAGCTCATAATGGTTGGAATGTACATCAGTTGGACATAAAGACTGCGTTCTTAAATGGAGATTTGCATGAGGAGGTGTATGTATCGCAGCCTCGTGGTTTTGTTCAAAGAGGGCAGGAAAACAAAGTGTGCAGGTTAAAAAAGGCTTTATATGGTTTAAAGCAAGCTCCACGAGCTTGGTATGAAAAAATACATGCATATTTGACTGCACATGGGTTTCAGAATAGTCCAACAGAAAGCACTTTGTATGCTAAACGTGTGGATGGTGTACATCTAATCATTGCTCTCTATGTCGATGACATGCTGCTCACAGGACCAAATGAGAGTCATATTGCTGATTTTAAGGCTGATTTGAATGCCTCTTTTGAGATGTCAGATTTGGGGCATTTGCATCATTATTTGGGGATACAATTTAAGCAGTGTGATGAAGGTATTGCTTTGTGTCAGACAAAGTATATTGAAACATTGTTGCGGAGATTTGGCCTTGAAGACTGCAAGCCTATTGCTACTCCAATGGAGACAGGTTTGAAGTTGAGTCTTCATGATGCTGGAGATCACTTTGATGTCACACTCTATCAGACAGCTGTTGGTTGCCTCATTTATGTATGCATTACGAGGCCAGACATTCAGTTTGCAGTCTCACAGGTGAGCAGATTTATGCATAGCCCAGGCATTAAGCATTGGCAGGCAGTGAAGCGTATCTTTCGCTATTTGAGTGGTACTCGGCATCTTGGGTTGTTTTATCCCAAGGGGGGATCATTGCCGCCAGATTTACATGCTTTTTCAGATTCTGACTGGGCTGGTTGTTATGACACACGCGTGTCCACGAGTGGTTTTTGCTTCATGCTTGGAAGCTCATGCATATCATGGTTGAGCAAGAAGCAGCCTACTGTGGCCACTTCTAGTTGTGAAGCTGAGTACAGGGCAGCTTTCACAGCTACGGTTGAGTGTGTGTGGCTCAGACGCCTTATGGCTGATTTGGGTGTTGGGCAGCCATCTGCCACCACCATCTTCACTGACAGTCAGAGCGCATTGGCAGTTGCGCGGAACCCAGTGTTCCATGCTCGTACGAAGCACATTGAGGTGCACTACCATTATGTCAGGGAGAGACTCTCTGCAGGAGAGATCAGTTTGGCTTATGTGCCAACACAGGATAACCTTGCAGACCTTTTCACAAAGGCTCTGCCTCGTGAGAAGTTCGAAGCTTTTCGCAAAGCTTTGGGCTTACTCCCTTTTGTGGATTCGTCCACATAGCTAGACACTTCCCTATACATGAGTGCTAGCTCTTGTTCACCGCATCACTCCAGGGGGGATTTGTTACCATATTATAGTAGTGATGTGTGTGAACACACTTAGGACCGCCGGGGCACTTTTTCCCTCACTAGGAGGTTTTTTCCCCCGTGCATTGTATATACGCCCATTATCTTCTAGGGCTAGTTATCTTTCATTTTTGGCACTCATAATACACTACTGTGTTGTGCTCAAGCTTCCTCATCTTCTTGAAGTTGTGTGTGCATTCCTGCAACCCTAATTCCAACAACAACCCTTGCTCCATTAAGGTTAAAAAGTTATCAATCTTGCATGCTGCTTAGAGCGGATTACATCTTATAGGGAACTGAAAGTTAGTATTTACCATGCGGTGCTACAAATAAAGGGCTTCTATTGGCATCCCTGCTAAACATATAGTTAGTCTTATTTATGAACTATATCCTAAGTTGACTAAAGTAATGTTATTTAGGTGTATCTGAGTCAAGAGACATGAGGATGAATCATTTGATGTCCTTTTTTTAAGAGTGTTTTTGTACATGTTTCGTGTGAAATGCACGGTACCACAAAAACCTATTTTCATGTTGTCTATTTCTTTTTCGAGGTAGGAGTTTCAAAGATGTGTATCTATGAGGATGGTGAAAATCAATGATTTTTAAATTTTACTTATGCACATGCAATGGTTTTTTATTATAATGTGAAAAATACCCTAATTTTAAGGAAATATTTCAAAGAGTCCAAATAGCTGCCATGTGCAAGAAATATAATGCACTGATTTAGAGAAAGTGTAAACATTGATTTTATTATGATAAAAAAGAATGTTGTCCATTGTTTTGATAAAAGCCATTGTTTTTTACTCCTTCACCTTCAACCACATATGTAACAGTCCTTGTAGTCAATCAATACTTATAAAGCTTTGAAATGGCACTTTAAAGTTTATCAATTGTCACTCTTCTTAAGTCACCATGAAAAGTTTCTTATTTTTGTGAGTTTAAAAGAGAAAGTAGACCTTCATGCACTTGGGCTTTTTAAATTTATGCATAAAATTTTGTTTTATCATGTTCATTTGTATATAAATAAACTTTGCTTGATGCTCCAAACAAATGGCATAAAGGAATAAGTTATAATGATGACATAACATTTACATGTTCATTTGTATATAAATAAACTTTGCTTGATGCTCCAAACAAATGGCATAAAGGAATAAGTTATAATGATGACATAACATTTATGTTTGGTTATGTAGAATAAACGTAATGAAGCCTTTCTTGTAATGAAAAAAGTAAGCCACACATTAGTCAAATTCCGTTGAAACATGGATGCCATGTGCATCCGTGCTATTTCAAGACCATGTGCAATTTGAATGCTTGAAAATCAGATAGAAACATGCATAATGAGATACGTGGAATGGTGACTTTCCACATTCTATAAGAAAACACTTTTTATTTGTTATAAAGGAGTCATAATAGTTTTCTTTTCAAAACCATGGATACTACTTTACTACTAAAGGAGGAATTACCAAGAAGTATAGTTCTTCTTAGAATTTTGAGCATGGGTTTGGTAGGTGTGTCTCTTTGTCTGTATAATGTGGTTGAAAATCGAGGTATTTTTGTATTATTAAAGTCCTTACTTTGAGACCTTTTTTTGGTGGATGTGCACATTTGTTGACTTTAAAAACACATCTTTTTCACTAGGAACATTTAACTTCACATATAACATGAGCCACATTGCTATATAATGTCATACAAACTCCTCACTTGTTGATTGTTATGCATAACTTCATCACTTGAAAAGTTTGAAGGAGGCTTTAAAATTCACGTTTAAATCTAAGGCCGAATAAAGTAACAATACAATATATCAATTATAAATTCAAAATACATTTTTTGTACAAACTTACACGATCTTTGCTTCAATGCAAATCTTTGACTATGTTGTTCTATGATGAAATGATGTCTTTGGTGAGCTGTCTTGTTGTTGAGATAGAGTAGACTTTCATTCAGAAACAATTCATCTACAATGAAAAATCATAGTTTCAATGGGTCCACAACCATGCAACTTGTTGATTTGTAAGCTACCAATGCATACACTTAAAAGTAAGATGAATGGTATCGACATACTTTTTTTAAAGAATAAAATTTAGTGGTACATAATTGTAGGGATCAATTTATTGTAGTGAAAAGGTATTCTGAGTGATTCGCATTCGGCACCCTTTGTGAGTACGGATATAATTTTTTTATTCATTTAGATGCATAGAATGTGGATACATTTGGATGGTTGGCTAGGAAAACATTGTGTATTGCAAAAAGGAAAGATATGCCATCACTAAGGTAATGATAAAGCGTAAATAGAAGGGTTGATCTTTTTTGAGCATGGAAGGTTAGAATGTGCGTAAGACATTTAGAAAATCAAAGGTTCCTTCTCACAAGGATCTATTTAAACACACCATGGTGGTCTCTAAAAATACCCTTAATCAATCTTTTGATGTGCACATTTTTAAAAAATCGATCTTTGGATGGGTACACCATTGTGGCCTCTTGAAAATACCCTTAGTCAGTCTTTGAAAGGGCGCATTTTTAAAAAAGGTGAGGAAAGTAGTGTTTTTTTTTAAATATTGGGCATGCTCATTTGCGTTGGTATTATGGCTTTGTGAATATGTGAGCAATTATATCTAGACTTCACATATTTGGGTAGGTGACATAGCCTCTTTCATGTGAGGTTATGGCATATTCACCTTAAAAATTCAACAAAAAGTGTGGCATATAGGGTGTTTGACATTCTCTTATGGTCTGACCTTCACTTTCCACGTAACTTCTGGACTTGAATAGATTGAACGCGTAACAATGCCCATCAACCAATCATACTTTTGACACTATTGTCAATGTTGTAATCGCTTGTAAGCTATGACTTGCTTCATAATATATGCTAATTATCTAGCTTGAAAGACAAAAAATTAGAATCTCTTCTAGGTGACTTAAATGTATGAAATTGTTGGGTGGTGGGGAGTCGCTTCCCCTTTTGATGGGTAGACATGGAACGATTAGAATTTTGTTTGGTGAAAGTTCCAATAATAAAAACCATTTAAACTTGTTTTTGTTTCAAGAATGTACCCCTTATTTAAAAAAGTAAAATACATGACGAATTTTCTTTAATATTCTCTGGTAAAAATACACTATAATGTGCCCCCCCTTCCCCCCCTTCTCTTTCTTGCCCCCCCTTGTGAGAGTGGGACTTCCTTTTGGGAGTGGTGGAAACATGTGGCGAGCATGATAATGACAAGAATAGACCAAGGAAAATTTGTGGTTTGAATAGAATTGGATTCTTTGAAGCACCAAGGGGCTTACAACCCTTAAGTTTGAAGCCTTTGAAGCCCTTTGAAGCCCTTCTTAGGAAATATGACCCTCTCAGAAAAGCAAAGCAAAGTAGCGAAATTTATACCCTTCAAATGATTATTAATTACTAATGAAGTGCCGCCCTTCAAATTTTGAGGCCTCCGACAGTGTACCAGCCGGTATAGAGACGGAGGAGAAACACGTGTGAAGATTCGAAAAAATCGGCGGGCTGACAGGTGGCCGTGGAAATGGACAACTGGATTTGTAAGGTTGAGGGTGTGCCACGTGGAAAAGTGTAGCTGGAATGCTATATAATCGAGATCGAGAGCGCACCAATTGGAGGGTAATAAGGTAAAAGGCCTATTTATATTATTCGCTCTCGTCGGTACCTTCTGCCTGCCTTCGTTTGCTCCTGTCTCTCGGGGTCAGAGCCTTCTTCTTCCCCCTTATTTTTGGCTCTTCTCTTCTCTGTTTTCTTTGTGGCGGGAGCCTCGCGAGTCGTCTCTATTACACAACAGCTGCTTTAACAGTTGGTAGAAGCGAGCTTCGTGTCGTTGCTCTGCGGTCACCCCCCCAGGTAACTCTCATTCCTCCCCCCTTCTCTCTGTCTCTGTCTCTCTCCTCTCTCTCTGCGTCTCCTCCCTCTCTCTCTCTCACATACACACACACACACACACACACACATCTGTCTCTGTCTCTCTCCTCTCTCTCTGCGTCTCCTCCCTCTCTCTCTCTCTCTCTCTCTCTCTCTCACACACACACACACACACACACACACAACGCAAAACCCTCCTCTTCCCTCTGTGTGTGTGTGTGTGTTTTGTGATGTGGCCCCTGTCGCACTTGTTCACTCTTCCCTCTCATTGCTTGCAGGACATCCTGAATGTTATAATGGAGACCAAAGGTGGTAAAAGTTCCAGTGTACTCCAATACGAGGCTCCGCTAGGTTACATTATCGAAGAAGTCCGACCCAACGGAGGCATTGAGAAGTTCCGCAGTGCTGCCTACTCCAACGTAAGGACATACTGCTTTCTCTCCTGTTTACAAGGGTAGATTTATGCAATGTAGAAAAGCTTGAGTTACTAAATTGCTTGTATGCATCTCTGGGTGATGTTGAATTGATCATTCCCCTGTTTGCTTGCAGTGTGTGAGGAGGCCATCCTGACATGTTTTACCACATTAAAACATAGGAGTAGGTGTGCTAGTTTCGCTATCAAAAGTGAGTAAATATACTAGGCAGAAAGAGCAAACATTACACACACGCACGCACCCACACACACACACACACACACACACACCCGCCCAAAAACTTCTCTCCTCTCCAAAACAAAACACACAGCGTCGACACAAGGCAGCCAAATCTCGTCATGGGGATTCTTCTTCACGTTGAAGAGGACACAGCTGATGCAGTTGGGGGTTTTGAAGGCTTTGAGAAAAGGCTTGAGATAGAATTTTCCACTTCTCTGCCGTCTTTTGATGGTGATGTGCAAGGGTTGAGAGCCCTCTCCCGCAGTGAGCTGAACGAGGTCCTGCATGCTGCAAGGTGCACCATTGTGTCAGAATTGAGTAACAGCTATTTTGATTCGTACGTTTTGTCAGAGTCCAGCCTGTTTGTATACCCATACAAGGTGATTCTGAAGACCTGTGGCACAACCATGCTGCTGAGAGCGGTTCCTGTCTTGCTTGCTCATGCTCACCGGCTGTCCCTGACAGTGAAAGCCTGTAGGTACACTCGCGGATGCTTCATTTTCCCAAAAGAGCAGCTGTACCCTCATGGAAGCTTCTCTGATGAGGTAGAATACCTGGATCAGTTTTTTGGGAAGCTTGGAGCTGGGAGTAAATCTTGTGTAATGGGTGGCACTGCAAATGTGCAAAACTGGCACATTTACTCTGCATCAACTGCTGAAGGTAATGTTGGGTGTGCATTTGAAAAGCCTGTTTACACTTTAGAAATGTGTATGACACATTTGGATAGGAAACAAGCGTCACATTTTTACAAAGGGACTTGGAAGACTGCCGCTGAGATGACTCGCAATTCGGGCATACAGAATTTGCTTCCAAATTCTGACATCTGTGACTTTGCATTTGACCCATGTGGTTACTCCATGAACTCTGTCGAAGGACGTGCTCTTTCAACCATACATGTCACCCCAGAAGATGGGTACAGTTATGCTAGCTTTGAAACCATGGGTTACGGTCCCGAAGAAGTGAACCTACAATCTCTTGCAGACAAGGTGCTGTGTTGCTTCAGGCCTGCTGTTCTCTCTGTTGCCCTACATGTTAGCAGTGCTGTAGGCAAGTCTGAAGCAGGCTCATGGGGAGGATGTTTGTTGCCTCACAGCTATGTGTGTGATACTTCTAGCAGGGAAGAGCTGCCTGGTGGGAGCACGGTGTCCTTTTTTACATTCCGGGCAAATGGTTTTGGTTCTGGACCTGCTGCACCAATCTCTGTAGGTGGTTCTCTTCAGATGGAAAATTTTGAAAGTGTAGGGAAAGGCTGCTTTCAACAGCAGATAAAGTCTGGGTTTGGGTTCGGTTGTCCCAATGCAGATCATATGGTATCAGCATTCAATGCAGATTATATGCAAATTGGTCCCACAAGTAAAGACATGGATGACATGATATTGAAGAGGATCAGGAGAACTGGTACAGAAGATGCTTTCTATGTCATGGATATTGGAGTGCTTCTCAGGCTCTGGAAAACCTGGAAGTTGGCCATGCCTGGGGTCCATCCTTTTTACGCTGTTAAATGCAATGCAGATGGCATGCTGCTAGCTCTACTGGCTGCCCTTGGAGCTGGTTTTGATGTGGCAAGTAAAGCAGAGCTTGATACTGTGCAGAATCTGGGTGTCGGTGGTGATCGCATAATTTTTGCCAATCCATGTAAGCTACCATCACATGTCACTTATGCAGCAGCTCGAGATGTACATCTCACAACATTTGATTCAGAAGCTGAGCTGTACAAGATCCGGAAGCTAAATCCGCAGGCAGAAGTGGTTCTGCGCATACGCATTTGTGATGCAGGTGCTAGATGTCCTCTTGGAGTAAAATATGGAGCTGAGATGGAGGAGTGTGAGGGGCTACTCTCTCTTGCCAAGTACCTGCATCTTGAAGTTGTTGGGGTTGCCTTCCATGTAGGAAGTGGGGCTTCAGATCCCATGTCATTTTCAAATGGAATTGCCCATGCGCGGAAAGTATTTGATCTGGCCAGATTGTTGGGGATCACTTCTTTGAGGCTCTTGGATATCGGTGGGGGGTTTGTTTCTGATGGTGGCCATGGTGTGAGCTTCTCTGCTGCAGCTGCTGCTATTAATTCTGCCTTGGACAAGTACTTTCCTGCTTCCAGTGGTGTGACTATTATAGCTGAGCCGGGGCGGTTCTTTGCAGAGGGTGTATTCACCTTGGCTGCCCAAGTCTTTGGAAGCCGCATGCGCACCCGGAATGGACAGAAAGTGGCTGAATACTGGATCAATGATGGGATTTATGGCTCCATGAATTGCTTGTTGTATGATCATGCTAAAATCTCTGTCCGGGCTTTATTGGTTTGCAGTGGAAGGGATGGTAGAGGTTCATCTGAAGGCTGCGAGTCGACGGTCTTTGGCCCTACTTGTGATGGGCTAGATACCCTGATGCAGAATGTGTGGCTACCTCATCTTCAAGCTGGTGACTGGCTTGTCTTTCCTCGCATGGGTGCCTACACAAAGGCAGCTGCTTCCAGCTTCAATGGATTTGACATCAGCAACATTTCTACTGCATACGTGCTCTCTGTGGAATAATTTGGGACTTCACTGTGGAGTCTTATATATGCTATGTTTGCATCGAATTGCGCTGCTTTTTGTGGCAGTCAAAGTTTTTGTTATATTTCTAGTACCAAATCAAATTTCTGCGGAATTACTAAGTTTTGAATCTACTGTTTCTTGTAATGTCCCTTGTGTTCTAGAGAGAGGTTTTTTACAATTTGTCCTGAAGGCGGGAGGTCCTTCTGCCAAGGAAGCATGAAGAATTTGAATTGCTTTTTTAAGCAAGTGTCTGACAGCTACCATGCTCTTCTGTACCTTTCCAGCCTGTATGTCACAACCAAAAAAGTGTTGAAATTTTAATGGGTTCCAAGTTTTTTTGATGAGTGCTCCCTTTTTTTAATGCTCCTTTGTTGTATTATTCACTAGCTGTGAAAGTATCCTAAAAGTAAGCTTCATGATGAAAGCTTAACTTGTAGGTGGCTCTCTCATTGTAAAGAAAAGATTAAAAGACATTATATGTCAATTACATTTATTTGAGAGTGAGCATACCTCACCATGCATTCTTACTTGCCCATTAAAATTTAATCTACATTAAACTTAATTAATTAAAATTATGTGTAAATTTATTTATATCTGTAAATTCACAACATATGTATGTATAGGAATGTCTAAATATAATTTATATTTGCATATATTGTGTGAAAATTTTTATGTGAGACAGTGTATATGGGGAGAGAGTGCGTTTGCATTAGTGTAAGTACGGGAATGTAAATGTGTGTCTGTGGTGACAAAATGAGAGAGAGGATGTATGTGTGTGTGTGAGAGAAAAAGAGACAAAGAGACATTACATATAAGATGCATTTATTTGAAAGTGAGTACACCTCTCGTTGATAGAAATTGTGTATTTATATTTATATATATGTATGTATAGGTATATGCGTCTAAATATAATTAAGTACAATATTATATATAATATGTATTTGCATATATATGTGTGAGATAGAGAGAGTATGTATGCATACGTGTGTGTAAGAGAGTTTCTATATGTGAGAGAGTGAAAAGAGAGTGTGTATGCATGAGAGAATTTCTATGTGTGAATATGTGGGGAGGAAAGAGTATGCATTTACATTCGTGCATGTGCAGTGTGTACATGTGTGTGTGTGTTAGAGAGAGAGAGAGAGAGAGAGAGAGTTTCAACATTTGAGAGAGTGTGAGAGAGGGTGCATGTGTATGTGTGAGAGAGAGGGTGCATGTGCATGTGTGAGAGAGAAAGAGAGAGATAAAATATAAGATGCATTTATTTGCGAGTGAGCACACCTCACCACGCATCCCCACCCATTAAAGTTTAATTTAAATTATAATTTAAATTAATTTAAATATAAATATATTTATATTTATAAATACACATACATATATTATAATAAAATATAATATACCTATACATACATATATATGTATAGGTATATGCATCTAAATATAATAAAACATAATATTATATATAATATATATTTGCATGTGTATGTGTGTGTGTGTGTGTGTGAGAGAGAGAGAGAGAGAGAGAGAGAGTACGCATGTGTGTGTATGTAAGAGATATATTTTCTATGTGTGGGAGAGTGTGTGTGAGAAGGGAGAGGATATATGTGTGTGTGTGTGTGAGAGAGAGAGAGAGAGAGAGAGAGATTTCTATGCGTGAGAGTGTATGTGGCGGGAGATAGTTCGTTTGCATTAGTGGTGTGTATGTGTGTTTGAGAGAGAGAGAGCTTCAAACCCTAGCAAGTAAACACACACACACAAAAGAGAGCAAGACACAAGAGAGATGGATAGCTGAATTTTCTTCTATCTTCTTCTTCTCTACTCAACCAACAACACATAAAGATAAGAGTACACACTATATGGGTTAGTACTCAACTACTATAACATACAAGGGTCAGTCCATAATGTGAACCTGACTAAATGAGCTGGCGCTATAACTATGCCAGTCTCTAATAATCCAAAATAGCTATCACACAACAACCTATCATCCCACTAGCCGTATATCACCCATAATCTCACCAACCATGCCAGTGGTGTAGATGCGGAAACTATCACCCAGGTGGGTCGTCAATGTCCACCGTAGTACTAGTTGAGCTCGATATCTCAACACTCCCCCTCGAGCTCAACTCCACACACTGCACTCCAAGTAAGCTCCTAAACCTGTGGAGTTTGGCTGCATCTTCAGAGTAGCACTCCCAAATGCGAACATAAAACCACTGGTATATCTCCTGTCTGCAATACTACCATTCCAATCAACATCTATGTACCCATGCAACTGTATCTCTATACCAGCCTCATAAAAAAGTCCATAATCAGTTGTGGACTTTAAGTACCTGAGGTTCCGTCTAGCCGCATCCAAGTGTGGATTCCTAGGGGCTTGCATAAACTGACTCACAAGTCCAACAACATAGCTCAAGTATGGCCTTGTAATAGTCATGTAGATCAAACTACCTACTACGCGCCTGTATATGTAGTGGGGTCCTCCAAAAGCTCACCTGTATTTGTAGAAAGCTTTGTGTTCTGTTCCAATGGCACTGAAATAGGCTTACAGCCTGTCATACCACCATACTTGGACAACATGTCCAAGCCATAGTGCCTCTGCAATAGCAAAATGCCATGAGATGATATCACCACCTCTATGCCTAAGAAATACCGCACCTCACCCAAATCCTTCATCTCAAACTTCTGTTTCAAAAGCATCCTGACATCATGTATGTCTGCAGTATCACTATCACCAGTGATAATCAAGTCATCCACATAGATGGCTAATAGCATGATCCCTCTATCTATCTTTTTCACATATAGTGAAAAATCTGCATTGGATATGTGAAATCCAATGGTAACAAGATACTCCTCGATCTTGTTTGACCATGCTCTGGGTGCCTGCTTCAAGCCATACAACAAGACTTTGCGTAACCTGCATACAAAATTTAGATGTGCATCACTCTCATAACCTGGTGGCTGCATCATGTACACTTCTTCTTGCAAATCACCATGCAAGAAAGCATTCTTTACGTCCATTTGATGTAAAGACCAACCCTTCGTTGTGCAGCCATAGCAATGACAACTCTCACGGTTGCCATTCTTGCAACCGGGTTGAATGTCTCCTCATAGTCTATGCCATAAGTCTACGCATAGCTGTTGGCAACCAATCTTGCCTTGTACGTGCTCACTGAACCATTAGCATTGTGCTTGACTTTATACACCCACTTACATCCAATTGCCTTTTTTTCCTTAGGCGCGGCAAAGGCACTAACTCCCATGTTGCATTTGCATCCAGTGCTGCCATCTCCTCATCCATGGCATCTTCCCATTTCTTATTTCCAATTACTTGCTCAAAGCAAGTGGGCTCAACCTCATGTATTGCTTTTACCATGTAAGCATAATGATGGGCTGTATATCCATCATATCTCAACCTGTCAACATGGTATCTAACCCTCGTAGACCTACGTACACCTAGATCACTACCAGGTGTCCTCAAAACAGCCCTGGTTCTCCTTACACCAAGAGTAAGACGGAATGCCAAGCTCCTCATCAAGCCTTTGCTTAGAGCCACTAGAGTCACCATCCACCACTAGAGCCACTAGAGTCACCATCCACATATGAGTGACCTACTGACAGATCAGGCACAAAAGGTTAATCTACATTTTTCTTTCCTTTCCGTGATACATGTGTACTTGCATCATTCCTCAACTTGCCACCATGGGCTAACATTGGATCCACTGCTCGAGGATTCCCCAGGTCCACTCAGTACCTATGATTGCTGCTCTACGTGTGGTGCAACATCAGCACTTCTTACATCTGCTCTACATGTGGTGCAACATTAGCACTTCTTACATCTGCATCTTCTGTTGCCTTTACTATTGGTGTATACCAGCTACTCATCTCATCGAAGACAACATCTCTGCTTACTCACATCTCACGAGTGGTAGGTTTATAGCATCTATAACATTTTTGCTCCATAGCATAACCAATGAAGATGCATTTCTCTGCCTTTGGATCTAACTTTGTTCTCACTTCACTGGGAACATGTATATATGCAATACACCCAAACACTTTCAAGTGAGACACATCCGGTCTTATGCTACCTATAAACTTCTGTTCAAGACTCATACCATTCACAGCTACAGTGGGTGTCATGTTCATCATGTACATAGCAGTTGCTATACTGCTTCTGCCCAGAAGTAATGTGGCATATTCTTTTCAGCCACCATCAAGGCACGTGTCACTTTTACAATGTGCCTGTTTTTCCTTTCTGCAACACCATTCTGTTTTGCGGAGTGTATCTGAACATAAATTGCCTCTTGATTCCCTGCTTTCTCAGGAAATCGCTGAACTCATTGGAGAAATATTCTCCCCCACCATCTGATCTTAGGCATTTTATTTTCATGCCTTTTTCCTTCTCGACTAAGGCTTTAAATCTCTGAAAGTGAGCAAACATATTCACTTTTCTCCTTCATGAAATAAACCCACACTTTCCTAGTGTGGTCATCAATGAATGTAACATAGTACCTGCAACTTGCAATTGTTGCAGTCTTGGTCGGACGGTCCCCATACATCTGAATGTATGACATCCAATGGCCTTGCACTGACATGCTTTTCATGTGAGAAAGCATGTTTGGAATTCTTACCAAGTTTGCATACCTTATACATACCGTCAACCTTAAACTTTGGCAAACCTGCAACAATATTTTGGGCTTGCATAGACTTCAATTGCTCTACATTCACATGACCAATGCGCTTGTGCCATATGTCAATATTTGCAATGACACCTGTTTCATGTGCAAACATGGCTACCTTTATCTCAGGCATGTTCACATCCAAAGTAAACATCATGCCATTTCTATTACCCTTTGCAACCAAGCGACACTTATTTTTGAAGTCTTCCACACAACATCCTTGAGGATTAAACCTCACTTGTAGACCCTGCTCAATCATCTTTCCAATAGAAACCAGGTTCTTTGTAATATTCGAAACATGAAGTACATCATCCAAGTACTTCATTTTGCCATCCTGCATAGACAATGGCACTTTACCAACATGCGCAATGGGATGCGCAATATCATCACCTGTTTCTACACATGGTTTTTTCATTTTTTGCATATCTCTAAACCACTCAACATGACTGGTCATGTGGTTAGAGGCGCCAGAATCCACATACCATATATCTTGAGATCGTGACACATCCCCTGTTATGGAACTAAGCATGTGCTGCATCACAAAATAGCTGCTCACTTCTGTCATCGCCTCCATGTTTGCTAGATGATGCATAGTTGCCAGTGCAACTTCCCACTTTTAATGTCATTCTAATTTTTATAGTTGCCTGTGCAACTTCCCACTTTTAATGTCATTCTAATTTTTATAGCAGTCCTTTGCCATGTGTCCTGGTTTGCCACAGTAATAGCACTCTATGCTATTTGCATTAATTTTGATTTCTTTGCCAACCACCTCGGCCTCTTTGGCTCCCCTTGCCTCTAGAATGGCCTCTTCCACCTGTGTATGATTGCTGTTGTGAATCAGTAGACTGTTGTTTTCTAGAATTCTAATTTCCTTGTCGGCCACCACCTTGGGTGGCCTCGACCACGGCCTCTACCTCTGCCTCTACTTGAATTAGAGTAGAAAGCCTATTCTGATGTATTCTTACTTTGTGAAGAAGAATCCTCACCTAAAACCTTTTCTTCTATGATCAGCATAGATATCAAGTCTCGAAAGTTGGGAATATTCTCCCTAACTACAATGGAGGTCTTGAATGGCTTGTACTCTTTGCCAAGCCCATTCAGAGAGACACTCACCAAATCATCATCCTCCACTGATACATTGATAGACCTAAGGAATTCAATAATGCCCTTGATCTTTGAGGCATATTCATTGATGGACATGCTTTTATTTTCCATAGTATGCAACTGTTGCTTTAACTGCAACTTCCTTGATTTTGTGTTAGTCTGGAACATTTGAACCAGATTCTGCCATGCAATAGTTGGAGTGTTTGCATCCTGTATGTGTCCTATCATAGTGTCTGTGAAACTAATTGAAAGCCAGTACATGACTTTTCTTGCGCCGTGATTCTAATCCTTGAATGCCTTTATATCTGCAGGAGTGGCATTCTCCTCAGATAACTCTGGAGGCTCGTCATTGTCTCCTTCTACATAATCCCAAAATCCTTTACCCATTAGGAAATTGGTCATTCTCTGAACTTCTAGGCATGGAAGTTATTCTTATCCAGCTTCTCACTAACAATTTGATTAATTCCATCAGACATGTTTTCCTGCAGAGATCAAATAACCTGCAAACATACAACTTCTGTATGCAACCTATAATACAACAGTATCTCCTGTGATTGCTATAGCAGGGATACTTCAGCACAGTTTGTGTGTCACCAAATGCGACCAAAGTACATGTACATACACCCAGTATCAACAATACATGTGCAAACCCTGTTTGCACTTCCAAAATGCACTGCTGCACTGCAATAACTAGATTTCGAGTAGAAACAGTTTAGAACTTCCAGAGTAGAAACAGTTCAGAACTTCCAAAAAACTGTCAAAAATATCCTCCTCCAGTGACAAAACGGGGCCTGTAACGCACCCGAAACATGAATCTGGCTGAAAGAATTCATTCAATAAGACTGCCCTGTAGCTCCACTCCCGCGAAGACAGCTCCTCAATTGGAGATGTGTAGCTCCCATAGTTGTTGAGGGAGTGTTGTACCTAAACCAAGAAGGGGAAAGAAATGATGGTGCTCTTACCCGTGTAGTACCACTTCCTTTCTTGCTTGTTCTTGACTCTTGCTTACCTCCTTAGCTCTCACACGAACCAGGCTCTGATACCATAAAGAGAATGTGGGGGAGAGGGAGAGCTAGCAACAAACACACACACAAGAGAGAGCAAGACACAAGAGAGAGCAAGACACAAGAGAGAGATGGATAGCTAAATTTTCTTCTATCTTCTTCTTCTCTACTCAACCAACAACACATAAAGATAAGCGTACACACTATATGGGTTAGTACTCAACTACTACAACATACAAGGGTCGGTCCATAATGTGAACCCGACTAAATGAGCTGGTGCTATAACTATGCCAGTCTCTAGTAATCCAAAATGGCTGTCACACAGCCTGTCATCCTACTGGCCGCATATCACCCATAATCTCACCAACCATGCTAATGGTGTAGATGAGGAAGCTATCACCCAGGTGGGTCATCAATGTCTGTCGTAGCACTAGTTGAGCTCGATATCTCAAGAAGAGGGTGCATGTGCATGAGTGTGTGTGTGTGTGTGTGTGAGAGAGAGAGAGAGAGAGAGAGAGAGAGAGAGAGAGAGAGAGAGAGAGAGAGAATAAAAGTAGTTTTTAGTAAAATATAAATATAAGTAGATTTTAATAAAATATAAATATAAATATAATAGATATGTACGTGTGTATTTTCATTTACATTTATAAATACACAAAGAGAGTGAGAGGGACACATGGCAATTGGAAGAGGGTCATCTATTATGTGCAAGTTTTTGGGAGGAAAAGGGACACATAGTGTTAGGGTAGAGAAAAGCAAGAAGGGGATGTGATGGGGAAGGGGAGGAGCCATGTGATCGGATAGAAGAGAGAGAGAGAGAGAAGGGGGAATATAGGCCACATATTGTGGGAAGGGAGAGAGAGAGAGAGAGAGAGAGCGAGAGAGAGCGAGAGAGGAGTGTAAGGGTTTGTTGAGAGAAGAAAATTTAAATAAATGATATAATATAAAAATATAAAGATATATAATAAATAAGTATAATATATATAGAAACAAATATATAATAATAATAATAAGTATACAGTTAGAAAGATATACAATAAATAAGTATAAAATATATATTATAATAATATATTAAAATATAATAAATAAGGATATTAAATAAATTTAAAAAGAAATATAATCTATACTAATATATTATAAATATAATGTTATATATATGTATGTATGTATGTGTATATAAGTATAAATAAGAAAATTAAAGATACATATATATAGTAAATATATAATATATTATAAATATGATATATATAAATGATATAATGTAATATATAAATATATAATTAAAATAAAAAAATATGAAAAATAAGAAAAAATATATATAAATGATATAATCTAATATATAAATATATAATTAAAATAAAAAATATGGAAAATAAGAAAAAAAAAATATATAGGGTAAATATATATAATAATGATATAAAAATAATATACATATAGTAAATATATAATAATATTATATTAATACTACTATATATAAACACATTCACACACACATAGTATGTGTACACATAGTCACACGTGTGTGTGGAGTATGTGTGTGCGTGTGCGTGTGCGTGTGTGTGTGTGTGAGAGAGAGAGAGAGAGAGAGTTTCTATCTGTGTGAGAGAGTGTGTATCCGAGAGAGACAAAGGAAGAGAGTGCTTGTGCACGTGTATGTGTGTGTGCGAGAGGGTTGTGTCTATGCACGTGACAGACATAGAGAGAATGCATGTGAGAGAGGCACACACATGTGTCTATGTGAGAGTCTCACCACATATAGACTCATGCACACATACACACACATGCACACACACATACATACACGTACACATACACACATGTGCATAGAAATACGCAAATGTGTATACAAACACACATAAACACACACATACAGACACACACGTATTGTCACACACACTTACACACACATGCACATGTATAGATGCGTACATGCATGCAGTTGTACACTTGCATACACATATACATATGTAAGTGCATATGCATACAAGAAAAAACTTCATGCCCACAGCAATGTGCGGGCCACCTACTTGTTACATACCAACTACACATCAGCCCAATATGCCAACCCGGTCATGAACATCCTTTGGGAATCACACACTTTTCCAAAGGGCATTTGGGGAGCCATTGGTGGTCACCCTTTCTTGGAAAAGGTATTCATGCAGCCCTTCTTTGCTCCTTCTCTCACAGTTCTTAACTCATCTGACTGATATTTTCTTATGTTATTTGTATATCATGATTCATGTAGCTAAACTATAGCACTACTGTCTCCTCGACTACAACAACGATAGCATGCACGAATCTTATCGTAATAATGGCGTCTAATTTCAAATCACATTAAAGAAAAAAATCTTAATGGCATCTAATTTTAACTCTCACAATAAAAGAAGAAAGGGTGTTTTGTGTAATTATTAACTCACATTTAAAAAAAATACATTAATAGCATCTAATTTCAACTCTCACATTAAAAGAAGAAAGGTTGTTTTGTGTGATATCTTATGTTATCATTTATGCGATGCTTTTAACTTTCCTTTGTAACCTGCGGGCATGTAGTGCAACGGAAAAATGGGTTGGCTCTATGCCCAAGGGTGTGAATTCAAACCCTACTACACCACCAAGATGTATGCCTGAATAGCATAATTTTAGTACCAAAAACTCCTTGCACTACAAAAAAAAACCTTCCCTTTGTAAAAGGAATAATGTAGGCTCATCTTTTGAAAGGAAGGTCTTAGTGTTCTTGGACAAGCTCTTCTTCTCCAATAGTATGGGAACACAACCATAAAAATTTTGGATTCTTCAATATGGTTACATAACCATTGAACAAATTCACACAAGCATACGGATAGAAGTCATGATCCAACACCTAGATAGTGCATGGTGGACCTTATTATGCTGGCGATTGCACAGCTACCAAAGTAAAAACAAAAGCATTCTTAAACTCTATATCTAGTAGTTTTTTTAATAACTTAAAGGTATCTATAAATAAAACCTCCCAAAATCTTTTGCAAGTAGTTTTTCAAATTTGAGAGTTGAGAGTCTAGACTTGAGAGTATCCTTTTAGAAATATTATTTGAAAGCGAGTGTAAGATTCCTCCCCAGCCCCCCAAGATGTCAAGTTTCTCCTATAATCAATCCCCTTTTCAGAATAATAAAAGATCTTGTTTCTACCTGTCTTGGCCTAGAGAGAGAAAATGTTCTAGAAAGAGGTAATTCAGTTTTTAGATATCTTTGGATGGAAAAATATCCCTTATTAAAATAAATTCCCTTGAAATAGAAGTTTGAAAAGAAATTCCTAAGGTGCATTAGAAATAAATTATAATGTGCACAAAAGACCTTAGCTTAAGGGTCCTTGCTTTTAGAAAATTTTGGATTAAGGTCCAAACAAAGGTTTGACAGGCCAATGAGATTAATCCAAATGTAGGGAGGAGATAAATTGAAGAATAAAAGAAACCCCCCCAAAATTGAGTAAATGCTCACGTAAGATGAAGAGTGGACTAAGGACCAAAGAAAAGAATTAAAAAATTGAATTTTGACACCTAAGGTGTGGGGATCTCCCCTCATTAAGTAGGCGCCTTTTTCTCATCATTATCCTCAATTTTTAAATCAATAAAATGAGATATTTTCATCCCTCCTCTCTCCTATTACAAATCTAGATATTTTCATCTCTCCTCTCTCCTGTTACAAATCTAGATATTTTCATCTCTCCTCTCTCCTGTTACAAATCTAGATCCAAAAAGTAAGCTGAACTGACCCAAAAATGGTCAAAAATTGACCAAATTCTAAAATCAGTTTGCTTGGTTAGAGGCTCACTTTTTCCTATAAATAGAAGCCTCACCCTTTGTAAAAGCTTAATGGTGTTTATGCACTGTTACTCTACTCCTGTCCTGAGCCATCTACATTGAATTTTTTAATAATTCAATTGTTTTTGGCCTAATCCTCTCCAAAGTGAATTGGTGGCCACTATTGCTTCAAACAAGAGTAGAACCCTCAATCCCTCAAGCCAGAGGAGAGCTTACAAGCTCCATGTACGCTAATTTTCTTACTTTGTTTACGAATTTTAATGCAAAATCTATGATTTTCTTGTTTTTTTATGTTTTGCAAATGATTGAATTAAATTCAACTGGTATGCCTTTGATGAAAAGGCCACCCCCTTCTCTTCTTTACATTCCAACCTTTCTTAATCTTAGAAAGATTAACTAAGTGATTAATTAAACTCCTCTTATTGTTTACTCTCTTGAATTTAGAAAATTATATAGATTAGAGTTTTATAATTCTAAATTAGGTTAATTAAGTTAAGTGAAGAAAGATAAAAATGAGAAATGGTCAGCCATACAAAGGAGGTTATGGTAAAATTTTCCAGAATTCTGTGAAAAAGAAAGTTTGTTTTCATGTTATTCCAAAAGAGTAATTCCCACCATTTTTGCATCTAAAAGAAATATTCTAATTACTCCATGTACATATTCACCTATGAATATGCATGGATATCACTGATATTAATTATTAAATTTGATTTCTATGCATAGAAAGATGCATAATGGGTTTTACTATAAAAGTGTTATTCTTATTAAATTTTATTTCTATGCATAGAAAGATGCATAAAGGATTTTTTTAATTACAAAAGTGTTATTCTTATTAAAATTGATTTTTATGCATAGAAAGATGCATGAAGGAATTTTTTTATTATAAAAGTGTTATTCTTATAAAAATTATTTTTTATGCATAAATAGATGCATAAAGAAATTCTTTTTATTTTAAAAGTATTATTCCTATTAAATTTGATTTTATGCATAAATAGATGCATAAAATGATTTTTTTAAATAAAAATGTTATTCCCATTGAAGTTGATTTTTATGCATAAATAAGATGCATAAAGAATTTTTATATCAAAATAAGAATTCTCTTAAATTCTATGAGTATTTGATAAATGAATAATTAAATACTCTAAGAGAGAAATTTCTATATTCACATGGATTGTAAAAAGAAAATTCAGGAAATAGATGCATAAAGAATTTTTATATCAAAATAAGAATTCTCTTAAATTCTATGAGTATTTGATAAATGAATAATTAAATACTCTAAGAGAGAAATTTCTATCGTTTTATATTCACACGGATTGTAAAAAGAAAATTCAAGAAATCTATCGAGATCGAAATATTCAGATAAATGATTAATTTATTCCTCATTGAAATTCGTAACTAATTTAGAAATCAATTAAATGAATATTCAAAGAAAGAAATTTAGTAAAATAGTAACTGAATTACCAAACCTTTTCGAGAAAGATAGTTCAGGAAAAATCTTATCCAACTCAAACCTTGAATCAGACTATGACCAAGACCAAACTCTTTCGTCAGTTTCGAGGAAAGAAATGGTCAGCCATACAAAGGAGGTTATGGCAAAATTTTCCAGAATTCTATGAAAAAGAAAGATAAAAATGAGAAATGGTCAGCCATACAAAGGAGGTTATGGCAAAATTTTCTGAAAAAGAAAGTTTGTTTTTATGTTATTCCAAAAGAGTAATTCCCACCATTTTTTGCATCTAAAAGAAATATTCTAATTACTCCATGTACATATTCACCTATGAACATGCATGGATATCATTGATATTAATTATTAAATTTGATTTCTATGCATAGAAAGATGCATAATGGATTTTTTTATTATAAAAGTGTTATTCTTATTATAAAAGTATTATTCTTATTAAATTTGATTTCTATGCATAGAAAGTGTTATTCTTATTCCTATAAAAGTGTTATTCTTATTAAATTTGATTTCTATGCATAGAAAGATGCATAAAGGAATTTGTTTAATTACAAAAGTGTTATTCTTTTTAAAATTGATTTTTATGCATAGAAAGATGCATAAAGAGATTTTTTAATTATAAAAGCGTTATTCTTATAAAAATTGATTTTTATGCATAAATAGATGCATAAAGAAATTCTTTTTATTTTAAAAGTGTTATTCCTATTGAATTTGATTTTATGCATAAAAGGATTTTTTTTGAAATAAAAGTGTTATTCCCATTGAAGTTGATTTTTATGCATAAATAGATGCATAAAGAATTTTTATATCAAAATTAGAATTCTCTTAAATTCTATGTTTAAATTCTATGAGTATTTGATAAATGAATAATTAAATACTCTAAGAGAGAGAAATTTCTATCGTTTTATATTCACACAGATTGTAAAAAGAAAATTCAGGAAATCTATCGAGATCGAAATATTCAGATAAATGATTAATTTATTCCTCATTGGAATTCATAACTAATTTAGAAATCATGTAAGTGAATATTCAAAGAAAGAAATTCAGTAAAATAGAACTGAACTACCAAACCTTTTCGAGAAAGATAGTTCAAGAAAAATCTTATCCGACTCGAACCTTGAATCAGACTATGACCAAGACCAAACTCTTTCATCAGTTTCGAGGAAAGAAGGTGTGACCAGTTTAGAAAAATACACTCAAAACTCCCGCTAAATTTGAAACTAAGTTTGAGACCCTTCGAATTGATCTATGGATCAAGCTTATAGAATTCGAGAAATTCTGGTATGAAATTCAGAATTCCCATCAAGAAGTTTTGGGGATACTGATTCAAGAAATACTGAAAACTGAAAACTTGCATAAAAACCTTGTTTTCTTAAAGGACTGTCTTATGCCAGAATGCTGGAGGGAGCATTTGGTATATGTTTTTCTAAGGGAAGTCCGGTTGCAACAGCTAGTGGGGAGTGTTCAAAGGACGGCTCATGCGGCAAAGCCTGCCCAGGTCTTGACCAGCCTCGGTATGGTTGAAAAAAGGTGCGCTTCCGTCGATACGATGGGCGAGGGCTGACGAAGCCGTCCTTGAGTGAAGTGCCAGGACACCTAAGGAGGATCTTGAAGGGTTCTGACCAGGAGATGCACAGGCTCGCGGTGCCTATGACATGTTGAGATATCGAGCTCGTCTAGTGAGGCGGTGGTCCACTGATGACCCGCCTGGGGGATAGGCCCCACACTTACACCACTGGCATGGTTGGTGAGATCTTGGGTGATATGCGGCCAGTGGGATGACAGGCTGTGTGACAGCCATTCTAGAGACTGGTATAGTTATAGTGCCAGCTCATTTAGTCGGGTTCACACTATAGAGAACCCGTGTATGTATTGGTTGAGTACCTTTCATATTATGTGTACTCTTATCTTGTAGATGGTGTGTTGAGTGTTGAGTAGAGAAGAAGAAGATTTTCAGCCTCTCACCTTGTGTGTTCTCTATTAGGGTTTGTGAGTGTGTGTGTGTGCTTGCAAGAGCTCAAGCTCTCTTCCCCCCTGCATCTTTTCATGGTATCAGAGCCTGGTTCGTGCTAAGGGCTGAGCTGCAAGCAAGAGAACCACAGGAAGCGGTACGAGGGTAAGAGCTTCAACTACTCTTCCCTATTGTGTTGGTGACTACACTCTTGTTGGGAGCTCTACGGGAGGCACCGACAAACGATCTCTGATTGAGGAGCTTTCTTCGCGGGAGTAAAGCTATAGGGCAACTATACAGTCCTACGGACTCTATATCCGGGCCGAAAACGCGTTTCGGGTGCGTCTGGACCTCCGTTTTTCAGAAAGCAGGCGATTTCGAGCACTGCGGGTAAGTCATCGATTCTCTGCAGAACTCTGTTTTAAGAACTGCAGGAAGACAGATTGACTGTGCAGACACTGTGGGTGCTGCAAAGAGGTCTATAGTTGCCATTGGGTGTATGTATGCACATTGAAGTCACTGGTTGTGACATTTGAGAGTACAACAGTACCGCTGTGCAGAAAATACAGCAGTTTGTGCAGAAAAACCAGATTACAGTTTCTGGTAAAATTGTGTGTTTGGCAAGATGTCAAATGATGGGATAACCCAGATTGTGGCTGAGAAGTTGGATAAGAATAACTTCCATGCTTGGAGGTCCAGGTTGACAAATTTCCTAATGGGAAAGGGCTATTGGGACTGCATAGAAGGTGAGCATGAAGAGGCACCAGAGATACCAGACATAAATCCGACTACTGCAGATGTGAAAGAGTTTAAAGACTGGAACCAAGGAGCCAGGGAAGTAATGTATTGGCTTTCCATTAGTATACAGGACACCATGATTGGGCATATTCAGGATGCCAAGTCCCCCAAGGAGGCGTGGGACACCTTGGTAAAGCTTTATGAAACAAATACCAAGGCACGCAAGATACAGTTGAAGAATGAGCTTCATACTGTGGAGAAAAAGAGCATGTCTGTGAATGACTATGCATTGAAGATAAAGGGTATTGTGGAATCCCTTGCATCTATTGGTGTGTCAGTAGATGATGACGACAAGGTGGAAGTCTGTCTACGTGGTCTCGGGCCACAATACAAGGCGTTCAGGACGTCTATTCAGACTCGGGAAAACATTCCCAACTTTACAGATTTGGTGTCTATGCTGATTATCGAAGAGAAGAACTTGGGTGAAGACCAACAGTCTTCACAAAGCAAAAACAGTTCAGAGCAACAGGCCTTCTACACGAGTTCAGGAAGGGGACGAGGTAGAGGAGGCCGTGGACGCGGTCAAGGAGGTGGCCGAACAGGTAATCAGAATTATGGTCAGCAGCAGTAGCAACAACAACAGTCCCAGAATCAACAACAACAACAACAACACGCAGGTGGAAGAGGCAAATTCAGAGGCAGGGGGAGTCAAAGAGGCCGTGGAAATTGGCAAAGGCAGTATAATGATGCACGTGAATGCTACTATTGTGGTAAGCCTGGACATGTGCAGGCAGAATGTTATAAGAAGCAGGCTGACATGCAAAATGGGAAAGTGCAGCAAAACAACTATGCATCCTCAAGCAGAAATAATGAGGATAATGAAAGGTTGTTTGTTATGCAGCATGTCGTGAATGCCATGTCTGAAAATGTTGATGCAGCACAAAAAGATAATGTGTGGTATGTGGATTCAGGCGCTTCGAACCACATGACAAGTCATGGGGAGTGGTTCAAGGAAATGAAAAACCCGGAAAGACCAGGTTTTGTGGAAACAGGGGATGACACTGCTCATCCAATTGCCCACATTGGAGATGCGCCATTGTCTATGCAGGATGGCAAAGTGAAGTACCTTGCAGATGTACTTCATGTACCAAACATAACAAAGAATCTGGTTTCAGTTAGCCAGATGATTGAGCAGGGTTTGCAGGTTCAGTTTAACCTTGATGGGTGTTATGTTGAAGATTGGTTGCAAAAGGCAACAGAGTGGGCAGAATGTTTACATTGAATGTAGACATGCCTGAAATGAGTGCTGCGATGTTTGCAAATGGTTCAGGAGTTGTTGCAGACACAGACATTTGGCATAAAAGAATCGGACATGTGAATGTGCAGCGATTGAAGTCTATGCAGACAAAAGGAATTGTGACAGGGTTGCCAAAATTTAAAGTGGAAGGTATGCAGAAAATATGTGAAGCATGCCAATTTGGGAAGCAAACAAAGCATGTGTTTCCACGTAACAGATATGTGAGCAGAAATGCACTAGATCTTGTGCATTCAGATGTATGGGGTCCTACAAAGACCATATCTATGGGAGGCTGCAGGTATTATGTGACTTTCATTGATGACCACACGAGGAAAGTGTGGGTATATTTCATGAAAGAGAAAAGTGAGGTGTTCACTCACTTTCAGAATTTCAGAGTTTTGGTTGAAAAGCAAACATGGAAATATGTCAAGTGCCTAAGGTCAGATGGAGGGGGAGAATACTTCTCCAATGAGTTCTCTGAATTTTTGAAGAAGAATGGTATTCGGAGACAGTTTACATGCAGATACACTCCGCAGCAAAATGGAGTTGCTGAGCGAAAAAACAGGCACATTGCAGAGATTGCGCGAGCATTGATGGAAGAGAAGAATATGCCGCATTGCTATTGGGCTGAGGCTGTTTCTACAGCAGTATACATCATGAACAGGACTCCAACTGCAGCCATACATGATGTAACTCCAAAGGAGAGATTTACTTGTAGGAAACCAAATTTGTCTCATCTGAAAGTCTTTGGATGCATTGCATATGTGCATGTGCCAGATGAGCTGAGAACTAAGCTGGATCCAAAAGCTGAAAAATGTGTGTTTATTGGATACTCCCTTGAGCAAAAGGGATACAGGTGTTATAACCCTGCGACACGTGAGTTGAGGGTAAGCAGGGATGTTGTCTTTGATGAGATGAGCAGCTGGTATGCTGCTGAAAAAGAAGCTGTTGGGGCTGATGTGAGTGGAAGTGTGGTTGCACAGAATGCAGGTCAGCAATCACAGTCTTTGAGTGGACCAGGAGAGTCCTCATCTAGTGGGTCTGTTGATAGACCATGGAGTGGCAGGCTGTGTCATAATACCAGTCCTGCAAATGTGATTACTACATCACGAAAAGGAAAAGAGAAAGTGGTTGAGCCCCTTGGTATGCCTGACATTTCTGCAAGGCATTCTCATGTTGATGGAGAGTCTAGTGGCTCAGATATGAGCCTTGATGAGGAGCTTGGGATCCCAGCTATGAGAACACCTGGTGTAAAGAAGGCTATGGAAGCCATGAATGAAAAGCTGCGAAGATCAGGGAGAGTGAAGAACCCTGTGCAGAGATTTACATATGATGGTTATGTGGCACATCACTATGCATATATGGCAAAGGTTGTCCAGGTTGTTGAGCCCACATGCATTGATGAGGCTGTTGGAAATGTGAATTGGGAGAAAGCTATGGATGAGGAGATGGATGCACTATATGGAAATGAAACTTGGGATTTAGTGCAATTGCCTGAAGGCAAGAAAGCTATTGGATGCAAGTGGGTGTACAAAGTTAAACATAACAGTGATGGAAGCATAAACAGGTACAAGGCTAGATTGGTAGCCAAAGGATATGCGCAGACATATGGGATTGATTATGAGGAAACTTTCAGCCCAGTTGCCAAGATGGCAACGGTGAGAGTTGTGATAGCAGTGGCTGCGTCAAAGCAATGGTCTTTACATCAGATGGATGTAAAGAATGCATTCTTGCATGGGGATTTGCAAGAAGAGGTGTATATGTTGCAGCCACCTGGTTATGAGGATGTGGGTCACCCCGAGCATGTTTGCAAGTTGAAGAAAGCCTTGTATGGCTTAAAGCAAGCACCAAGAGCATGGTCTGACAAGATTTCTGAATATCTTGTCACTATTGGCTTTCATGTAGCCAATGCAGATTTCTCATTGTATGTGAGACATGGTGATAGAGGAGTTGTGCTTGTTGTCATCTATGTAGATGACTTGATCATTACGGGGGACCATGATGCAGAGATCTTTGATGTAAAGATCTTGCTTAGACAGAAGTTCGAGATGAAGGATCTGGGGGAGCTCAGATATTTCTTGGGCATTGAGGTGATTAGGTCACCACATGGTATTGGATTACTGCAGAGACAGTATGGCTTGGACATGTTGTCCAAGTATGGTATGACAGGCTGTAAGCCTATTTCTGTGCCATTGGATCAGAATGGCAAGTTGAGTGCAGACTCAGGAGAGATCTTGGAGGATCCTACTATGTATAGGAGCATAGTAGGAAGCTTGATCTATATGACAATCACCAGACCAGATTTGAGCTATGCTGTTGGGTTGGTGAGTCAGTTTATGCAGGTTCCACGGAAACCGCATTTGGATGCAGTGAGACGCATACTGAGGTATGGGAGGTCTACTTTGCATTGTGGACTATTCTATGAGACTGGGACAGAGATATGTGTACATGGGTACACAGATGCTGATTGGGCTGGTAGTATCTCAGATAGAAGATCTACCAGTGGCTTCATGTTTTCTTTGGGGAGTGCTGCTGTGACTTGGAGCAGTAAGAAGCAGCCTACGGTTTCTCTATCGAGTACAGAGAGGAGCTGCTATGGTAGCATGTGAGGTAGCTTGGTTGAGAAAGCTACTTGCAGATTTGGATCTGTCAGTGGATAGACAAGTTGTCATTTTCTGTGACAACATTAGCAGTATACAGTTGGCCAGGAACCCAGTCTTTCATGCTCGTACGAAGCACATAGAGGTCCACTACCACTTCGTCAGAGAGAAGGTCCTGGCAGGAGACCTTGACCTTGTTTATGTCAGCACAGAAGATCAGGTAGCTGACATCTTCACCAAAGCATTGGGTACAGAGAAGCTCCGCAGATTCAAGGCTTCACTTGGTGTACATGAGATGGAGTTGAGCTCGAGGGGGAGTGTTGAGATATCGAGCTCGTCTAGTGAGGCGGTGGCCACTGATGACCCGCTTGGGGGATAGGCCCCACACTTACACCACTGGCATGGTTGGTGAGATCTTGGGTGATATGCGGCCAGTGGGATGACAGGCTGTGTGACAGCCATTCTAGAGACTGGCATAGTTATAGCGCCAGCTCATTTAGTCGGGTTCACACTATAGAGAACCCGGCGAAAGAGATCGCTTAATGCCACGAGCTTCAAGCCCAGTTCAAAGACTAACATAGGGACAGGAGACGACCCCGTGTATATGAATGATCCTGAAGATGATTCTGATTCAATAGAAACCATGGGGACCAAAGCCACTACCTTAAGGGAGGAACCCACTCGGGAGCTCAACGAAGGAGAATCAAGCAAGTACATAAATAAGGGGAAATAAAAGGAAACTTCCTCGGCCCCACAACCAAGTCAGTTAATGCCCTCTCAACTGACTGAGACTCCCCAAGACAAGCCACGTGGGCCAAAAAACCTCAAGAAAAAGATTGGAACTTATCCAAACCCAGTTGAGGAGATTGAACAAGTGCAACACTTAAGGGGTTTGGTGGAAGAAACACAAAGAGAACTGGAGTCAAACTTGAGAAAAATCAAAATTCCAGACACAGTGTTTCCTACACAAGTTCAGCCTCACAGGAACCATAAACCGTTAGCTATACCTAGTATCATTAGGGAAGAGGGTGAGGATAGGACATCCGGAAGTGGGCAAACACCCTTCTTGCTGGAAAGAATGTTTAGTGAGGGAATGCCTGACCCCATCGAAGAGGAAGTGATTCCATCTTCACCAGTCCCTAGTCAAGGGGCGATGTCTCGAAAAGTACCGTTGAATGTGTCCAAGCTAATGGATTTCATGTCCTTTGAGATCAGAACCACGATCATATCCAAATTATACGGAGATCCTGAGCTATTCTTAGCTCTTCGGGCATTTCTCAATGGAGAACTAAAGGCGGGGCTACTACAATTTGCAAATGTGGATAGACCCGACATGCTTCAAGATAAAGGGGAACATTGGGATCTACAACCCAACCTAGATGAAGATTCAGTCGTTGAAATACCTGTGAACAAGTTGGGTCAGTACTTTGAAGGGGACGAATCTAATGCCACCCTCCCCGTTACTACCAAGGGATTAACTCTAAAGGGAATCCTTGATGGTGGTGCTGGAGTGAGCATTGTGACTAAAAACTGTTGGGAATCTATGGGGAGACCTCACCTCGAAGTCACAAACAGTGGTTAAGATGGCAAACGGAACCATAGCTAAACCTATTGGAATGTTAAGGGATCTTAAGATCAAGGTCCTGGGATACAAGGTAAAACATACCTTCATTGTAATGGATTTCTCCAAGCATCCTATGTCATATCAAATGATCTTAGGACGTCCTTTCATGAGGGAAGCACAAATGGTACATGACTGGTCGAAAAACCATGTCTACCTACAATTCCAGGACTCTGTCATTCGAGTTGATCTTGAGAATGGTCGTGCGCATCCTTTAGGAAGCAAGGTTATCATCGATAATCGATCGGATACCACTGTTCACTCCGCCCCATTAAGGTATTGCTATACATGCAAAAAAGAGACTGATGATGGGAAGGATTCTCCTTATATGGATGTCCTACCGGGTATGACTGAGTCGGATAACGTGGATTGGGTACACCTAGCGGCAACCATAGACACATGGGAAAATAGAGGCACAAGTTGGGTAACACATGAGGGGCAAGATATGCCACCGTTAGTGCCAATAAACATGATAGGTGTTATGCACTTGACCCCTGATGGCGAGAAAGTGGCCAACTCCACTGACACTGAAAGCAGCGAAGACTCTGACCAACGCGACTCTGAGTATGAATCTCAAGAAGAAACTGACCCTGAGCCTAATGGGAGGGATGAATCAAATATTCACCCAAATGTGGAAGCAAGGTGCTCAAGGCCTAGGACAGTGACCTCCTGCAGTTCATCCGAAAGTGAAGATCGACCAAGTGAGTTCGAATCTGATAGAAACAAAAATCAAAAACTTGGTAAGAAGAAAACAAGACATAAGCGCCAACGCTATCGAGCTAATGTACGCACTGCAATAAACAAGGAAAGATCCACTGCAGAATGGCTTAGTTATGTAGGAGCCATTGATGCTCATCGGAAGTTAGCGGATAATTGGGGACAATACCTCCAAAGTGTCATGTGGTGTATTCCGCAACCTCATGACATCGCCCAATTAGAAATCGAAGAGAAGCCAAAACTAAGTCGTACTGCAAGAAGGCGGCAAAACCAAGAGTTGGCTTAGCAGCAAAAGGAAGCGGAATTGAAAGAAAAAAGCCTGGCACAACAAGAACCAGTAGACTTACACCCCGCACCCGAGCATTTCAAATCATTCACCACAGGGGAACGTAAAGTGGTCTACACAAAAGCCCAACGAACGCCTACCAATGGGAGTAGCGGTGTCTACGATGGCCCGACGGTAGTCAAGGAGATAGACTTAGCAGATCCGGGTGAGGAGTCTAAACCAGTTTTTATTGCTCAAGACCTCACCAAGGCGGAAGAAGCTGCACTTACGAAGCTTCTTAAAGAATTCAAGGACATATTTGCTTGGACATATCATGATATGAAGGGTGTTCCACCCTCGGTGGTGCAACACACGATTCCAATGATTAGCACTACTAAACCAGTCCAGCAACGTCCCTACCCAATGAATCCTAAGTACGCAAAGATTGTACGAGAGGAAATTGAAAAGCTTGTAAAATGTGGATTCATATACCCTATTGAACACTCAGAATGGGTTTCTCCGATAGTCATTGTACCAAAGAAGAATGGGAAACTCAGAGTGTGCGTTGATCTCAAAAAGGTTAATGCAGCCACGAGAAGGGATCATTACCCCTTGCCATATTCTGAACATGTGCTTGAAAGAGTGGCAGGCAAGGAGGCATATAGCTTTTTAGATGGGTACTCGGGTTACAATCAGATCACAATTGCAGTCGAGGACCAAGCTAAAACAGCATTTATCACGGAGTTTGGAGTGTTTGCCTTTCGCGTCATGGCCTTTGGCTTGACCAATGCACCTGCAACATTCCAACGATTGATAAACATGGCCTTTAAGGAATATCTAAGGGACTTCTGTGAAGCTTTCTTAGATGATCTTTGTGTTCATTCCTCTTGGGATGAGCACTTGATGTGTTTACGAAAAATATTTGAAAGGTGTAGATTATATCGCATCTCATTGAATCCTTTCAAATGCCAATTCTGGGTTAAACACGGAGTTATCTTAGGGCATATAGTGTCCAAAAATGGGATTTCCACTGACGAGAGTAAAATCAAGGTCATTCTGGAATTGCCCCCACCCACCAACTACAAGGGAGTCCAACGCTTCATGGGCCACGTTGGTTATTATCGAAGGTTTATTCTATTCTTCGCCGAGATAGCTCGACCATTGTATAAGCTTCTCATCGAGTTTATTTGGACCGAAGAATGTGACCGTGCCTATGAGCTATTGAAGAAGGCCTTAGCGAGTGCTCCAATCTTGAAAATGCCTAACTGGGATTTACTCTTCCATGTGCATATTGATGCATCAAACTTTGCTATTGGGTGTGTGTTAACTCAACCCGGAGAACACAAGCTAGACTACCCCATTAGCTTTGCCAGTCGCCAGTTGAACGATGCAGAGATGAACTACACCACTACGGAGCGAGAAGGGTTGGCAATGATATATGCAGTAAGAAAATTTTGTTATTACCTCCTTGCCACCAAGTTTGTTTTCTATGTGGATCATCAAGCATTGTTGTATCTGGTAAACAAACCATGCTCCACAGGAAGAATCACACGATGGCTATTGATTCTTCTTGAATTTGATTTCACTGTTGTTGTGAGACCTGGCAAAAAACATGTTATGGCTGATCATTTGTCTCGCATACCTAATGGTGAGGCTCCTACGGGGGTTGATGATGACTTACCAGACACTTCCCTGTTCATGGTGGAGACAATGCCTGAATGGAGTGAGAAGATTGTTAACTTTTTAGTTAATGGCTTTCCACCCAAGGAGCTTCGTAAAGATCTAGCTCGAAAGCTGATCAAAGAATGCGAACCCTATTGCCTCATAGCAGGGACTCTTTATAAAAGAGGAAAGGATGACGTTCTTAGGCGTTGTGCCCGAGAGGATGAGTATCTATACATTTTGCAAGAGGCACATATGGGTGTAGCCGGTGGTCACTTCTCAGGAGACTTAACTGCACGAAAGATCTTACAATCAGGATATTGGTGGCCCACTATGTTCCAAGACGCATCACTCTTTGTGAAGGGTTGCGATGAATGCCAAAGATACAAGAAACCCCAGCGGAAAGATCAAATGCCCCTACATCCGATCAAAGTAAACCAACCATTTGAAAAGTGGGGTTTAGACTTTGTAGGTCCAATTAGCCCACCGGCCCGAAACACACAATCTTGCTATATTATTGTGGCCACTGACTATATGACCAAATGGGCTGAAGCTAAAGCGACACGTAAGGCAGATGCGAGGACAACAGCCAAGTTCCTCTTTGAAAATATAATCACACGCTTCGGTTGTCCTTTCGAACTTGTGAGCGACAATGGTACGCATTTTATAAATGAAGTGATTAAGAAGCTCACAACAAATTTCATGATATCCCATCATAAATCTACTCCTTACTATCCGCAAGCGAATGGCCAAGCTGAGAGCACCAACAAGACATTAATCTCTGTTTTGACAAAGACAGTTGAAGCTCATCGCACGGATTGGGATCTAAATCTTACGACAGCTTTATGGGCCTATCGTACTACGTACAAAGTGGCTATTAATTGCACACCGTTCAAAATGGTATATGGCCAAGAAGCAGTCATGCCATGGGAATTTGTCATTCCTAGTCTTCGTGTTGCTACTCAAGAGGGTTGGGATGGTAATCCCTTAGCAGAGCGCCTGTATATCCTTGAGCGGCTAAATGAAGAAAGACAATTGGCTGTATACAATGCCCTTGTGGAGAAGGATAGAAGGAAAAAATGGTTTGATCGCCACCTCAAGGACAAGGACATCAAGGTTGGGGATAAAGTCCTAATGTATGGAGTGCGTAATGAAAAGAAAAAACTCAAATATGCTGGTAAAGGACTGTATAGAGTATGTGAAATTACCCCACAAGGTACCATCAGAGTGGAGACTCTCGACAGAGTTGAAACCATTGGATTCCTTAATGGGAGTAAGTTCAAAAGATACTATGACCCCCTGAGCCAAGAGGAGTTACATGCAATCCATCAAAAGAAGGCAGCTAAAGAACAAGCTGAGCTTAAAAAGATACAAGCGAGAGTCGAAGCAAAAGAACGTCAACAGCGTGCGAGGCGACAACGAGAAGCCAACTTGGGAATTACACAAGCATTTTTCGAGGAAGCGGAGGATTCACTGGAATCTGACCCACCTCTAAGATACCCAATTGAGTTACAAAGTCCTTACGGGGAGGTGCTGTATAATGCATTATTGGATACAGGAGCTCAACACAATTTGCTATCATATGGTGTGTGGTGTCAACTTGGAAAACCACCTTTATCCAAGAGCGCTCTCCAAGTTCACGGAATCAACAAGAAGAAAACCCCTATCTCAGGAATTCTGCACACTCCGGTTGCCTATGATGACAAGGGGACCGTAATTCAAAGCTTTTTGGTTATGCCTGCTGGTACCATGGAAGGGACTGTAATCTTAGGGCGCAAATGGATGATGGCCACCAAGTGCAATATCGATTAGGCAACCAGACAAGTCACAACGCAAGAACCAACACTAGGTCTGACCGCTCAAAATCCCGCACCTAAGTCATCCACTCAAATATTAGATAATGAAGAATCACAAAGTCCCAGTGGCAAAACCATCTTTGATTGTTGGCCCCCCCTCTAACGCTTCAACGCCAAGAGTGGAAACAGGCAAGGTGGTCTCTAAAGCTTCGCTTACTATGCCAAAGAGTACATACAAATGGGTCCCCAAAGCTTCGTTACTAGCTACTTCCCCTGCTCAATCTCGTTCAGCCACCAAGAAGCCTCGTAAAAGGAAAGTAGCTACCCACCCGAGAAAGGGCAATGTAACATCGCGATGGATCCCTAAAAAATTATTAGTAGCCCAAGGGTACTACAAGGGGAATGACCAGATTTGGGTCCCTAAACATAAGGTGAATCCCTCTACATCACCTATAAAACCTTGCAAACCAATTGTTGCCACCCCAATGACAATTCAAGACCGTGGTAAGGGAAAGGTAACAGAGTGCTATCCCATCTATAGTCACAGAGGTGTCGGCCCTGGGGGTATCGACGAACCAAAATAAACGGATCATCTTCAAATTTTCAATCCAAAGAATCCGCTTTAGGTCGGTGGTAAGGTTCCCAATTCGATCTGCTCGAATGAAGAAATATCTTGGCCCATGACTCTAGAAATCTCTACCCCATCCTCTTTCAATACGAGAGAAATGAGGGAGGGACATCTTCTCTAGTATCTGCACCATGGTGTCACGGAACTCGAAATTTGAGGAGTGACTAGCAGTCTTGAAGATGCATTGGAAAACTAGAAACTTCGAGTAGGCATCTTCCTCTTCCTACAATCATTCAAACATCAATTCAACAGGATGTTTTGGAAAACAGTCCTTAAATGGCAAATCCTAGGAGCTAAGATCGGCTCTGATACCAATTGTAAGGTTCCCCCCTTCTAAAATAGGGGAAACAACTCCTATCTCAATGCTTCATGTGTGTAAGGGGGGAGGGAGAGAGAGAGGTAGAGAAGGAGGGGATGGAGAGAAGATAGAGAGCATCACCTACAAACACACACTCACAAAATTAAGCAAGAAACCATGCATCAACACACAAGCTCACAACCATAACCACAAGAGACCAAGCGAGAAGAAGAAGAAGACTCAAATGTGATAATGGGATATATCCTTTTCATATTTCATGAAGTCACTTATATACATGAGATTCTATTTTATAATGGTTGGCTACCCATTAACAATTGGGGGCCCAAAAGTTGGTTCTCTAGCTCTATATGTACACCTAGGCTTTATAGCTCATGGCTGGAATTACACATGTTGTAAAAAACATTACATAAGAATAAATTACATGAAGTGTAACCATGCTTTGATAAAAAATGGTAGGAGTAATGTTAACAGTTGTGGTTAACATAGCCCCTCCCTAATTTGGGTCTATCCTTGGAACTAGAAAGAAAGCTCAGTGGTGGTAGAGAGGGAGTAGGTGCGGATGAAATTATATCGTGATTTAGGGTATTCGGGGGTGCAATGGAAATCTTTGTAGCTTGTCCAAAAGACTTTCTCCATCATGTATTCAAAAGTCTTGAGGTGCCAGGCTCACATCCATTATATGCGCTCATAGTACCCGAATAGTTTCTTGAGGGAGTTCCTTTATTGATGTCAAAAGCAAGACCTTGGGCTCCTTCATCATAGTGTTGCCATGTTGGGAATTCTACTAAGAGTTTGATGATTAGGTTGAAGTAGAAAATTTTGGCGAGGATGGTTGGGTCGAGCTATAGCCATATTTGGTAGTGATGAGTGTGAACACACTAGGACCAACCGGGGCACTTTTCCCTCTTTAGGAGGTTTTTTCCCCATGCTAGTATACACACATCTTGGGGTATACTTATCATCTTTGTACATCACACATTCATTATCTATCTATTATATCATTGTGTGCTCCCTTGAGTTTCTCCACTATGTGAGCGTGTGCATTCCCGTAACCATATTTCTAACATTTGATATCACAGCATACGCTCCTTGCCCCTGTGCTCCCTTGAGTTTCTCCACTATGTGAGCGTGTGCATTCCCGTAACCATATTTCTAACATTTGATATCACAGCATACGCTCCTTGCCCCTGTGCTACTGGCTACCCTTCACTCTGAGTCACCTATCTTCTTGAATCAGATCAAGGAGCCCTTTTGGGAGAAGATAGAAGACCGTGAAGTGTTGAATAAATTGTACTTATACTGAAGTTTTTTGGTCCAATTTTTGTTCCAGGCACGTTTTGGGGGCTGTTCGTGTGGTTTTCGATTTTCTACAGACATCTTCAAGGATCGGATTTGCATTGTTATTTATCGGATTTTGGAGTAGTTTTGTCAGATTTACTCTACAGACGGGTGTGCAGATACACAAGAAAGCATCAATAAACACTCACCACACTTGATCTTGTCTATGAGCTTCACTTGAACAACATTGATCTTGTCTATGAGCTTCACTTGAACAACATTGATCTCTGCATCTTATGAGTAAAGTTTCTACTCACTATACTCTACATTTCTTTCATACACCTTGCAGGTCTCCAATTTCAGTGACCTTATTAGCAGCCACCTTGGTTACATCAAAGAGCACTCAACACTTTACAAGTTACATGCTTATTTTTTTGGGTATTATCAAAAATGGCAGATAATGATATATTTTGGATGTTATAGACTAAGGATAAGTTGGTGGGACCAACTATCTGTTATGGTCCTATATGATGCGGCAGGTATTGGTAGCCAAAGGGTTGTGGAATGTTGTGGACATCCTAGTTCTTCTGATAAACATGATGCACAAGGCACATCTGTAGACATGGACTTGTTTCACATGGTGCATTACTACATGGCATACCTCCTATGTAAGAACAAACAAAGTGGGATGGAAGAGATGCACAAGCACATGCGTTGCTTGTTATGTCAATTAAGAGGAGTATAAGTCCTCACATTCAGTCATGCAAGACTACTTAACATGCTTGGGATGCACTTGTGTCATTGTACCAATTATGCAATGAAGCACGTGTTCCTTATACACGTAAGCAATTAGAGCTAGAGCATATGGATGAGGGAGACTCCATGTGACAGTTTATTGGTGCCTACTATCTTGAATGTGTTGCTAGACTTGTATGAAGAATTTTCTTCTACCATCAGACTCATGATGATGAAGGGCAATCCAAATGCCTTGAAGTTTGAGGAGTTGGTTTCTGTTCTCTTAAAGAAGAGAAATCCAAGCAAAACAAATATGTCATGCATACAGGAGATCAGGCTTTTGCTCTGCTGCCAGTTAGCAAAGTGGCAAAGGTAAATCCTTTCCTCAGGGTAGTTACAAGACAAAATCAGAGTCATCGAGCAAGCCTGTAGACAAGGAAGTGACAAGCCAAAGAAAAAGGACAAATGAAACTATTGTAGTAGCAAACCTGGTCACTACATTAATGAGTGTAGGAAATGAATGGAGAAGGAGAAAAAGAAAGATAGTATGGCTGTAGCCTGAACATCAGCATCCAATGTAGAAAACAAAGAATCTACAAACTATGCACGTGATGATTGGGCTTTCATTATGGAATATAGTTATGACCCTTTGCATATGGATATATGCATGGCTGTTTTACAAATGTACATGTCTGGTATTTTGACAATAGTGCTAGTAATCACATTACTTCTCATTGCAGTTTGTTCTCATCACTTAAATTTTTTCCACAAGTAAACATTGTAATGTGTGCAAACAACTCCTCATATCATGTAAAAGGAGTTGCTAAAACTTTTCTCACTATTGTAGATGGTGGAACAATCATGATTTTATATGTATTATATGTACTAGGATGAAGAAGAGCTTGTTATCTGTCTCTGCCATTACTAAGGCTGTCTTAGTGGTTCAGTTTGTGGATGACAAATGTATTTTTCATAATTGTAGTGAACGGTAATATGATTGTTGCTTTTGGTACTTTTTCTCATGGCCTTTATAGGCTAGATGTATATGAAAGACAGGCATGCTATATGTACAGTTTCTGCACAAAGGCAATGGGTGATGCTAAGCTATGGCATACATGCTTTGGTCACTTGAACTTTGGTAGTTTGCTGTGTTTGCATAAACATGACATGGTGTGTGAGCTTCCATATCTTGAAGCCCCTATCAAACATGTTTGTGAGGGCTGTATCCTTGGAAAAATTAAGTGGGTATCATTTCCCAAAGATGGTCCAGCTAAAGCTGTCCAAAAATTACAGCTTGTACATAGTGATGTATGTGGTCCTATGAGGACACCATCTATTGGGGACACCTCTATTTTGTTATATTCATTTGATGATTATTCCAAACATACTTGGGTATATCCATTGAAATAGAAATCAAAGGTTTTTATATGCTTTAGGCACTTAGCTGCTATGATTAAAAATGCTTCTACATGTAAGATTGGTACCCTCTCCGTATTGATCGAGGGAGGGAGTATGTGTCTAAGGAGTTTCATGCATACATGGCTGATCATGGGATAAAACACCAATGTACTGTGCCCTATACACCTCTGTAAAACGATGTAGCTGAATGTAAAAATAGGTTTCTCATAGAGATGGCATGTTGTATGGTTAAAAGTCAGGAGTTACCTCATGGTTCTGGCTTGAAGCAGTCATGTGTACAACATATGTTTTGAATAGGTGTCCTAGAAAGACTTTGCATACAATTATGCCTTTTGAAGCTTGGAATGGTACACTTATGCATTTTTTGTTGTCTTGCTTATGCACTTGTGCTTAAGAAACTTTGCAAAAGCTTGATCATGTTAACCACATATTGGTTAATACATTCCTACAACAACTAGGTCCACACACTTATGTAATGGGCACTGGCACTATATATTGTAAATCCCGTCATTTGATGAGGAAAATGCCCTAAAGATGCTTCCAAGTATTAAGATTTGATGGATAGACAAGAGGATGTTGGTCAGCTGGGCCAAACCATAGAGAAAAGCCTTGTAACTATGTTTTGCGCACCCTGGGTCACTTACGCTTGGGCGGCCAAGTGGGAAAAGGCTTGGAACTATAAAAGCCAATTTCTCTTTTTTGTAACTTATTCTTCCATTTGTGCAATAGAAGTGGAGTGTTCTCTCTCTCTCCCTCTCTCTTGCAAATCTAATCTAGCATATGTGGTGTGCTTAGGGTTAGGGTTTGGGAGTGATTAATGCTAATCACTTGCTCCCTCTTACTTCCCTCTTGCTTTCTCTCTCTCTCTCTCTCTCTCTCTCTCTCTCTCTCTCTCTATCTTTCTCGAGTGATTAGGTTAACCAACGCGATCCTCTTCCGTGGAGATCCCATATGATCTTCACGAGAGATCTTGCATCACCCGTTGGATTAGAGTAACCACCTCAGTGTGATAATGAGTGCGGGAGGATGGCTGTGATGACGAGCGGCTACGGTGGAGCTCTTGAGCCTATAGTTGGTGGATATACAACTTTCCACGACACGTTGGGGTAAGGTTTCCTTAACATCTTTGGCGCTACTACTAGGGAGCGCCAATCCATTACTTGTCTAAGCCATCTTTGATTCGAATCCAATGGAGTCTCTATAGTAGCACAGTGCTAGGTAAGCTCTTTGGCATGTACTTTTTTGTTTTTTTTGGTGTATTTTGATGTTTTGCATGGTTTTTGTTGATGTTTTTGTTGTGATTCATGTATAGGTTTGTGTTTAGAGTAGGATTACTACTTGTTTGAGTGAAAAATCTTGAGATTTGGGTGATTAGAGAGGCTAATCAAGAGGATTTTTGCTTAAACCTAGACTATTTTTCTTAATTTTAAGCTTAATCTTGTTTCTTTTTCTTATTTCCTTTGCATAGGTAGGTTAACATTGGTATATAAAATTCTAATCCATAAAAAAATCTAAAAAACCATAAACTATCTCTTGATTTTTATTAATTATCACTAATCTACTGGTTACTGTGATTAGTAGACTTAGAGAGAGCAAAAAAACCCAAAAATTGAGCCTGATTGCTTGTAATTAGACTAATTAGAGTGGCATTAGTATTCTAACAACTTGCCTTGACCCAAATCTATCTTTAGTCCACTTCCATTAGGCCTTAATTAGCAAGAATTAGCACTAATTTGGTCTCTTTTGTCTAATTTTTCCTCTTTTTTGAGTGGGTCAATTAGAGACCTAATTAGTGAGATTATTTAGGGATAATCACATCTTTGGATTAGCCTAAACATTGCTAATCTACCTCTCAGAGATTTTCACATGGCTCCTCACTTCTTGGAGCCTCACATCTTCGAGTCTTGTTTTCAGTCCTCTTGCCGTGGCAGCTTCTCTTTACGCGTCCATGTCTTCCTCTTCTTTCAGTCTTCTTGTTGTGGCAGCTTCTCTTCACGCGTCCATGTCTTCCTTCAATGCTTCCTCTAGCTCTTCTTCTCGATGTTGATCCTCCTCTTGGAAAGAGATGTTCTTCTTCTTTCATGGCTGGGGCCACGAGCTTGTCCGTCAGTTCTTGCTCCATGTGAGCAACATGTTTTAATGTATTGTTGACAGTTCTTTTGGGCTTTTTATGTTTATCTTGTGTCATTATGCAATGCAAACCCAAATCTATGTGGGAGGTCTTACCTCTTGCCTTATTCTGGACAAAGGCAATGTCTGATCCCATTTTTACAATGATGTAATCACCCATGTGTGCCCAAGACATAATGCATATATCATTCATTCTTGTGCACATTCCCAAATGCAACTCTGGGCTATGAATAACTTGAATTTGTGTGTGGGTTAAATGCAAGATGATGATTACCACAAATTTATCTCAGCATAATTTTACCAAAAATTACATTAAATCAAGGGTAACAAATCTATACTGAATGGTTGGAGTATCAAACCATCTTTGAATTGCAATCTGAAGTTATACGGATTTGTATCAGATACCTAATGGTTAATTTGAATCCTCAATTGTACCAAAATATAGTGATTAGTGTTGATTCACTGATTAGCAAATTAATCCTTTGTTTTATGTTGTGCAAAAAACAGAGTATGCAGGGGGTCCAGATGTGAGGCCTTAGAGCTCAAATGAGCTCAAATCCTTTCAAGGCCATCAATAACAATTAGTCTAGTAGAGGATTAAGCCAAGAAACACAAGATTTGATGAAACATTGAATGCTTAATCTCTGTTTTACCAAAGTCACCTACAGATTTGATGAAGAGCTTGGATCTCACTGTAGACTTGATCAAATCAAAATCTATCTTCACCAGCTTGTAGAGCACCCTTGAAAACCCCTAGGGCCAAGAGGAATTAGAGCCATTGCATCTGGTAAAGAAGATATCTCATTTTTCCCTCAGAAAATAGGCGCCAGTAAATTAGCAAATTTTTGCAGTTATAGGTGGCGATTTGGCGATTTGTTTGAATGGGTTGAAGCCTTGCGAGTATGACTATGTATGGCTAAGAGCTTGGAGGCTATTGTTAGGCCTAGAGGGAGATCAAGCCCCTCCACTGGCTAGGGGTGTAGAGAGCTAGTTGAAAAGAGGTAAAAATCTTAATTATCTACTATTAATCCTAATTAGCTAGGTGATTAGCAAGATAATGGGCTCACAAATTGATGGATTCTAGGCTAGGCTCTGATACCATGTTAAATTTGCAGCAATGTGATGAGCTATGGTGGATCAAATGCTAGAATCAACATCATTAACAAAGAGATTAGATGATAATTAAGATATGATTAGTGAGCAATTAATTGATAGCTTAATGTAGGCATGGATAATAAAAAACCAGCAAATTCTCATTAGGCCAATGCCTCAATTTATAGAGAAGCATCCAATCCCACTGATTTCTCCTTGATTCACTCCACCTCTTTTGCTTGATTCTCTCCACCTCTTCCCAAAATATCGCCACACCTCCTAAATCTCCTAATGCTACCCTTTATTCTCTCCCAGTAGATACTTCTCACCTTTTCACAGCTTCTCTCACATTTATAGATTCTCTTTTATAGCCTCTTGCCAAGGGTTTAATCCCGCACACACCCTATTCACTTGTATATTTCAACATGGAGCCCATGCGCTCCGCCATCCCGAAGGAACCCCTAACACCTCATCTCCCTTTGTCGGTGCCTCACATGGACCCTAAACCACTTGTGCACACTATAGGTGCACCCATAGGGGAAACCACCTCTTTTGTGTTTCCTCTGCCACCATGGACCCCATAGAGTGGCTGAATGCCCTCAAAAGAAATGCCCGCCAATGACACCACAATGCCATGGCTATGGAATTGACCATTACTACAAGGATTGCCCTTTACCAATTAGTTTCTAACTCCACAGTCGAAGGCATGCCATCCCTCAACGTGTTGAGGGATCAACATGGGAAGATATCCATTATCCCATTGAATGTTGTCACATGATTGTAGGCCAAGCTAAAGACGACAACATCCTAAAAGAAACAATGCTCTAAGAACATTGGCCACAGTGAAGATCGGGTTAGCATCCGCACTGGCACAATAAAGACCATATCCTCCTCCTCCAAGAACGATGATCGTGCGGAAATGCCACTCCCCCATGCAGCCCACAAAAAATTCACCAAACAGGAAAAACTACTAGGGCCACATATCCCAATGCCATCTTTGAGAAGCAACGTCTTCAGGAGGCCCAAGCACTGGTAGAGCAATACCAGGCTCAACTTGAACTGCCACCCATTTTTGTAACCTTTGTTCCAGTGCCTAAGTGCGCACCGTCCCTCGCTGAACCTAAACTTTCACACCAGGTAAGGCAGGAGCCCTCGCAAATGCTCAAGGCCGAGGAAGATCCATTCGCCAAACATGATGTTGACAAAGGAAGATTTTACCCCACATGTGCCCCCAAATCCCCTAGTGCCTATTCCTTAAAAGCAGCCATTCACATTCACAACTTGATGCGAGTAGTGACATAGAGTTCGACAGAGACTCATGTGCCCCCAAATCCCCTATGCCCATTCCTTAAAAGCAGCCATGCCCAAATCCCACATTCACATTCACAACTTGATGCGAGCAGTGACATAGAGTTCAACAGAGACTCATGAGGTTCACACACCAAATTTGCGGAAGTGTTTTATCCTCCTATGGCCACCAAATCTCGACCTCCACCCCTATCAAATAAGGACCAAATTGAACTTCCATATACTATTGTTGGTCCACCCTACAATCAAGGTCCCGCACCTCAGGAAGTTACTAATCATCAACGTGACCTGGCCAGCCTCTCAGCCTTCCTTTCCTCCCTAATCCAATTGCCCATTGACACCTTATTAAAGGTAGTCCAAATTTATGGATTGACCTTTGGGATTGAATGAAACACAAACTAGAGGCTTTTATGGAGGAGGGAGCTCACTCATCAGATTCCTCGGATGAATCTGAGTCCCATCATTGAGACTTACTCCATCACCATAACCCACAACCCAAAGGTGCACCCACAATTTGCGTAATGCGCTGGGCCACTTGAGGGTGATAACACCAATGCAGCCTTGCCCATTTCCTATAATGGACATGTGGTCAAAGGCATCCTAGATGGACGTGCTAGTGTAAGCATCCTCACACAAACATGCTGGGAAAACTGGGGCCAACCACGCCTTGATCCCACCACATTGGTGATCAAGCTTGTAGATGGGAAATCTGTAAAACCCCTAGGCATACTACATGACCTCAAGGTAAAAGTCTGTGACATGAAATTCCACCTCACATTTGTAGTCATGGACTTTCATAATGCCGCATATGACAACATCTTGCGTAGACCCTTCATGCGACAAAACACAATTGATCCATGATTGGGACACACATCATGTCTACCTCCGCAAAGGGTCTCAAATGCTTAAGGTCAATTTATACACTTGGCACTCACATCCCATGGCCAAATCTCCCTTTACTGAAGACTCTGTGACCACCACCAGGAGAAATAATCTCTTGGTTTGCGATTCTTGTCATCAAGCCCTTGATGATGTGCGGGTGCCATGCATGGTTGCTTTTGTCAATAGTGACAAAGTCGACCACGATTGGCTTAAAATCCTTGCTACACTTGACACCCTCCTAGATCGCAAACTTGGCACACAATTCATGCTCCTAAATGGCCAGACCCTCCATGAACCCTACAAAGCCATTGCCTCCCTTAACACCCTCAGTGTATGTGTAGCTCCACATGCTGAAACAACCACCCTTAGGGTCTGGATAGATTTCCCCTTTGGTAGAAATAGGCAATGGAAATGTGCCTTGATGTCACCCATAGCTAGCCACAATCTTTTGCCATGGGAAACATGGGTCTCTCTGGGCAAACCATCTCTTAAAACTTCCCATGCCAAATTTCAATTTTCGGGTACAAAACCTTGGGTCCTTTACACAAATTGTACATACTGTATCTAACCCATTGTTTTATAAGTTTTATGTGGTACCCACAAGTGAAACAAAAGAAGAAGTCATCCTTGGAGAAAGTTGGGTCCAGAACGATACAAGTACAATCACCCTAGCTGACAACATAGCTACCCTCAAGCTTCCCTAGGGCAAGGTAGCAATGATTCTCTGGGATGGGGAGTTCCTCGAATTTGATCCTTTGTCCCCACCAACTACTTCCACCAAGGGTATTCTCACACTCCCCACAATAAACTCGCAAGTCTTCCACTGCCCCTAAACTCCCACCAGAACTCAACCCACCTAGACTCTTGATCGGGAATGGTCTAGTACGGTGGTAGGAAAGCCCACATATATTCTATGGTCTGCAGACCAATCTCATATTCTTGGAGGCATGGAAAGCACTTGGAAAACCCACACTAACAAAAGAAAACAAATATATTCAAATTTCACATGAAATGCATTTAGTGAGTGTTGAGTATTTCATTCCTAAGATTTCTATTGGAAATAACCAGTTGGAGTGCAGGTTTCATGTTATCGATGGAGGAGCACTCCAAGGCCGGATTATCATTGGAAAAGAGTGTATTGATGCCACTCATTTCCAAATCAATTGGCGCGCGAAGAAACGACCACCATGGAAATCAACGGCAAAAAGGCCACAGTCCTCTTGTGTCCCCAAGAGGAAATCATACACACACCCTCACCCCCGACTACCCTCACCCCCGACTACCCTCACCCCCAAGAGGAAATCATACACACACCCTCACCCCCGACTACCCTTCCCCTTCATATCCCATCCTCATCACTGGTAGTCTCCCTTGTTTCCACACCCCATGCCTCACCAAAGACGGTCAATCGGGCATTGTCGACACCCTCCACACCAAGGATAATCAAGCTTCGTTGTCGACAATCCCCCTAAACTCTACATCCTCGACCACCTGCACAACATGCACCCCAACCTCCTACCTTTATCATGAAATCAATGGTGAAAGATCCCTGCCCCCTTCGTGCAACGAAATCGGGGGTGCTAGCAACGGAAGTAGCATTTCTTGCACAGGGCAGAGCCTCTCACTCGGGGCAGAGCCTCTCACTCGGGGCCTCGCCCATGGATATCCGGACAAGAGACTAATCCCTTGGTTCTTCCAAAACCCAACCCGGAAAAACTTCCCTCACCCAGAAAGCACGGGTGATTCCTCTAGGATATTTTTATTCTAGCGTAGTCAAGAGCCTTAACTAACCAAACTGATTCGACCAAACCCATAAGTCACATGGTCAAATCAAGGAAGAAACTTGCACTTGGATCATAGAGGCCAATGTTTTTTTCCTCATCAATAGGCGCAGCTATTGATTCTTTTCCACAGAACAAGACTATCTGGGATTTACTTCATCTATCGTACCATAACAGAATTGAGTCTCATTTTAGGGATCCATCAATCTAGCCTAACCCCATCCAGCAGTCCCATGGGTTAGCCAACTGCCCAAACCCTGTAGTGATAGGATCCATTTAGGAATTTGGTTATGTTTTGCCCCAGGTACCAGGGAAAAGATTTCCCAAGTCCCCTAGCTGGCGCTTCATGCAAACTTCAAGATAGTCACACCACTTACACACCCAATATGAAATTGTCTGTTTCACAAATTCAGCTGTCTTTAAAACAATCTTTTAATGAAACCATAGTATCACTGATCATAATTTCCAATCATTCTTTCATCGGTGTACCTATGGCATCATTGGCAACCAGAATGCTCACCACCTCTCCACTTAGGGGCCTTTTCAACAGTTCCTAGCTCATAGTACCGAGAAATATATTCACTTATAAAAATCCAGATCGACTCTCTGTTGAAGATCAGAAAGATCAACCAACAGATCCATATAAAAGAACCATGTACTCATCTGTTGAGGACCAGCAAGGTCAATCAACTAGATCATTGCCCGAGTTCAGAAAACAACTCTAACACCTTGTTCCATTTTCTTCCTCGATGCACGTGTGGGTATCTTCGGCGACCTAGATCTCGAGCACCGTATGGTTAGCACCCTCTAAGCTCCTTCGTAGGTCACCTAGCGCTTCACTCATAGGCCACTTACTTGGTCCCTCATCCACTGTACCAGAAGCTCACCATTTAAATCGAACCGAGGCTGGTCAAGACCTTGGTCGACCTTGCTACGTGAGACATCCTCCATTGACTCTCCGTCTCTGCTGTTGCAACTTTATCACTTAGGTCTCCACAACCTCATTCACAAGATGGTCAAAATGCTTCCCCAGCATTCTTGACATAAAACAGTCATTTAAAAACAGGTCTTAAATATAGTTTCTAATGAACTCTCATCTTTCCACATTATTCCACATCATTTCTCGTCATTCCACATTCTTTTACATCAATTCACATTGCCTAATCCACATTCTTTTACATCAATTCACATTGCCTAATCCACATCCACCAATCATATGTATTTCCATCGTCCTTCATCCATTCTCATCTAGTCACATCATATTACATCTCATCACATCTATCCTTATCACATCTCATCCATTCACATCTACCCATATCCATATCACATCACATCACATCCATTCACATTGCATCTCATCCATTCACATCTATCCCGATTCACATCACATCCATTTCACATCACATCTCATCCATTCACATCTATCGTCGCGATTCACATCACATCACATCTCATTCATTCACATCTATCCCGATTCACATCACATCACATCACATCCATTTCACATTACATCACATCCATTCACATCACATCTCATCCATTCACATCTATCCATATCTATATCACATCACATCACATCCATTCACATTGCATCTCATCCATTCATATCTATCTCGATTCACTTCACATTAACCACATTCATTTCACATCACTCACATCCATTTCACATCACATCTCATCCATTCACATCTATCGTCGTGATTCACATCACATCACATCTCATTCATTCACATCTATCCCGATTCACATCACATCACATCACATCCATTTCACATCACATCACATCCATTCACATTGCATCTCATCCATTCATATCTATCTCGATTCACTTCACATTAACCACATTCATTTCACATCACTCACATCCATTCACATCAGATCTCATCCATTCACATCTATCCATATCCATATCACATCGCATACATCAAGTCCACATCTCATTCTCATCCATTCACATGCATCCCATCCACATTACATCACGTCCACATCTCATTCTCATCCATACATCACATCACTTCATTTCACATACCATCACATCTCAATCTCATCTCATCACATTCACATCCACATCCATTTACATCAGATCACATCCTATCCACATCTCTTCACATCCACATCCACATCCATTTACATCTCTTCACATCCCATCCACATCTCATCACATCCACATCTATTTACATCACATCAAATCCCATCCACATCTATTTACATCACATCAAATCCCATCCACATCTCTTCACATCAACATCCATTTACATCACATCACATCCATTTACATTTAGGAACATTTTCTACTTTTGATACCGATGGGACTTTTTCTAAATTTCTGCCAATTGCTTGGCCTAGTTAAAGGGATTTCTCGATGGATATTTTCATATTCTTTCTCAAATTTCTCAAGTGAAATATATTCAATATTCTTCTTTTTGAGTAAAATATTCGTGGGATTTACAAAAATCAATTCTACCCATATTTTCCAATAATGCTCAAAATTCCACTTTTGATAAATACTCATAATTTGAATTATGCTATAAATTCCTCTTTTTTCATTTAATTTCTTGGATCTCAAATATCATGGAAATTCCTCTCTTTGCATTTAAATGATTGAATTTCAAATGTCATGGGAATTCCTCTTTTATCATAAAATTAATTTATTTAAAATTTCTCTTTTCTTTAATAAAAATATCCATTATTTCAAATATGCCAAGAATTCTACTTTTACCATTTAAATGATTGAATTCCAATTGTCATGGGAATTCCTTTTTTATCATTTAAATTTTCTCATGCATAAAATAAATTTATCTAAAACTCATCTTTAAATTAAATATTCATTATTTTAATATACCAAAATTTCTCTTTTTCCATTTAATTACATGGATCTCCATTATCATGGGAATTCCTCTTTTTGCATAAAAAAAACCAGAAATTTCTCTTTTATTTAATTAATTAATTATGCATGAATACTAAAAATTAGTTTCCCAGGAATTTGATGAAAATCATTCTTTCCCATGAATTTGATGAAAATCATTATTTTAGCATAGGATGTCTAATCCTAGAATATGGTAGGAAGTCCTCTTTTTACATTATGCATAAAAATGAGTTATGTATTAATTTCTAAGAATTTTGCCATAGCTTCGCTGCTATTACTAATAATTTTTAATATTTCTAGAAAGAATAAGACTTTGTAATACAATTATGATAGAATACTGTCCTTAGACTTAAATCCAATTTATAGAATTAAATCATAAGTTTACCATAATTTTATTAGCATAAAAGCATAAAAAGTCATTTTCTTAACCTCTAGCTTAGAGATTGATTTTGAATTAAGAATTTATCAATGAGAAGCATTCATTTGCTTTAGGATTAGTCATAGGAATGACTATTCTTTTGGGAGAGAGAGATATACATAAAAAGCATCTTGATTAAGCATATAGATTAACTTTTTTTAATTAATCATTAGAATTATTATAGAAAGCTTGATTTGCATTGAAAATAATTAATTTGAAACTTCTTAAGCTTGAGAGGGGTTGAGAAGTGAAATCTTTTGAGAATATTAATGAAAACCATGAAATTACTTCTTACCTCTTGATTTGGCTTGCTTCTTTATCTTAGAAGGAAGCCCCCAACCAATCAATTGGTTTAGTATGTTGAGAAGAAAGCTCCAAGGATTGTTGAAGAGAGAGAGAAGCTCCAAGTTCTCCAAAAGTAGAAGATTTTTAAGGGATAATAGAAAATATCATTATTTTAATGTAATACTGGCATCGTATAGTTCACAGATTTTTTTACAAAAGACTAAGGATCTACTTATAGGTGAGGGAGGCCACTAACGAAGTCCAACTAGGTTCTAGAATTTTCTAGGTTCAGTTTGACTCAATTTGGACAAGATTTGGACCAGTTTAGCTCCCATTGTGATCCAGTTTGATCCAGGAGAGAGGAGAGAGGAGAGATAAAAAGATTTGGACCAGTTTAGCTCCCAGTTTGATCCAAGAGAGAGGAGAGATAAAAATATCATAATTTTTTTGATTAAAAAACTCATCCACATGTGTGAATTAGGTGCCTACCTCAAGAGTCCCCCTCTCGTTACCAAGGTGTCAAAAATGCATCATTATTCCAAAATATCTCATTTTTTTAGTAATATCTCATAGTTTTTAACTGATAAACCTTGTATTCAGTCAACTCTTAATCTTATGTGAGCATTTACTCCATTTTGGGTATTTTCTTTTATTCTTTGGATTTATCTCATCCCAACACTTGGATTAATCCTATTGGACCATAGTAATCCTATTGACCCATAGGAGGATTTTTATATCAAAAAATGTTTCAATTTCGGATTACCTCTCTCTAGACATTTTCTCTCTCCAGACCAAAACAAGGTAAAACAGGATCTTTCTTCTATTTCAGAGAGGGAAATAATTACAAGAACAGAAGGGGAGGTTCTCACACCTTTACACCTCAAAAGCTAGAGGGAGGAATCTTACATCCTACTCTGCTTAAAAAAGCTAGAGGGAGGAATCTTACATCCTACTCCACTTAAAAAATGCGAGATGTCCTCATCTCGTAGGTGGAGTATAATCTCTTTCATCTTCTTCTTCTTCAATCACTTCCAGCGTTACTGCCTTGGAAGTGGATGGCCGATTTGGGAACATCTCTCTTTGAATTCCCCTATTTTGAGGCAGAGGTCTTGCATTACTTTGGATTGAAACTGAGGGTTGGTTAGAGGTTCTACCTCTGGGATTTCCTTGATTTTGATGGAAAGGAACCTGATTACTCTAGAAGGAAGGAGCTAGAGTCTGGAATCTTGGTCCCTAATTTCCCCGCTCCGACAACCTTGATCCAAAAGGAGTTGGGCAATCCATACTGCGATGTCCAAATCCTTGACAGTTATAGCATTTCACTTCCTTGTTCAAGGGTGGAACTTCTGATTGAGTTCCAGGAAAAGGACCTTTCTTCCATTCTGGAACTTTCCATATTCTGAGCTTGACCTTGTTGTCTCTTAGGCAGTGGAAGGTTGGAATCACCTTCTAGAGTTAGAAATCTTTTGAAAGATGATGGTGCTGGCTTCGGTGGGACCTTGACATCAAAGGCCTTGGCAAAATCCTTCGCCATCCGCACTGCTTCGACCATGGAAACTGGCTTGGCATTCATCATTAGGATATTCAAAGGTTCGTTCAGTCCCCGAAGAATGAACCTGGCCATCAGCTGTTCTTCATCCCAGTGGTGGCGAGAAGGAGAGCAAACCTTTGGTGATACACTTCAATAGTTATGCTCCCCTGGGTTAACTCTAACAATTCGTTCATCTTGGTTTCCATAAAGCCGGAAGGAAAGAATCTCTTCCTTAAGTAAATTTTGAGATCATTCCATGTCTGGGTGTTCCGATCCAGACGGTTTGTCTTGCAGTGGTTTCTCCATGCCACTCTGGCTGTTTCTACTATCTTCGACCTTGTAAAAGCCATTTTACTTTTCTCATTGTACTCGATCACATCAAAGTATTCTTCCATTGCTTCGATCCACTTCTCCACAGCCTTGCCAAGTTTTCCCCTTCACCCTTGAAAGGTCCAGGCTGCGATCTATGAAGTGTTTTACGAACATCCAAGTCGAGCACTTCCTCATCGAGTTGGGGGTTATCATTCCTACTACCACAACCTCGATCCATGATCCTATCAATACAAAAATTCTTGTTAAGTCACTTTATTTATAATTCAAATCCGACTTTAGATCCAACTGAATTTTGGGGTTCCTTATAGTCTGGTCAACCCACACAGAATCCTGGGATAAAGATCCCTTCTACAAGAAGAACACACAGAACTCATTATCAGAGAACAATTCATTCAGAACATATCATTCATATCCTTAACACAATAATGGTCCATCATACCAAAAATTTCATTTGAACATTATATCCTTAACACAATAATGGTCCATACCAAAAATTTCATTTGAACATTCCTCCACGAGAATTTCAGTTATGCAGGTTAATTTGTCATCCCTTAATTAGATTCACTAGGTCAGAGGTTAATAGCAGCAATCTGTCGCACAATCCACTAATCTCATAGTGATTTGGTGAAGTCATAATCGTCATCCCAGTTACTAACATCACTGGGACTCGTCCCATTCATCCTCATTGTGGCTTTGTTCAACTTATCTTCCTTCAACCAGAATTCAAGAATCATCATCTTTCAATAAGAATCCAAATCAACTCATCAATTCTCAACCAAAATTCTAAAATCATATCATAGAACCCGGAAATATATTCACTTATAAAAATCCAGATGGACTCTCCATTGAAGATCAGCAAGATCAACCAATAGATCCATATAAAAGAGCCATGAACTCATCCGTTGAGGACCAGCAAGGTCAGTCAACCAGATCGATGCCCGAGTTCAGAAAACAACTCTAACACCTTGTTCCATTTTCTTCCTCGATGCATGTGTGGGTATCTTCGACGGCGAGCACCATATGGTAAGCACCCTCTAGGCTCCTTCGCAGGTCACTTAGCGCTTCACTCATAGGCCGCTTCCTTGGTCCCTCATCCACCATACCGGAAGCTCACCATTTAGATCGAATCGAGGCCTCGGTCGACCTTACTACGCGAGACGTCCTCCGTTGACTCTCCGTCAGCTATTGCAACAGATTTTTTTACAAAAGACTAAGGATCTACTTATAGGTGAGGGAGGCCACTAACCAAGTCCAACTGGGTTGTAGAATTTTCCAGGTTCAGTTTGACTCAATTTGGACAAGATTTGGACCAGTTTGGCTCCCTTTTTGGTTTGGTTTGATCAGGAGAGAGGAGAGAAAAATATCACAAATTCTTTTATTAAAAAACTCATCCACATGTGTGAATTAGGTGCCTACCTCCAGAGTCCCTCTCTCCTTACCAAGGTGTCAAAATTGCATCATTATTCCAAAATATCTCATTTTTTTAGTAATATCTCATAGTTTTTAACTAAGAAACCTTGTACTTAGTCAACTCTTCATCTTATGTGAGCATTTACTCATTTTTGGGTATTTTCTTGTATTCTTTGGATTTATCTCATCCCAACACTTGGATTAATCCTATTGGCCCATAGGAACATTAATTGGACCATAATCCAATTTTTTTTTAAAAATCTAGACCCTTAGGTTTTTGGTTCCTTATATCATTTTGAAATGATTCCTAATGCACATTGGAAAGTTCATTTTAAACTTCTGTTTCAGGGGAAACCATTTTAGACACTAGGAAGATTTTTATATCCAAAGATATCTCAATTTTGGATTACCTCTCTCTAGACATTTTCTCTCTCTAGGCCAAAACAGGGTAAAACAAGATCTTTCTCCTATTTCAGAGAGGGGATAATTACAAGAATAGAAGGAGAGGTTCTTACACCTTTACACCTCAAATGCTGGAGGGAGGAATCCTACATCCTATCCCACTTAAAAAATGCGAGATGTCCTCATCTCGTAGGTGGAGTATAATCTCTTTCATGTTCTTCTTCAATCACTTCCAGCGTTACTGCCTTGGACGTGGACGGCCGATTTGAGAACATCTCTCTTTGACTTCCCCTATTCTGAGGCAGAGGTCTTGCATTACTTTGGATTGAAACTGAGGGTTGGTTAAAGGGTCTACCTCTGGGATTTCCTTGATTTTGACGGAAAGGAACCTATTTACTCTGGAAGGAAGGAGTTGGAGTCTGGAATCTTCGTCCCTGATTTCCCTGCTCGGAAGACCTTGATCCAAAAGGAGTTGGGCAATCCATACTGCAATGTCCAAATCCTTGACAGTTATAGCATTTCACTTCCTTGTTCAAGGGTGGAACTTTTGAAGTTGAATTCCAGGGGATTGACTTCTGGGAAAAGGACCTTTCTTCCATTCTGGAACTTTCCATATTCTGAGCTTGACCTTGTTGTCTCTTAAGCGGTGGAAGGTTGGAATCACCTTCTAGAGTTAGAAATCTTTTGAAAGATGATGGTGCTGGCCTTGGCGGGACCTTGACATCAAAGGCCTTGGGCGAAATCTTTCGCCATCCGCACTGTTTCGGCCATGGAAATTGGCTTGGCATTCTTCACTAGGATATTCAAAGGTTCGTTCAGTCCCTGAATGAACCTGGCTATTCTTCATCCAGTGGTGGCGTACTTGAGGAGTAGAGCGAACATTTGGTGATACACTTCAATAGTTCGCTCCCCTGGGTTAACTCTAACAATGAACCTGGCTATCAGCTATTCTTCATCCAGTGGTGGCGTACTTGAGGAGTAGAGCGAACATTTGGTGATACACTTCAATAGTTCGCTCCCCTGGTGGCGTACTTTGAGGAGTAGAGCGAACATTTGGTGATACACTTCAATAGTTCGCTCCCCTGGGTTAACTCTAACAATTTGTTCATCTTGGTTTCATAAAGCCGGAAGGACATAATCTCTTCCTTAGGTAAATTTTGAGATCATTCCATGTTTGGGTGTTCTGATCCAGACGGTTTGTCTCGCAGTGGTTTCTCCATGCCACTCTGGCCGTTTCTACTATCTTTAGTCTTGTAAAAGCCATTTTACTTTTCTCGTTGTACCTAGTCACATCGAAGTAATCTTCCATTGCTTCGATCCACTTCTCCACAGCCTCGCCCAAGTTTTTCCCTTCACCCTTGAAAGGTCCAGGCTGCGATCTCTATGAAGAGTTTTACGAAGTCGAGCTCTTCCTCATCAAGTTGGGGGTTATCATTCCTACCATCTCTATGAAGAGTTTTACGAAGTCGAGCTCTTCCTCATCGAGTTGGGGTTATCATTCCTACCACCATGACCTCGATCCATGATCCTATCAATACGAAAATTCTTGTTAAGTCCCTTTATTTATAATTCAAATCCGACTTTAGATCCAACTGAATTTTGGGGTTCCTTATAGTCTGGTCAACCCACACAGAATCTTGGGATAAAGATCCCTTCTACAAGAAGAACACACAGAACTCATTATGAGAGAGAACAATTCATTCAGAACATATCATTCATATCCTTAACACAATAATGGTCCATCATACCAAAAATTTCATCTGAACATTCCTCCACAAGAATTTTAGTTATGCAGGTTCTCAATTTGTCATCCCTTAATTAGATTCACTGGGTCAAAGGTTAACAGCAGCAATCTGTTAGCACAATCCACTAATCTCATAGTGATTGGGTGAAGTCATAATCGTCATCCGAGTTACTAACATCATCACTGGGATTCGTCCCATTCATCCTCATTGTGGCTTTGTTCAACTTATCTTCCTTCAACCAGAATTCAAGAATCATCATCTTTCAATAAAATCCAAATCAACTCATCAATTCTCAACCAGAATTCTAAAATCATATTAACCAGCATTCGAATTCATCCTCTGGATAGCATTTTTGCTTATAACTTCAAGGTCTTAGATTTACTCGTATATATTGTCAATAAAGAGATGCATATATACCCACAGTATATACGGGTAGTCACGGTCCTTGGAGTTATAAGGTAAATACCATCATATCTAGGCCTCAAGAAGCAAGTAAGGGATTCCATACAATTGTGGTACTTCCATCTAAAGACCCAATTACCAATTTATGAATTTTTATTTTGAATATCACTTTGTATGAATTTCATCACACAATTACAATCTTTTACTGGTACATAAATTCTTGACATTTCTTGCTTCTCGGTTGATCCATTTTAGCAAATTCGCTCTGATACCAGCTGAAAGATCCCTGCCTCCTCCGTGCAGTGGAAGTAGCACTTCTTACGCAGGGCAGAGCCTCTCACTCGGGGCCTCGCCTCCTACGGATATCCGAACAAGAGACTAATCCCTCGGTTCTTCCAAAACCAAACTCGAAAAAACTTCACCTGCCCAGAAAGCACGGGCAATTCCTCCAGGATATTTTATTCTAACGTAGTCAAGAGCCTTAACTAACCAAACTGATCCGACCGAACCCGTAAGTCACATGGTTAGATCAAGGAAGAAACTTGCACTTGGATCATAGTAGAGACGAATGCTTTTTTCCTCATCGAGAGGCACAACTGTTGATTCTTTTTCGAAGAACAAGACTATCTGGGATTTACTTCATCTATCGTACCATAACAGAATTGAGTCTCTTTTTAGGGATCCATCAATCCAGCCTAACCCCATCTAGTCCCATGGGTTAGCTAGCCGCCCAACAATTGTAGTGATAGGATCCATTTTGGAATTTGGTTATGTTTTACCCTGGGTACTAGGGAAAAGAGTTCCCACGCCCCCTAGCCATGCAAACTTTAAGATAGTCACACCACTTATACACCCAATATGAAGCCTGTTTCACAGATTCAGCTGTCTTTAAAACAATCTTTTAATGAAACCATAGTATCACTGATCATAATCCTCCAAAATATCCGGTTGAATTCTAATTTCCAATCATTCTTTCACATCCGTGTACCTATGGCATCATTGGCAACCAGAACGCTCACCACCTATCCACTCACAGGGGCCTTTTCAATAGTTCCTAGCTCATAGTACCCAGAAATATATTCACTTATAAAAATCCAAATGGACTCTTTGTTGAAGATCAGCAAGATCAACCAACAGATCCATATAAAAGAGCCATGGACTCATCCGTTGAGGACCAGCAAGGTCAATCAACCATTTCCATGCCCCAGTTCAAAAAACAACTCTAACACCTTGTTCCATTTTCTTCCTCGATGCACGTGTGGGTATCTTCGAGACGGCAAGACCCGGAGCCCGAGTACCGTATGGTGGTCAGCACCCTCTAGGCTTCTTCGCAGGTCACCTAGTGCTTCACTCATAGGCCGCTTCCTTGGTCCCTCATCCACCGTACCAGAAGCTCACCATTTAAATCGAACTGAGGCAGGTCAAGAGCTCGGTCGACCTTGCTATGCGAGACGTCCTCCGTTGACTCTCTATCAGCTGTTGCAACTTTATCACTTAGGGCTCCACGACCTCATTCACAAGATGGTCAAAACGCTTCAACAGCATTCTTGACATAAAACAGTCCTTTAAAAACAGGTCATAAATACAGTTTCTAACGAACTCTCATCTTTCCACATTGTTTCACATCATTTCTCGTTATTCCACATTCTTCTATATCAATTCACATTGCTTAATCCACATCTAATCATATGTATTCCCATCGTCCTTTATCCATTCTGATCTAGTCACATCATATCACATCTCATCCATTCACATCTACCCATATCTCTATCACATCTACCCATATCTCTATCACATCACATCACATCCATTCACATTGCATCTCATCCATTCACATTGCATCTCATCCATTCACATCTATCCTGAATCACATCACAGCACATCACATCCATTTCACATCACATCTCATCCATTCCCATCTATCTTGATTCACATCACATCACATCACATCACATCTCATCACATCTATCCCGATTCACATCACATCCATTCACATCACATCTCATCCATTCACATCTATCCATATCCATATCACATCACATCACATCCATTCACATTGCATCTCATCCATTCACATCTAATCATATGTATTCCTATCGTCCTTTATCCATTCTCATCTAGTCACATCATATTACATCTCATCACATCTATCCTCATCACATCTCATCCATTCACATCTACCCATATCTATATCACATCACATCACATCCATTCACTTTGCATCTCATCCATTCACATCTATCCCGAATCACATCACAGCACATCACATCCATTTCACATCACATCTCATCCATTCCCATCTATCTTGATTCACATCACAACCTAGATCCACATCACATCACATTCATCCACCTTACATCTCATCCATCCATTCACATTACATTACATTACATCCATTCAGATATCATCATAACACATTCACATCCATTCACATCTCATCGCATCCATTCACATCCATCACATTCATTGCATCCACATCACATCACATACATTCCATCCACATTAAATCACATCCATATCTATCCACATCACATCTCATTCATTCCATCCACATTACATCACGTCCACATCTATCCACACATCACATCTCATTCATTCCATCCACATTACATAACATCCACATCTATCCATATCTCATCACATCCATTCACATCTCATCTCATTCATCCACATCCATCCATCCATTCACATTCACATCTATCCACATCCATCCATTCATTCACATGCACATCTATCCACATCCATCCATTCATTCACATGCACATCTATCACTTTACATCTCATTCTCATCCAATCACATCTCCTCACATCACATTCACATCTTATCACATCACATCCACATCCATTTAAATCGCGTCACATCTCATCACATCCACTCACATCTCCTCACATCACATTCACATCTTATCACGTTCACATTCACATCTCCTCTGATAACATTCACATCTCATCTAGTCACATCGCATCCACTCATCATATCGCATTCACATCTTATCACATCGCATTCACATTTAGTACCGTTTTCTACTTTCGATACCGATGGGACTTTTCTAAGTTTCTAAAAATTTCTTGGCCTAGTTAAAGGTGCTTTTTCTCGATGGATATTTTCATATTCTTTCTCAAATTTCTCAAGTGAAATGTATTCCATATTCTTCTTTTTGAGTAAAAGATTCATGGGATTTACAAAAATCAATTCTACCCATATTTTCCAATAAAATTAATAATGCTCAAAATTTTACTTTTGATAAATACTCATAATTTGAATTATGCCAAAAATTTCTCTTTTACCATTTAATTTCTTGGATCTCAATTATCATGGGAATTTCTTTTTTGCATAAAATAAATTTACCAAAAATTCATCTTTTGCCATTTAATTACTTGGATCTCAAATATCATGGGAATTCCTCTTTCTGCATAAAATAAATTTACCAAAAATTCATCTTTTACCATTTAATTACTTGGATCTCAAATATCATGGGAATTCCTCTTTTTGTATAAAAATAAATTTACCAAAATTTACTCTTTTCTCATAATCAATTAATTATGCATAATTATAAAAAAATTATTTCTCATGAATATGATGAAAATCATTCTTTTTGCATAGGATCTCCAATCCTAGAATATGGTAGGAAGTCCTCTTTTAGCATTATGCATAAAAATAAGATATGTATTATTTTCTAAAAATTTTACCATAGCTTCACTGCTATTACTAATAATTCTCAAATTTTTCTAAAGAATAAAATCTTGTAATGAAAATATGATAGTAGTTCCTCTTTTATGCTTGAAATCAAACTATGAATTTAAATCATAATTTTAACCATAATCATAAACTTAATTATGATAGTAGTTCCTCTTTTATGCTTAAAATCAAAATATGAATTTAAATCATAATTTTAACCATAATCATAAACTTTATTATGATTATCCCATTAAATTAAGCCAATTCCATTATTTCTCTTTTCCCAAATTGATAGGATAATCTATTTCTCATTTAGAATTAATCAAAGTAGTTTTTAGCTACTTATAAATAACCTAAAAGAAATAACCATTATTTTGTTAACACAAAATCATAAAAATACCATTTTCTTAATCTCTATCTTATCAAGCCTAGAGTTTATCTTTGAATTAAGGGACGATTCCACCTTTTTGATTTTCTTAACGAATTTTCTAACGGGTCAAGAGACTAACTTTATCCTTCACCTGATTGAAGCAGATAGAGGGAAAACTATTATAGACTTAACTTGAGGAAATCAACGCTTTTGTCCTAACCAAAATCAGGCACAGCAATTGATCTAATCATTTGAGAAAGTCTTCAGGTTTTTATTTAACTACTAGAATTATAAGCGCATTCCTATTATTTCAATTTCATTAATTAATACTCCACTGATTCCAGCCTCATCTGGCCCATGGGTTAGCCACCACCACCCAACCACTCGAATCAGTAGAACCAGACAATTACTCACCTACCCATAATTGAATGCCTTTCTTAACATTTGCTTTCGAATATAGATACGCACACACTCCTCTATAAAACTTTAACTTATAAAACAATCCATTCACAAACAGTTATTGGTTACAGATGTCATAACTCTCAGAATTTCAATCCAGTCCCTTGTTTCTTAAAAAAAACAGTAACACTCTAGACTCTCCATTGAGACCAGCTCTGTCAGCAAAAACAAGATCTAGTAACAGATTACAATAATCATTTCATCCATCATATATATCTTCCATGACATACGCATGGGTGTCCTAGGCACCGCGAGCCCGTGCATCACCTGGTCAGAACCCTCCAGGATCCTCCTTAGGTGTCCTGGCACTTCACTCAGGGACCGCTTCGTCATCCCTCGCCCATCGTATACCGGAAGCACACCATTTTTTAGCCATACTGAGGCTAGTCAAGGCTTTGCCGCGTGAGCCTTCCTTTGAACACTCCCCGCCAGCTGTTGCAACCGAACTTCCCTTAGAAAAACATATACCAAATGCTCCCTCCAGCATTCTGGCGTAAGACAGTCCTTTAAGAAAGCAGGGTTTCTATGCAAGTTTTCAGTTTTATTTTCTTTTGAATACAATGAGCATTTCTTCAATCAGTATACCCAAAACTTCTTGAACGGAATTTTGAATTTCATACCAGAATTCCTCGAACTCTATAACCTTGATCCACAGATCAATTCGAAGGGTCTCAAACTTAGCTTCAGATTTGGCAAGAGTTTTCAGTGTATTTTTTCTAAACTGGTCACATCTTCTTACCTCGAAACTGACAGAAGAGTTTGGTCTTGGTCTTGGTCATAGTCTGATTCAAGGTTCGAGAGTCGGATAAGATTTTTCCTGAACTATCTTTCTCGAAAAGGTTTGATAATTCAGTTGAATTTATTTCTTTGAATATTCACTTAACTGATTTTCAAATTAGTTACGAATTCCAATGAGGAATAAATTAATCATTTATCTAAATATTTTGATCTGAATAGATTTCTTGAATTTTCTTTTTACAATCCGTGTGAATATAAAATGAAAGAAATTTCTCTCTTAGAGTAATTAATTATTCATTTATCAAATACTCATAAAATTTAAACATAGAATTTAAGAGAATTCTAATTTTAATATAAAAATTCTTTATGCATAAAAATCAACTTCAAAAAAGTTCCTTTATGCATCTTTCTATGCATAAAAATCAATTTTAATAAGAATAACACTTTTGTAATAAAAAGAATTCCTTTATGTATCTTTCTATGCATAAAAATTAAATTTAATAAGAATAACACTTTTATAATAATAAAAATTTTCATTATGCATAGAAATTAAATTTAATAAGAATAACACTTTTATAATAAAAAATATTCCATTATGCATCTTTCTATGCATAGAAATTAAATTTAATAAGAATAACAATTTAATAATAAAAAATCCTTTATGCATCTTTCTAAGCATAGAAATTAAATTGAATAAGAATAACACTTTAATAATAAAAACATCTTTTATGCATCTTTCTAAGCATAGAAATTAAATTTAATGAGAATAACACTTTTATAATTAAAAAAATTTCCATTATGCATCTTTCTAGTACTAGTAGTAGCATTGGCATGACAAGGAGGTACTCCACATGAAGTATTCTTAGTTTGAGCCGGCATAGAAATTAAATTTAATAAGAATAACACTTTTATAATAAAAAGAATTTCCATTATGCATCTTTCTATGCATAGAAATTAAATTGAATGAGAATAACACTTTTATAATAAATTTTTTTTCCATTATGCATCTTTCTATGCATAGAAATCAATTTTAATAACTAATGTCAGTGATATTCATGCATATTCATAGGTGAATATGTACATGGAGTAATTAGAATATTTCTTTTAGATGTGAAAATGGTGGGAATTACTCTTTTGGAATAACATAAAATCAAACTTTCTTTTCCACAAAATTCTGGAAAATTTTGCCATAACCTCCTTTGTATGGCTGACCATTTCTCATTCTTATCATTCTTTAATTGACTTAAATTAACCCAAATTAGATGTATAGAACTCTAATCTACAAAATTTTTAAAATTCAAGAGAGTAAACAATAAGAAAAGTTTAATTAATCTTTTAGTTAATCTTTCTAGGATTAAGAAAGGTTGGAATGTAAAGAAGAGAAGGGGGTGGCCTTTTTCTCAAAGACATAGCATTTGAATTTAATTCAATCAATAGTAAAACATGAAAATCAAGAAAACCATAGATTTAAAAATTAAACAAGTTAAAAAAATTAGCTTACATGGAGCTTGTAAGCTTTCCTTTGGCTTGAGGGATTGAGGATTCTACTCTTGTTTGAAGCAAGAGTGGCCACCAATTCACTTTGGAGAGGATTAGGCCAAAAACAATTGAATTATCAACATATTCAATGTAGATGGCTCAGGGCAGGAGTAGAGTAACAGTGCATAAACACCATTAAGCTTTTACAAAGGGGGAGGCTTCTATTTATAGGAAAAAGTCAGCCTCAAACCAAGCAAACTGATTCTAGAATTTTCCAGATCAGTTTGGTCAATTTTTGACCATTTTTGGGTCAATTCAGCTTACTTTTTAGATCTAGATTTGAAATAGGAGAGAGGAGAGGAAAATATCTCATTTTATTGATTCAAAATTGGGGGTAATGATGAGAAAAAAGGTGCCTCCTTCATGAGGGGAGATCCCCACTCTGTGTCAAAATTCAGTTTTTTAAATGTTTTCTTTGGTCCTTAGTCCACTCTTCATCTTATGTGAGCATTTACTCATTTTTGGGGGCTTTTTCTTTTATTCTTCAATTTATCTCCTCCCTACATTTGGATTAATCTTATTGGTCCATAAGAACCTTAATCCAAAATTTTTAAAAAATCTGGACTCTTAGGCTAAGGTCTTTTGTGCAGTTTATAATTTATTTCTAATGCACCTTAGGAATTTCTTTTTAAACTTCTGTTTCGGGGGAATTTATTTTAATAAGAAAGGATATTTTTCCCTCCAAAGATATCTAAAAATTGAATTATCTCTCTCTAGAATATTTTCTCTCTCTAGGCCAAAACAAGTAGAAACAAGATCTTTTATTATTCTGAAAAGGTGATTGATTACAGGGGAAGAAACTAGACCTCTTGAGGGCTGGGGAGGAATCTTACATCCTCTCCCACTTGAAAAATGCGAGATGTCCTCATCTCGCAAACTGGGGGTAATCCCGCATCAGTTCGGCTTCTTTCTCCCAGGTGGCATCTTCAAAAGGATAGAACTTCCATTTGACTAATAATTCTCTCAGAATTCTGTTCCTGAGAACCTTCTCTCAAACATCAAGGATTTCTTTGGGTTGGAGTTATATCTGCCCTTGGGTTGAAGAAGTTAAGAGTTCATCATTAAGCACATGATTCGGGCTCGATACTACATACTTCTTAAGTAGGATGGCATGAAATACATTATGTACTTTGAGATGAGGAGGCAGAAGAAGTTTATAGGCTAAGTCACCTACTTTCTTTGTAATCAGATATGGCCCACAGTATCTGGGGGATAACTTCTTGTACTTCCCAAGAGATAGAGAACTTCTTTTGGGGCGTACTCGAATGAAGACCATATCTGCTTCTTCGAATTTTCTGTCTGACCTCTTCTTATCTGCATACTGCTTATGTCTATCCTGGGCAGCTTTTATATCCTTGTGGATTGACTGCATCTGCTGCTCCATGTCGTCAAGCATTTGTCTCGACATCTTGACCCTAATCAATGGGTCGGACCAAGTTAATGGTGTTAGGCAGTCTTGTCTATACACGGCTTTGAAAGGGCTCATCCTGATACTTCGGTGATAAGAAGCATTGTAGGCAAATTTGACTAGGTGTAGATAGCTTAGCCACTTCTTGGGTTCCCTTCCCATAGCATGACCGAAGTATATCTTCGATTACTTGGTTCATCCTTTCTGTTTGACCATCGGTCTCGGGGTGGTAAGCTGTGCTGAGATCCAAGAAAGTTCCTATTGCTTCGAAGAATGCAGTCTAGAATCTTGACGTGAATTTGGGATCTCGATAACTTACTATTCTCCTGGGTAGGCAATGTAATCTGAAGATTTCCTTGAGGAACACTCTGGCCACATCCACTGCAGTGTAGGTTTCTTTTACTTGAATCAGATGGGCAACTTTGGTTAGTCTGTCAACTACCACAAAGATGGAGTTGTAACCTGATTGCACTGTAGGTAGTCCAGTAATAAAATCCATACTGATACATTCCCACTTCATCTAGGCGATGTCTAATGGATGTAACTTCCCAGGCATTTTTACTCTCTCGGCTTTGACTTTCTGACATATCAGGCATTGGCATACATGATTAAGTACATCCTTTTTTAGTCCAGGGGCCAAAAGAAGCTCTTCTTTAGACATGCAGGTCTTGATGAAACCTGGATGTCCTGCTACTATAAGGCTATCATGGGCTTCATTCAGAATTTGACCCTTAGTCCCCTCATCGTTGGGAATGCATAGCCTGCTATTGTAATACATAATTCCTTCATCCAAGCTGTACCCTTGAACTCGGTTTAACTCCTGAGGAGTTTTGCTTTCCCGCATAAGTAGGGTAGCAATAGGGCCAAAGAATCTATCCTGCATGATCTTCTCTCTTGCTTCATTAATCAATGGATTTCACACCACTGTGATTGCAAGCAAGGAGGCTTTTCTGCTGAGGGCATCTGCTACCACATTTTCTTTGCCTAGGCGGTACTTGATTTCATAATCAAATTCCTGCAGGGTCTGCATCCACCTTTTTTGACGCATGTTGAGATCCTTCTGAGTGAAGATCCACTTTAAGCTCTGATGATTTGTCCATCAAAGTGAATCTTTGACCCAGTAGGTAATGTCTCCACAACTTCAGGGGCATAGACTACTGAAAGTAGCTCCATGTCATGGACAGCATAATTTCTCTCATGCATTCTGAGTTTTCGGGATTCATAGGCCACTGCATGACCTTCCTGCATGAGCGCACCTCCCAGGGCAAAACTGGCATCAGTTACTACCTCAAAGGGTAGAGAGAAATTTGGCAACTTCAGAACGGGATTGGTTACCAAGGCGGTCTTCAGCTTACCAAAAGCACTCTGACACAACCTGGCAGACCATTGAAACGGGGTATTCTTCTTGAGAAGATTAGTCAGGAGGGAAGCTATGAGAGCATACTTAGGTATAAAAATTCTATACCAACCAGTCAATCCCAAGAATCCTCTGACTTCTTTCACTGTCTTTGGTTCAGGCCAATCTATGACTGCTTGGACTTTTGCGGAATCTAGATAAATTCCGTCTTTGGATACCAGAAAGCCCAAGTATTCAACATGGTCGACAGAGAAAGTGCATTTGCTCTTTTTTGCAAAGAGTTCGTGCTTCCTTAGAATCTCAAGAACTTTACGGACGTGAGCTTCATTGGTCAGCTGCATTCTTTGAGTAAATCAGAATATCATCAAAGAAAACAAGAACAAAATCATCCAAGTATTCTCTGAGAATGTCCTGCATTAGGCGATCGAATTTAGCTGGGGCATTTGTCAATCCAAACGACATGATAGTAAATTCATAGTGCTGTCCACAACGAGTATTGATGGCTGTCTTTGGGATATCTTGATCATTAATCCTGATCTGGTCATACCCTGATTTGAGATCTATCTTTGTGAAGATCTGGGCTCCATTTAGCTTGTCCAGAAGTTCATCAATTCTGGGGATAGGATACTTATTCTTTGAGACCTCTGTAATCCACAGAGAGTCTTAACGTTCCATCCTTCTTTTTTTGAAAGAGAACTGGCGCTCCCCAAGGTGAAACACTAGGTCTTACAAACCCTTGTTCTAACAGCTACCTAAGCCGTTCCTTGAGTTCAATGGCTTCAGGGACTGGCATTTTGTACGTGCGCTGGGCTACTGGCTGAGCTCCAAGGGTCAATTCTATCTCATGATCTACTTCCCGAATCAAAGGTATCTCAGTTAGCTCTGCTGGGAATAAATCATCAAACTCACTTAACCATTCTGGTTTTAGCTTTTAACTTTGTGTCTACTGGATTCATTTTGACAACATAAATGAGCTGCTTCTTTTTAAGTCCTTTCAGTAACCTAGAAGCTTTTACTAATTGCAGATATGGGGATCCAAAAATTCCAGTTCGGAGTCTTTTTAAATTTGAATCCTTTTGAAATAACTGCCTTTAAATTCTTTTTAAATTGGGATGTGATGATTAAATAACTCTTTGAGGCTTACAAGCCTACCTTTTAAATTTGAAGCCATTTCAAATCCCTACCTTTATATTATTTTTGAATTTAGATGTGAACTCTTTGAATTGCAAATGCATTTTATAACTTGTACCAATTATGTGCAAATTAGTGCTCATTTCTAAGTGTTGATTATGCCCATTCACAAATATTATAAAGGTGGAATTAAGGCCTTGGTAGCATTGGTCACTGTTTACGGCTTACCATATCATTTTTTCATGTACCAAAAAGACACTAATGATCAACATTACCTATCACATCTCTTCTAATCTCAAGGTGGAGATCGAGTTGGGTTTCAATGTCATTTCTTTGATACATGGGGTTGGTAAATCTAGGTTGAAGAACTCAATTTTGAGTGTAAATGGGGCTTGTGCATATGTGCTTCTTGTGGTTAAGGGTGAGCAGATGGGGCGTGGGGCGCAGGGGTGGGGTGTGTGGTTTGAGGAGGACTTAAAAACCTGAAAAGCATAGCACTCACATTAAAAAAACTCTTTAAAATTTTTTACTTGTGGAAATATCTCTATATTCATGTATTAACCAAACAAAGTTATAGGTGGCTTGTTATTTTTATTTTGCCTCTATGACAATAAATCTTGTACTTACAAAGAAAACTTATACTAATAAAGATGACTTAAATTTACCATCTGTCAACACATGTTTGCTTCGTTCGAGCTTCGTTCCAACTTCCATTAGGAGAAATATGGACTCCCCTTTTTTCCCTTAAGGAGTGAATAAAAAAAGATTGGTCTAACCAATGGGAGAGTTGGGATTCTAGATCCATGTAACATGGATCTTTTTGTCATATCTTTGCCCAAATCTCTTAAGACAATAAAATAATAGAGCCCATATCTTAAAAAAATAGAGAACTCTCGTCTTTCATGTCAGATTCCATATCTTTCATGTTAGATGTACTTTGTGATCAGCACATGGAAGTTTGAAAACCGAATTTCATTTTTTTTCATTTTTTATGTTTAACTTTTTACTTTCCCTCTTTTTGCATTTCACACATCATAAATGAGAAATAACATTATTGAACATAACATAAAGACTTCAATATATCCTAAAACTAAATAATAACTGTTAATCAACTATTATATTTCACACACTTCTTTCACTCAGAAAATCACTAATAAACAATCTAAATAACACAGAAATAGTATCCTTAAACTCAACTATTATCTTCTATTTTACACATAACTAAATCACATTTAAAACAATAAGATAGTCAAAATAGAAAAGAAAACAAAATAACTCAAACAATATTAAACCATAACAAAACAATCCAAATAGCACACAGAAATAACATCATTAAACTCAACTATTATCTTCTATTTCACACATGACTAAATCACATTTAGAACAATAAGATTAACATTAATAGAAAAGAAAACATAATAACTCAGACAAAATTAAACCATAACAAAACAATATAACAGATAACAAGATGGACATACCTCCATTGCTCTCTTGTTCTTTGATTCTTTTGCAGAGATTGATGAATAGAAAGATGATTGAAGGGGAAGATGAATATGTGGTTCCAACTAAATGGCACCAAATAATTAACCTATCCTTCAATTTCTCTGCTAGAGAAGAGAAGAAACCCCATGATTGAGAATATCTGAGCTCATTAATGTGGTTTAGGAGGGAAAGAAAGCTCTTGAGCATAGCTACTAAAGAAAACAAACACAGATTTGAATTTTCACTGTACAAAGAAGGGAAAGTAAAAAACCTAAAGCCATATCTCATCAAAGCAAACTAAAATTATCCTAAACTGAAAACCCTACTTTTCTTATTCTAAAAAATCTAGAGAAGTCTCTAAATGAAGAAAAAATTCATAAACCCCTATATACTTAACGAAAAATAACGAAAATTAACAGTCACACTCTTAGAGCATAGAGGTAGGCATGGGTAAAAAGAAATTCAAAAATGTGATATCTACATCAAGTTATTCCGTTTTTTAACTTTTTCTATTTTGAAATACGCAAATGCAATCTATTTGGAAGGATTTAGAAGCTGAAAAGTCAAATGCGCATTTAAGAGTGTCATATCTTAGATACTTCACGTGTTTAGATCAAATAGAATATTATTGTTTCAGATTTGAGAATTTTGAGGACAGGTGGTCCTACAGTAAAATAATAGGTGAATCTCTTTTAAAAATAATATAAAGGGATCTCCTTGATTCTACAAGACTAATATTATAACATTATTTTAAAATCTTTTTCTAGAGAGAGAGAAGTGAGAGAAACCCCTTAAGGGGAAAAAAATGGAGAGTCCATCTTTCTCCTAATGCATAAGACTCAAAAGGTTACCTAATGTGACATGAATGAATCTTTTGATGTTTGGAGGGTTTTCTTGATTGTAGTGAAGAAGAGAAATCCTCATTTCAAGGATTACTCCTTAGTGCTTGTGATACAACATGCGTATCTATGCTCTTCCAAGGTGAGAAGAACTTACCCCTCCATTCAGGCTACTGCTATTCATTTAATTAACCAAGCCTGCCGGCTTGGTTAATTAAATTAAAAAACCTTAGTTGGACTAAGGTTGGCTCACTCCCTCTCTCCCTTCTCCTTGCCCTGCAACGTCCGCTCCCCTCTCTCTCCCTCTCCCACCCGCCCCTCCTGTCTCTCTCGCATATCAACCCCACATAGTCTCTTGCACGCGCCCACTCCCCTCCTCTCTCTCTGTCTCCAGTCTCTCTCTCTCGCAACAACCCGCCTCTCCTTGCAGTCTCTCGCACACGCCCACTCCCCTCCTCTCTCTCTCTGTCTCCTGCCTCTCTCGCATCAACCCTCCTCTCCCTCTCCCTTGACCGAGCTTGCTGTCACGGTATACATACCCACTTTTCGCAAAGCACGTCGTGAGAAAAAAAAGATAGCCTTTAACGTTAATAACCCCACCATCACTATACCTCACCTTCTCCCACTGCTAATTAATTTATGTGAAACAAAATTTTGGTTAATATTCTCTTTATCAAGTCCTCCCATTTGTAGAAGGTTTCCACCATGAACAACAAATCGGTGCATCAACACCCAAGCCTTTAAAAAATAAAGTCGTGGATTAATTCCCATGTGCTCCATCAACATGGATCTGCCTTGTTGGAGTCACTCCGGACACGATTAGAAGGGGATAAAGGGCATTCTCAACAAGTCAACGAGGATGACGAACCCCGTTTCAAATAGAATAGGGCAGGGTTCGAGAAAAGACGGGTTCGTTTTAGCCTATAACTTGTTCAACTTCGGGAAAATCCTTCTCAAATTCTTATGACAAGGAAATAAAACCCTTTCAAATTTTACAAGTTTTAGTTACATCTCAAAAATAGCAATTTTCTTCTCATTTAGTGGTGAAAAGGATTGAGTTCCTTTTCCCTAAAATTAGTAAAGGACAAAACTAAAATTTTCATACAATAAACGCTGGCTTTTCTTGTCCTCCGTTCTTGAGCCTTGATGAAAGAAAATCCACATGCCCCTGCAGTTAATGAATGGACAAAAGGCAGCTGCTCTACTTTACGATTTATGGTTACTTAGTGATGTGGTGTTAACAGATTTCAACATTCCCCCCTCCTAATTAAGTCGAGGAAGGGTTTAGCTGCGAGAGAGAGTGCATGTGCTATAATATGCAAAAGTGCATTACAATGTCAGCCCGGATCAAAAGCGGCTTCGATGATGTAAAACAAAATAGGGTTAAGTGTAAATGCCGAGGTTGAGCTCTTCTTCCTCAGTCGGTGATTGCTTCACTGGTACTGTGCCTGTAGCAAGAGAGTGGGGACAGACCTGAAAGTGGCGAGAGAGGAGCAATGAAGCATGCCTTTTATGGGCCTTCCGTTGTGTGGGGAGAGGGACACCAGCGTGTGGTGTTGCCAAGGGGCAAGGAAGAATGAGAAAGAACCAAGGGTAGTAGGAGAGGCAAAAGCTGCCAATTACAACAAGCCCTTTTAAACTCCTACCACATCTATTCTATTCCCAATCTCTACGTAGATCACATATTTGATTCCTTTGAAGACATCTCCCAAGATATGTGATAACCCAACCGCATACAAGCCACAAGCAAAGTGTCAGAAGTACATCCCTTAGGAGTCTGCTCTTCAAAGTAGTAACCCTTAGTCCAAACTTTCACTACTGGTCTCCTACCCAAAGAATTTTCAATTAAGGCCAAAAAAGTATACACTGGTTGCTTCTCCTTTTGGTACGGCCTCCTGGGTTTGGGCCCAAATCTAGGATGTTCGATCTTCCCATCGTTCCATGTGTAAACCTACCACATATCAACAAATGTTAGAGTACCCTAGTATGTGTTAATATCCCGGTAGTTAGGGCTTGCATTAGCTTATCCTTGCTTGTAAAATCTGGACTGACTCAACAAACAGATTATCATTCAACTTATTTATATAATATACAGACCAACAATAGTGCCCACATTTGAACATCATCTCTAACACATCCAGCCCCCCTTGACTAGACCCTTTATGAAATACCAGTAGATTCCTGGAATTCCAAATCCCCCATAAACAACAATACCTTATAATACAGAATAATAGATCACTAGCTCCTCCCTCATCAGTGAGCCTCCCTAGTAAACCAATCACCCCAAAATTCCTTGACCCCCAAGTTCCCATCCACCCATTTGCCTATCCTACCCCAAAACCCTCTAATTGCAGGACAATCCCAAAAAGCATGCTTGCCATCTTCAACGGTTGTTTTACATCTAGGACATACTCCAGCAGTAAAGTTCCTTTAAAGCAGTTTGTACCGACGAAGAGGTATAGCCGACATACATACTCTCCATAGAAAGGTCTGAGCTTTCACTGGTCTCTGTAGTTCCCATATTAGACTCCATCTCTTCATCCAAGTACTCAAGCACCACCTTACTTTCTAGATTTTATTGCAGTATCTCACATTAATCTTGCTCTTGTTCATTTCCTCATTCACTACCTTGGTAGTTATTTTATCCAATTTAACTCCATTGACCATGCCCAATCATCCAGCCAAGCAATAGAGATCTAGCCCTTCTTAATCTCTTCTAACACAGAGTTTATAACTTGTAGATCTCTATGATGTATTCCAAATCCCCCCCCCCCTAATCTGATGCAGCTCTTTCCAGCCCACCTGTGATGAGCAGTCTCAGAAATCCTTCAAGTCTCCTTAGTCCCCTGTTGTTGAACTTTCTAGATATTCTTAAATTAAGTTAGGCCAAAGGGGGGTTAAATCTATGAGTCCACTAAATGCCCAGGATGAAGGAGTTCCTAGATGCCCTAGTACACCCATCCCATTTTATCAAGCCCATCACCTCTTTCCAATTCAGGCATTAAAAACATGCAAAAGGGGGGATTCACAATTTTCAAAGGAGCATGGGACAACCGCTTATCCTTCCAATCCAACCCAATCCACTTGCCTTTAAGTTGAACCTTAGACTCTTCCACCACCTCTCTGAACATCCTGGTCCAAATTCCCTCCTATATTGAAAAGACATTTAGGTTGGTTAGTTGTTGCAACCCTAGCCTTAGCATGAGTAGGCAAATGTAAAATCCCTAGTCCTCCCAACTTTTTGGCCAAGCTTACTTTCTCCCAAGCTAGCCATGTAGATGCTTGCCTGCCATCATTGCAATTCGTCCAAATGAAATATCTTATTGGGGCCATAATTCTTTCCATCAATGATACTTTCTAAATTCTACCACAGGACAGAGAAACATAATGTAGGCATTAAGAAATGTGTCAACAATGGCCATCTTATCATGAAATGGAAGTCTAATCCCTTCCCATTTCTTTAGCTTGCCAAGGAACCTTTCAATTGCCTAATTGGTCAGCTCCTTGTATGTCACTCCAACCCCAAAAGGAACGGGTCCCCATGTGTGTGATGACTTCACACCCCCATCTTTCCATGTAAAAACTATCCTCCTCAGTCAAACTGATGATCCTAGATTTGTGCATATTACATCTAGAGCTAGAGGCATCACAAAATAGCTGGACTAGCTGTAATGCATTCCTTACATTCTCATTATCAGCTTTCAAAAATAGCAGAGAATCATCAGCAAAACAGTGGATGATAAGCTGCTCTCTATTTTTAAGCTTCAGCCCAGTCACTATCCCTCTTCCTCCTGCTTCTTCTAAAGCCACTATTAAAGGCTGAGAAGCAACAACAAAAATCAAAGGGGCAAAAGGACAACCTTGTCTCACAGACCTTCTGATCTCAAATACTCCATTTAATAATAGCTTAGATTGGCCTCCAGCAGTAAGAGTATAAATACATGTAGTCTAAAGCTCATTTTCTCCATAAATCTTGCTAAAAAGGACCAATGAACTCTATCATAAGTTTTCTCTAAATCCAATTAAAACATTAGACAATTATGGACAGTTCTTTGAGTTGCTTCTTTGCCTATTATTGTTGAAAAGATATTATCATATATAGATCTTTCTTTAATAAACCCATGCTGTTTATTGATGCTGTTTATTGGAGATCACCTCTTGCAGGGTTGGGTTGATCCTTACTGCAATAACCTTTGCTCGTATCTTGTAGATCACTGTGAGTAGATGATAGGCCTCCAATGATTGAAGTTGTTGCAACAAGCAGGCTGTTTAGGAATTAACTTCACAATTCCTTCCCTCGAGTCATTATCCATCAGCCCTGTAGGCAAAAGCATTCTTGCATGTAGACCACACCCAATCCTTAAGAGAATCCCAGAACAATAAATAATTCTATTGATTATCCATCCCACCCGAGGGATTTCTCCTTACCAAGTTTCTAGAGAGCCTTCCAACATTCATCAATTTCCACATCCTCTCTAGCCACAAGGCTCTATCAACTTCTACACCTTTATGACCAAGTCTAGCAGTATGTTTTCTACCTAAATCTTCTCTGGGACCCATCTTCCTACGAACTCAAGGTGGCACCTAGGAATTCAACCAATTTTACAGCAATCTAACTGATATCCCCTAGCTCTTGGCTCTCTCATCTCTAATAGGTCCTTGATTCCTTTTTCTTTAGCTAACCCAAATAGAAGTCTAGCTAGTTTCCTCCTGTTATTAAAAGAGATCCACCTGTCCCCCTTTTCTCTTTCCTTAGATAGCTTATCATCTTCACTCTTCAAATGCATATGGCACTCCACATATTGATCAATCTCTACCTTGGACAGACCTCTAGTTTGCCTCTTCTTTTGTAAGAATTCCAACAAATCTCCCCAGACCTTCCTCTCCTGCCTCTTCTACTAGGCCCTTAGCTTACCCACCCTTCTAATGATACCTCGCATTTCATTAGCAAATTTCCTCTAGGACCCTTCCCTTTGCCCCTTACTCTTTAATCTATTAATGCCCTCTTCTATAAGGGAAATGATTAAGCCATTAACCCTTAACTTTCTTAAAGGAAATTTTTTGAGCTTATCTTCTCCCCAATTAGCTGTTTGCCACTACCAAATCAACGACATACGATTCAATAGACTAGAGCAAGTTTCCTCTTTAGATGAAAGAGTGTGAGGAACCCAAGAATCTTGGTGACTCGAAAAAACCCTATCCAATCCTGATGATGACCCAAAGTACTGAAGACTAAAATAAGTATTAGAAGAAATACGTTGGAAGCATCTCATCTAAACTCCATTAAAGCAGTTAAAATGGCAGAGAAATTCTTTCCAACAAGTTTCCTGACCATTCAATTGCACCTACTTGTTCATGTGGTTGACGAGGTTGCTATAGCAGGTTTTTTTCATAGTCGTCGATGGATGTTTTTCCTTGAGAGATTTATGAAGACATTGAAAGGTTTTCTTTGTCAAAAAGATCGCGTTGAGGGCAGTACGGCAATGGGATGACTTGTTCAAGAATCTCTTGTATACATAACGAATTCCTTAGTACATTAGACCCAAATATTCCGCGATTGTCACAAGAAGAGGATGATCAGCTCGTTGGGGAAGAGCCTCAAGGACAAGGGCTTCAGAGAACAATGGATATGGTATTTCGAGAGAAGATTAATAAATTTTGCATCCTCAACTCAATATTTAAGGAATATTGATAGGTGGATAACCAAAACATATAATGAGTTAGTTCAAATGAAATGTAGTAGAAGAGATATATATATATAAGTTACCAACATAAAAGCCTCTTCTTGATTTGTGTTTTTATTGCATCAAACATGAATGTTATTTTTAAAAGACAAGTAAGATCTTGGTAGTTAGAGGGATTGAGGAGTCACATGTTGATGTACTGAAAGGTGCTTGGGTCACTCAATGGAGATCTATGGACATGGTCAAACTTCAGGTATCAATGGACTTTGGAGACTTAGAACTAGTGAAAATGTAAAAGTTGCATGTGGGAGAATTTTAAAGCAGAACCAAGCCCCGTGGTGGATAAAATAAAAGAATCATAACCATAGTAATATGCTTATTATAATGGAAATAGAAAGTTTATATCACTTTTATATGATTGCTAATGTAATTTGTGCATATGATTGCTATATACCAATCAAATGACAAGTTATATTCATATAATAGTAGCCTAAACCCTGGATATTAACTACTCATTTTGACAAGATAATATCTAAAGCCTACATTCTTTACTAGTCAAATGATAAATCATAGTCATATAATAGCAATCTAAAGCACACATTTTGACTACTGACTTTAGTCATAACTGTTGCTATTTAGAAATCATAGCAATCTAAAACTTGCATATGTAGCATAGTCATGCATGTTACATGTCTGCTAATGTAGCATAGTCATACATGCTATTATTTAGAAGTCAGCACGCGACAAGCAATCCAAAGCTACATTAATGTAACAATCATAATAGTCCAAAGCTACATTATGGCTACTATTATATGTAGTAATCATATATATATATATATATATATATATATATAATAGTCCAAAGCTACATTATGGCTACTATTATATGTAGTAATCATATATATATATATATATATATATATATATAGAGAGAGAGAGAGAGAGAGAGAGAGAGAGAGAGAGAGAGAGAGAGAGAGAGAGAGAGAGAGAGAGAGAGAGAGAGCAAAAGTAAGCCATAATAAAAAAGTTGAAAGCAAGAGAAAGCAAAGGGGAAGAAGAATACTAAAGATGGAGAAAATGGGGAACCAAACACAAAGCATGACATAAAGAAGGAGAAATAGAAGGAGTGGAGGGACGAAAAAGTAAAAAGAAGGCCAATTTGAAGGCTGAAAAGAAGAAAAAATGTGGTAGTGGTGGGGAAAAGAAGGGGTGAAGGAGAAGAAGAAATGCAAAGAAGAAGAATAAGTCCAAAAGAAGGAGAGGAGGAGAGGAACACTGAATGAACAAAGATGATAAAGCAAAGAAAAGGAAGAAGGAAGAAGAGGGACAAATCAAGGGTGAAGAGGTTGGGGGGGGGGGACGAGCATTTTCTAAGTAAAAACTTTTGAGGATCCGAGCCATGGCAAAATTATCCATTAAGAACTATCTTCCTTGTGTATTTAGTTTCTCAAAGAAAGATACACAATGCATATTCAAATATAAAATAAAAACTCAAAATTACAACTTTCCTCGAAAAGTTCTCAAAAGCTCTTTAAAACCTTTTTTGGTGAAAAAAGTGGGTTTTGTGAATTCCTTAAAACTTTTATGCTTTCTTAAGAAAGTGTACACCATGCATGTTTTTAATACAATTTTATGCTCTCTTAAGAAAGTGTACACTATGCATGCTTTCAATAAAATTTTAAAATCCTCAAAATTATAACTTTCCCCATAAAAATTCTGAAAGGCCTTCATCTCTTCTCAAACCTTAATTTTTGTGGAAAAAATATGCATGAGACAATTAAAAAAGTAGGAAAAGTTTTCTTGTATGTCAAAGCCTCAAGGTAAAAACAATGACTTATAATATTTAAACATAGTTTCTTGTATGTCAAAGCCTCAAGGTAAAAATGATGACTTTCTTGTATGTCAAAGCCTCAAGGTAAAAACGATGACTTCTAATATTTAAACATTAGGTTTGCACATTTTTAAAGTAGCCATAACTCCTACATTGTCTAAATATAGCCATTCAACCACTTAAATCGAAGGAGGAAATCCATTTGAAAACATTGGAGGGGTTAAATTTTATCATTATCATCTTTTAAAATATATTTTAATTTTTTTTCGTAAAGACGTAACCTTATGCTTGTGATATTTGATGTAAAATTTATCTCACAAATCAATATATGAATATTAAAATTTCTACTTGAATAAGGCATACTTTCTTTTTTATATGTTCTTTATCTTCTTTAAAATAATGCATTTATTTAAACAATATTAATTACTTAGAAAACTCCACCACTTCTTTTATTCATTACTCTAGTATCAATCAAATAAATTTTTCTTAGTAGATCATATATTTACTTAAATCTCATAAAGCAATCTAAGTTAGATTTAATATTTTATCATCATAAAGGTAGAAATCAAACATGTCTCTAATATAAATTAGGTGACTTATGATGCTAAATTTATCACAAAGTTTAGAAAAATTCTTTACACGTAATTAACTTATGATGTTAGATTTATCACAAAATAGGTAATATTTTAGGAAATTAACTTTAGAAATTTTCTTTATATCAACCACTCAAAACTATTTGGATAAAATATGTGTCATTACTTGATCCTTGCTTTAGAGACTATGCACTAGAACTATGCACTAGAACTATGTTTCTTTTAAGAGACTATGCTTTAGAGACTATGCACTAGAACTATGTTTCTTTTAAGAAAACGATTTTTACACAAGTCAAAATAATAGCCACTCAAAAAATCCATTTTGAGAGGTTGTACGAATATGAAATCGGGCAAGAAAATGTCAAATGGGAGCGAATGTAACCAAGGAAAGAGTAAGAAGGCTGAAAAGAAGGGAAAAGAGAAGGGACAAGGGAAGAATTAATGGGAGGAAAAGAGAAGGGACAAGGGAAGAATTAATGGGAGGAAAGAAAGAGACCATTGGACAAACTCTAGTACATTTCCCCGACACGGAAGAACCGATGGGAGCACCGAGAAGGGATAAGAGAAGAACCGGCCCCAGAGGCAAGTAAGAGACCGGGTATACTCTAGTGTACATCCTTTTGATGATGGGAGCATTGTCAACAAAAAATGGAGTTGTTGAACCCCAAGATCAACCAACAACCTGGTAGCAAGAGAAAACCCTACCTCCTACACCAAATCCCCTTTCGGTAAGCACATCTTAGGCAATGCCAAATTCAACCCTCCTTTTAACAAACAGGTTTGTGAGATAAGTTTCTCAACCCTCTTTTTACTACTTGTTTGGCTTCTCCCATTGAGTGGCTAGAGTGGAGTAGGTACAGTTGGGTTTTCTTGAAAGTACCCACCCAAAAAGTCCAAACTGGAAAGTCCAAATGGATATAACCAGAAAGTATAAATACCCAAACCAGAAGACCATATGCAGAGCCATAAATTTCATTCTACCCAAACTACTCATTTTCAAGCATGCATATAGTATATAGTTCTCATTCCAAGATCACAACCATTCTTTTCCTAGCTCATTGCATTCTCTCATCTTCCTTCAGACAGCCCCCCTCCTATTCATTAAATCTTATTTTTGTCGCATATGTCCCTCTTCCCTACATTGCATTTCACATAAACCACTTGTGCACATATCTAGACTAAGAACATAATCCTTACACAAGGAACATAAAGAGTAAGAACTATGGCCCGACAGCACCACTTTAGCCTCATCCCCCCACTCTATCAAAAACCCAAAAAGTGGCCTCTAGATCTTCCAAATTCATTTGCTAAAAAGAGAGTCACAATTATGGATGATTCATGCTCCCTAGACCAAAAATGTTTTGCAAGGTCCAAGGAAAAACATCATTAACACATAGTCAATACCACCCTCCAAAATCAACTTAAACCTATCCATTGGTGAAATTTCATACCATCTTTTGACTATCCAAAGTAGCCCCCTACCCTCCTCAACAAGGTCAGCCTCAATGCCTTCCGAACACAACCATCATGGGGCTTCCCGAATTTCCCTCTCACCCTACACTTCATTGAGTCCCACCACAACATTGATACATCAAGGGAGGTAGAAATTTCAGATGGTTTACAATGCAAGATCATGATTTGGTACTTTAGGAGAGGTAGAAATGTCGGATGGGTTGCAATGCAAGATCACAATCCAGTTAAAAGATCTCTCCGTTCAACTAGATTCCACAGTGGGAAAGGAGACATGGCCAAAGCTCTTGGCATGATTTCACCAAAGAAGGCCTCAACTCTAATAGGGTCAAGTTTGAAGGTGCCATTATCCCAAAATCAATGCCCCTAACTAGATTTCTCACTCTCACTCACAAAAAGACTACTGAAACAATAGGGTGTTGCTCACCATTCTAGGTAAGCTACTTATAAGCCAAAATCGACCAATTACTAGTGAACTCCAAGGCTCTTGCAAGAATACAATAGGCAAAGGTACACTAAGCCAAGTTATATATCATGCTTAAAAAATCACATGAGCTTAAAAGAATATTTTTTAAATCATCATCTTATACAAGACATCATTTGAAAAAACAAAATAAAAAAAAAGAATAGTTTTGTTTCCTTAAAATTTTAAGAAGGGGTGTACTTGGTTCTCCTAAATTCATTTTAAATTACATGATATATAGGATTTTTATGTAGTGAATTGTGTGTGTTCATGTGTTGTGTGTGTATGCATGCGTGTGCGTACATATGCATGCATGTGTGTGTGTGTGTGTGAGAGTGCCTAAGTGCACACAAGCATGCTCAAGGAATATCAAATACCTTACCTTCCATAGTAAAGCTTCCTAAAAGATCATTTCCAAAGCCAAAGATCTTCCCACTTTTTGAAAAGTATAGCTCAAGGTCCATGTTCCCTTTAAAAGAATTGTGCTCCCAATATCACTTCCAGAGCTCCACTTTTCCTTCTGTTGTAGTATCTTTGGAATCTTGAGATGCCTAAAAAAACATTAAAGATTATCTTTGTCTCCCTCTTTCTCTCCACTTTCATAATCACTACAAACATATCTCACATTACTTTCTAAAATATTGAAATTATATGATTTTACTCACAGTGGAGATTGGTACACTATCAAAATCAAGCATAGGTGACAAGTAGGTGTGAATTATTTTCTCCACAGTTGCCTTGCATGGTTGAAATATATTATTGATCTCCCATGGACTCACAACCTCAGTTTTAGTAGTCCTTGATATATTTTCAAATTTTGACTTTATGAGATCACCAGTCTCACTGTCAAAAACCTCTCTTAGTGTTGGATATTAATCCACAAAGTGGTCCCAAAAGTACACCCACTTGACCTCAAGTTCATCTTTTACTTGATACTTCCAAAATAAACGCATACCTGATCCACACCAAAATACTTTCTTAAACCTTGTGAAGTATTAAAACATAAGAGAATAAGAGTTGGTTCTTTATCCACCACATTTGTGACTTTAAGTAATCAAATTAAGCCTATAAAAAAATAAAATTATAACATTATACGTATCATGGGAAATCTAACGTGCTAATGACATAATTTTGCGATCTTAAAAGGAGAAAGTGCAATGTTCATAATCCAAAAATAACACCTTTGATAATAATTATCTCATTGTTAACCCAGAAATTCATGTTTTGAAAGGCACCTATGATTTTAGAGAGTTTGCAACAGGTGGAGATTTTGCAAGCCCTGCATTCGCTCAGCTTAATGACCATAGTTTCCAACATCAATTCAAAATAAAAGAAAAAGAAGCTGAAACACGTTTGTGGTGTAAGAAGTACTCTAACTCAGAGGCATGGCATCCTCAGGATGGTTTGAAGTTTTTACTCAGTGTCCCAGAACGACAAATTCTTCAGGCAACAAAAATGCTTTTGGCATCAAGCATTGAAGCAGCATAAGCTCAAAAAGAAAAGCGAGCCATCAATTATCAGCAATGTTTGATAGAAATTAAAGAGGCCATACAATCAGCACATGTATTTTCCAGCTTGCTCACTTGGATGGTGGAATACATTTTTTCATGAGCAAGAAATCTTGATTGAGGAAGTTCAAAGAAATTCAAGATCACTGATGAATCTGGAGGCCTTTCTTTGCAGGGTACTTGAAGACCGTGATGATAATATTCAAATGCCAAATCAACAAACAGAATTGCCTGAAGAATTGCAAACATTGGTGCATGGGGAGACTCGCGAAGCGTATGTTGGTGCTAGAAGGACTAGTCAACGACGACTGCAAGAGAAGGAAATGTGGGAAGGAAATATTGAGGAGCTCACTGTAGGTGCAATGATTGTAGTGTTAGCAATAGATGATGAAAGCGGATGTCTTTTTTGGTTGGCAAAGGTACTTAAAGTCCTTGAGGAAAATGGAAAAGTAAGCTCAATTGAGGTCCACTGGTACAAGGTCAATGGAGATGATGCATTATCAGGAAAATATTATCCAGAGATGATTCGAGTAAATAAAAAGGGAAAGAAAACAAATCATAGTCAACGTCGCATGGATAGCCTAAGCATGGAGGATGTGGAAGTTCTTGTTTATGGTTTTACCTTGAAAAAGTCGGGTCATCTACGAGAACAAACCAAAAAAATTCTTTTGGAGAAAGTCAAAGATTTAACACGAGAGGCATAAGACCTCTCATTGTAACCAATTTTGTGGACATTACTATTTTATTACAAATTGAGTATTTTTTTCTCAAAAAATGTATGATTTTATAATCAACTCTATTATCTTTCAAAGTATTGAAGTGTAAAACTTGCACTTTTTAACAGTTTTTTTGAGCTTTTTAGGAGCTCGTGCTCTTTTTGGTTTAAAAAATATTATTTTTTGAGATATTTTAGCATTTTCAAAAATGGGTTGTATTTTTGATGGTTTAGTTGTACTTTTAAATGGCTGGATGTTGTTTATTAAAGAAAATTAATATTTTTTTTATATTGGAAAAAAACTTATCGCTTCGTTTCGCTGGAGCCAATGCACTGCTGCCCATGGTTGTCTACTACTCTAGATTACTCTTCTATGGGTGGCTCTTCTTGCCCTTTATGTTTTGTGCTGACATTGTTGCAGTTCTTCCTGAGCTATCTATGCGATGACAACGACTACTTTCACCTCCTTCACCTCGCGCTCAGATCTATGCCACGTTACTCTATTGGTGGGGATGATGTGCTGGGTTGCAAGCCTTAGTGAGGCCATTGACATTCTACCACTGCACGGACTGAAGCTTGGCATCCTGTATATTTGTGGAAGATACACAGGCCTAAATTCTTCTCTGCACTCTACTTGAAAGATCCCTGTCCCCTCCACGCAACGAATTCAGGGGTACTAACAGCGAAAGTAGCACTTTTTACGCGAGGTAGGGTCCCTCACTCAGGGCCTCGCCCACACGGATATCTGGACGAGAGACTAATCCATCGGTTCTTCCAAAACCGAACCCAGAAAAAACTTCCCTTGCCCAGAAAACACGGGCGATAATTTTTCTCTAACGTAGTCAAAAGCCTTAACTAACTAAACTGATCTGACCGAGCTCGTAAGTCCCATAGTCAGATCAGGGAAAAGATTGCACTTGGATCATAGAGACCAACGCTTTTTTCCTCATTGAGAGGCATAGCCGTTGATTCTTTTCCATAGAACAATTTTTGTCCAGGATTTACATCATCTATCGTACCATAAACAGAATTGAGTCTCAATTTAGGGATCCATCAATCCAGCCTAACCCCATCCAGTCCCATGGGTTAGCCAACCGCCCAACCACTGTAGTGATGGGATCCAATTAGGAATTTGGTTATGGGGTACCAGGGAAAAGAGTTCCCAAGCCCCCTAGCCGGATATTCATGCAAACTTAAAACTAGTCACACCACTTACACACCTAATATGAAATTACCTTTTTCACAGATTCAGCTGCCTTTAAAATAATCATTTAATGAAATCATAGTGTCACTGATCATAATCCTCCAAAATCTCTGGTTGAATCCTTATTTCTAATCATTCTTTCATTGGTGTACCTATGGCATCATTGGCAAGCAGAACGCTCACCACCTGTCCACTCAGGGGCCTTTTCGATGGTTCCTAGCTCATAGTACTTGCAATATATTCACATATCAAAATGGAATCTCTGTTGAAGATCAGCAAGATCAACCAACAGATCCAGATAAAAGAACCATGGACTCATCTGTTGAGGACCAGCAAGGTCAATCAACTAGATCCATGCCCGAATTCAGAAAACAACTCTTATTCCTTGTTCCAATATCTTCCAACGACGCACGTGTGGGTATCTTTGGCGACCCAGAGCCCGAGCACTATATGGCCAGCATGTTAAAACCCTAAGATCTCTCTAGATAATTGTTATGCATAAACATGCATAAATCAGGCATAAACTCAACCACCCAACCACCCCCGAGCCCAAGGGATGCACACATGAATCATAAATGAAATACCTCATACCTCTGCCTTGATGTCCCATACCATCAAGAGGTATAACTCCAATCCAATAGCATGTAGCTAAAGTGTGAAATGGTAGATGAGTGGACATGGACCTCTACACAAGAGACCATAGCATAAGCCCAAGCTCCCAAAGCTTCCAAGCCCCCTTGAGTGTGCCCCATGCCCCTATTATATAGGAGGGCCCTCAAGTGACTCTTGACTTTCCATTCCTCATGTGTGACCCTTGGATGCCTGACCCTAACCTTAAACCTTAAGGTTAGTCCTAACCCATGCTCCACTAGAGCTTGTTCCCATGCTCCCATGCTCACAAGCCTAATGTGGGTTAGCCTCCTAGTATATGCACACATAATGTGTATATAACATAGCACACATAATGTACATATAACATACTTCCCCTCTCTCAAAACATTGCACTCTTGCAATGAAAAGAAGGAGAACTGCGTTCAACAATCTCAACCGACTCCCAAGTCGAATTCTCAATTTCCCTATCTTTCCACCTTATTTTAACCTCAGGGATTAGTCAACTACAAAGTTTTCTTTCCCTGAATTCAAGTACCTTATTAGGTTCATGTGGAACATAGGATAATTCATCGACTTCAACGAGTTCTTGAGGAGTAACTGTGTCATCCTCACCTCCCAGTTTCCCTTTCAATCTATCGATATGAAAGACTGGATGAACTCTAACAATTGGAGGTAGTTTTAGTTCATACGCAACCGTGCCAATCCGATATATAACTCGAAATGGACCACAATATCTAGGAGATAAATTCGAGCATTTTTCCATTGATAAAGTCTGAGAATCTTTAAGAACATTAAAATAAATCAACGCTCCTGGTTCAAAAAGACCGAGATAAGCGTCTCCTATCAGCATAAAACCGTGCCCTATCATGAGCACTCCTGATAGAATCCCGAGCTTCGGTCAGAATTTCCTACATATCTCGCAAGAAATCCCTCGATGCATCAAGCTCGATGTCCTTAAGACTGACATCAATAGGTGCCCTGAGTTAATACCCATACATAAGTATGCACGGACTAAAAAATAGTAGCCGTAAATTTAGAACTGTTATAGGCAAATTCCATCATTGGAAGATATTTCCCAATATGATGATTTTCTAGAGACATATGCACAAAGCATATACACTATAATCTGATTCATACACTCTGTTTGCCCATCAGACTACTGCGGATGATCAGAACAATTCACATTCAAAGTAACTTCCTCGTTGTAAACCATTCGGAATAAAGTAGGAAAACATGGCATTATAAACAGCAGAAACCAGGGATTCATCGGCGCCCCAATATATCCACATCTGCATATGGAATAATCGACGTCTCGAGTTACCCATATCAACATAGAAAGTCATCAACGTCTCGATGAGCCACATATGTCCATCCGTAAACCTATCAGGTTGATTGTCTAAATCACCTAAAGTACGAAACTAGAGAAAGAAATGCCAATCAAAGGAAGAATCCAAATTTCCTTATCTAAACACAACAAGATAAACTTGTTTGAACTCTAAAGAAAGAGATTTCAACAAGTGAAAATGTCGATGAGATTACCCTCATCAAAACATGCATGCTATAGATAAAAGAAGTTTATCTAGAGAATGCCCACACTATAACTTCTAGTGAATTTAGAAAATAAGATTGTCTTTGAATGTTGAGATCAACATGCTAAGTGATGTAAGCAAAGCAACAATCTTGAGCCTAAATTATCCCATAAGATAATATATGTGAGGGATCACTAGCGTCCCATACCACCATGATACCACCCATACATACCTTAACAATTTGAAACTCCCTAGTATGCCGTCTAGGAAAATATGAATAAAATCCTGTATAAAAGGAATAAGATGGCCTTATCCAGACTTTCACATACTAAACCTGTCTCTGTATACTTGAGACTACATCAAGGAATAACTCCTTCCGAGTACATCATTAGAAAAGAAATTGAATTATTGGCGCCTTTCTAATGATAACTACCCAAAACACAATAAAGTTAGGGTAGAAAAATAACTCACCTAGATATATAAGCAACTAGGTATCCGAGTTGGAATATACATAAGAGTACAAGAAATATACTCCAAAATTATGTGTAAAAAACGAAGGCAAATGCTACCTTCAAAGCACATGTAATTATTCAAAAGATCAAAAGATCCTTATAAAACCATGGATAAAAGCATAGAAGCTCCTTCAATCCATAAATAACATAGTTGATCATAAAAAACAATGCATACCATCTAATGGACATAAATCATGCCAAAAGAAGCATTAAAATTGGTGGCCAACTCATCAATCCGGAGTATATGAACATTGTGTTGTTCAAATAAAACTCCAAAGTAAGAAAGTAAAACACGTGTGTAACACTCAATAAGAAAACCCCTAGACACAAGTGATCTAGGCAGAACCTGATGAGTCCATAAAACTCAGAAAACATCCAATAAAAATCCACCAAAATAAACCGATCAACTAACCCATGATAGAGGCTTAAAAAATTAAGCACAAACCACACTTAAAAAAGTACAAAATAAATTATCATGGAAAAGTGTCAAAGGTGAAACATACTTTGAACGTAAATTATAGCCATCAAAAGAAATTAAGGAATATGTCCAAAAAGAATGGCTAAACAATGGTAAAAAATCATGAATACATCGTTTAGAATTAATCCAAACATAAATATCCATTAATACGAGGTATAATCGTATTAATAAAATATACGAATAACCCGCATCTATCTAATGTCAGCATGAGAAAACGTACTTCAACATTAAATAACCCTCGAAAATATTAAATTCTCGAGAAAAAAAATTATCATGATTTTTTTCTAATTTTCCCAAATTTATAGAGTCTCAAAATATAATAATTTTGAATTCCACCAAACCTATCCTATGGCATTCCAAACCTATATTTTTCCAAAAAAATTTTAGCAATTAAATTTGCTAAAATACCATTGATATTTAAAAAATACCAATTTTTAGGATTTCTAAATATAATATCTAGAATATTCCTAATTTTCCCTGAGAATCCCATCGTTCACGAAATTTCCAATTCCGCCCGACAATTCTCAAATCCAATGAAAATTTTTAATTTTAATGGATTTTTCTAATTTTCTGACTCAAAAAATATATTTTTAAAGGAATTTGAATGGTCATGGGCGCCCGAATGGACACACCACATGCCAAACACCAACTCCACATTTTTCCAAAATTTAAAATAACCTTTGTCTAATTTTCCACTAATTTTCAGGAATTTTTTGAAATTTTTAATCAACCCCGAACGCATTTAGAATACGAACGGTCAAAAAATTTCGGAATTCCAACGGTTTTTCCGGAATACGGAAAGCCAAAAGTTTTGGGAAAATGAAAAGACAAAAAAAATCGGAATGTGAAAGGTCAAAGGTTTCCGGAATACGGAAGGTCAAAAGTTTTTCCGGAATTCGGAAAGCCAAAAGGTTTCGGGAAAACGGAAAGCCAAAGGTTTTCCGGAAGATGAAAAGCCAAAATTTTTCAATAAGAAATTTCCAGGAATTTTCATGGATTTTTTTCCTCAAATCCCAAATTTTTTTGTAATTTTCAGGCTTTTTCCAAGCCTTTTCCTGAAATATATTCAAAAGCTTTTTTTTTGAAAATAAAAAACTCATTTTTAAAAAAAAATAAAAAAAATAAAAAAAAAACCTTTATTTTGGCTTATGCCAATTTGATTTTTTTTAGGGGGGGGGGGCGTTTTTCGCCGGCGGCGGCTGCTGCGCAGCCCCCCGCGCGAATGAGAGTGAGAGAGAGAGGAATCTCAGCTCTCCACCCTCTCCTCTCCCTTTCCAACTTTCTACTCCATCTCTCTCTGTTAATCTGTTAATCAGAGAGATTATCTTAATCTTTGATTAAGATTTTTAATTAAACTCCTAATCATAATTAACATTAATTATGATTAATGTTTAATTTAAAAATTTCCTTTTTAAGAGAAATTTCATGGAAAAATGAAGGAAATATCAGATTTGAGAGGCGGAGAGGACCCCACGCACACGGGAGAGCAATTTATGCATCAACACGCTGTCCCCTACTGAATTTCAGTAGCAAATTGACAGAAATTTGATCGCATTCTCGCGGAAAAAACCCGCAAAAAATGTATAAAAATACATTTTTAATCATAAAAATGCTCAAAAAATTCCTAAAAAATTAGGAAAAAATTTCTAAAAATTCTAGAAATTCAAGGAATCCATCCTACAAAAATATCCACCATAAACTTTATGGTATTTTTGTAAAAAATTCCATTAATGCTCGATTTTAACCATAAAAAAAAGAGAAAAATAGCATTAACTCACGGTATTCCCCCGCAACGTCGATTCGTCCATTGAATTGTAGTTACACATGTTCCAATCACCATATCGATGATCCACGTGCAATTCATCAACACAAATCAACAAAAGATAACATTTTATTAGTAAATATTAAAATTTACTAAAAAAAATCAATAATTAAATAGAGATTGCACTGTTAAAACCCTAAGATCTCTCTAGATAATTGTTATGCATAAACATGCATAAATCAGGCATAAACTCAACCACCCAACCACCCCCGAGCCCAAGGGATGCACACATGAATCATAAATGAAATACCTCATACCTCTACCTTGATGTCCCATACCATCAAGAGGTATAACTCCAATCCAATAGCATGTAGCTAAAGTGTGAAATGGTAGATGAGTGGACATGGACCTCTACACAAGAGACCATAGCATAAGCCCAAGCTCCCAAAGCTTCCAAGCCCCCTTGAGTGTGCCCCATGCCCCTATTATATAGGAGGGCCCTCAAGTGACTCTTGACTTTCCATTCCTCATGTGTGACCCTTGGATGCCTGACCCTAACCTTAAACCTTAAGGTTAGTCCTAACCCATGCTCCACTAGAGCTTGTTCCCATGCTCCCATGCTCACAAGCCTAATGTGGGTTAGCCTCCTAGTATATGCACACATAATGTGTATATAGCATAGCACACATAATGTACATATAACACAACACCCCTAGGATCCTTTGCAGGTGACCTAGCGCTTCACTCATAGGCTGCTTCCTTGGTCCCTCATCCACCGTACCGGAAGCTCACCATTTTTAAAATCAAACCGAGGCTGGTCAAGACCTCGGTCGACCTTGCTACGCGAGACGTCCTCCATTGACTCTCCATCAGGTGTTGCAACCTCATTCAGATTAGATCTCCACGACCTCATTCACAAGATGGTCAAAATGCTTCCCCAGCATTATTGACATAAAACAGTCATTTTAAAAAACAGGTCATAAATACAGTTTCTATAGCAAACTCTCGTCTTTCCACATTGTTCCACATCAATCCTCATTTATTTCATCTGTATTCCCATTCTCATCACATCATAATCATTCACATCACATATCACATCTATCCCAATTTACATCACATCCCATACATTCACATCCCGATTCACATGACATCACATCTCATTCATTCACATCCTGATTCACATGACATCACATCTCATTCATTCACATCCTGATTCACATGACATCACATCTCCTTCATTCACATCCCGATTAACATCACATCACATCAATTCACGTCCATCACATCACATCACATCACGTCCATCACATCACATCACATCAATTCACGTCCATCACATTCATTTACATCACATCCATCACATCTCCTTTATTCACATCCCGATTCACATCACATCACATCAATTCATGTCCATCACATTCATTTACATCACATCCATTTACATCACATCCATTTACATCCATCACATCACATTCATTCATATCCATCACATTCGTTCATTCATATCCACCACATACATATTCTATCCACATTATATCACATCACTTCTATCCACATCATATCTCATTCATACACATCCATCCAATCGTTCACCTGTACGACTACCCACATCTATTCATGCATTCATATCTATCACTTCACATCCACATATATTCGTGTCACATCACATCTCTTTTCATCACATCACATTCTTTCACATCCATTCTTTCACATACATCCACTCATATCCCACATCACATCACATTCTTTCACATCCATTCTTTCACATACATCCACTCACATCCCATATCATTCATTTACATCCTGATTCACATGACATCACATCTCATTTATTCATTCACATTTATCTGATTCACATCACATCTCATCTCATTTATTCATTCACATTTATCTGATTCACATCACATCTCATCACATTTATCTGATTCACATCACATCTCATCACATCTATTCGCCCCACATCTCATCACCTCTATTCACATCACATCCATCCATCCATTCATTCACATCTATTTCATAGATATTAAACATAGATATTAAACATAGAATTTAAGAGAATTCTAATTTTTGAGATAAAGAGTCTTTACGCATCTATTTATGCATAAAAATCATTTTCAGTGGGAATAACACTTTTATAAAAATCCTTTTATGCATCTATTTATGCATAAATTCAAATTTAAGAAAAATAACACTTTTGAAATAAAAATAAATCCTTTATGCATCTTTCTATGCATAAAATCAATTTTAATGAAAATAACCTTTTTGAAATAAAAATAAACACTTTATGCATCTTTCTATGCATAAAATCAATTTTGATGAAAATAACACTTTTGAAATAAAAATAAATCCTTTATGCATCTTTCTATGCATAAAATCAATTTTGATGAAAATAACACTTTTGAAATAAAAAAAATCCTTTATGCATCTTTCTATGCATAAAATCAAATTTGATGAAAATAACACTTTTGAAATAAAAATAAATCCTATATGCATCTTTCTATGCATAAAATCAAATTTGAAGAAAGTAATACTTTTGAAATAAAAATAAATCCTTTATGCATCTTTCTATGCATAAAATCAAATTTGATGAAAGTAACACTTTTGAAATAAAAATAAATCCTTTATGCATCTTTTTATGCATAAAAATCAAATTTGATGAGAATAACACTTTTATAATTAAAAAAATTCCATTATGCATCTTTCTATGCATAGAAATTAAATTCAATGAAAATAACACTTTTATAATTAAAATTTTCATTATGCACCTTTCTATGCATAGAAATTAAAGTCAAACAACACTTTTATAATAAAAATTTCCATTATGCACCTTTCTATGCATAGAAATTAAATTCAATGAAAACTACACTTTTATAATAAAAATTTCCATTATGCACCTTTCTATGCATAGAAATTAAATTCAATGAAAATAACACTTTTATAATAAAAATTTCCATTATGCACCTTTCTATGCATAGAAATTAAATTCAATGAAAACAACACTTTTAATAAAAATATTTCCATTATGCATCTTTCTATGCATAGAAATTAAATTCAATAATTAATATCAGTGATATCCATGCATATTCATAGGTGAATATGTACATGGAGTAAATTAGAATATTTCTTTTAGAATGCACAAACGGAGGGAATTACTCTTTTGGAATAACATAAAAATAAACTTTCTTTTCTACAAAATTCTAGAAAATTTTACCATAACCTCCTTTGTATGGCTGACCATTTTTCATTTTTAATATTCTATTTTCAATTTAAATTAACCCCAATTAGATGTAAAGGACTCTAATCTACATAATTTTCAATTTCCAAGAGAGTAAACAATAAGAAAAGTTTAATTAATCTTTTTGTTAAACATTCTAGGATAAAGAAAGGCTGAATTTTAAAGAAGAGAAGGGGATGGCCTTTTCATCAAGGCATAGCATTAGAATTTACTTTAATCAACTAAATAAACAAGAAAATCAAGAAAACCATAGATTAAAATTTAAAAAGTAAAAAAAATTTAGCTTACATGGAGTTGTAAGCTTTCCTTTGGCTTGAGGGATTGAGGGTTCTACTCTTGTTTGAAGCAAGAGTGGCCACCAACTCCTTTGGAGAGGATTAAGCCAAATGGAATTATCAAGAAAATTCAATGTAAATGGCTCTAGGTAGGAGTAGAGTAATAGTGCATAAAACACCATTAAGCTTTTACAACGGGGGAGGCTTCTATTTATAGAAAAAAGTGAGCCTCTAAACAAGAAACTAATTCTAGAATTTTCTAGATCAGCTTGGTGAATTTTTAACCATTTTTAGGTCAGTTTAGCTTACTTTTTAGGGTCTAGTTGAAACAGGAGAGAGGAGAGATGAAAATATCTCATTATTTTTGTGCCTCCTTCATGAGGGGAGATCCCCACACTGAGGTGTCAAAATGCATCATTTCCTCTAAATATCTCTTAATTTTTAACTAATAAACCTTGTACTCAGTCAACTCTTCATCTTATATGAGCATTTACTCATTTTTTGGGAGTTTTTCTTTTATTCTTTAATTTATCTCCTCCCTACATTTGGATTAATCTTATTGGTCCATAGGAACCTTAATTGGACCAAGATCTAATTTTTGTAGAAAATTTGAACCCTTAGGCTAAGGTCACTTTTAGCTATTTTCAATTAATTCCAGTTGCACATTGGAAAGTTCTTTTTGAATTTCTGTTTAAGGGGAAACCATTTTAGACACTAGGAGGATTCTTATATCCAAAAATATCTCAATTTTGAATTACCTCCCTCTACACATTTTCTCTCTCCAGGAGGCCAAAACAGATAGAAACAAGATCTATTATTATTCTGAAAAGAGGATTGATTACAGGGGGAGAAACTAGACATCTTGAGGGGCTGGGGAGGAATCTTACATCCTACCCCACTTAAAAAATGCGAGATGTCCTCATCTCACAGGTGGAGTATGATCTCTTTCATCTCGCAGGTGGAGTATGATCTCTTTCATCTTCTTCTTCTTCTTCAATCACTTCCAACGTTACTGCCTTGGAAGTGGACGGCTGATTTGGGAATATCTCTCTTTGACTTCCCCTATTTTGAGGTGGAGGTGTTGCATTACTTTGGATTGAGACTGCGGGTTGGTTAGAGGGTCTACCTCTGGGATTTCCTTGATTTTGGCAAAAAGAAACTTGATTACTCTGGAAGGAAGGATCTTGAGTCTGGAATCTTGATCCCTGATTTCCCTGCCCCAAAAACTTGATACAAAAGGAGTTGGGCAATCCATACTGCGATGTCCAAATCTTTGATAGTTATAGCATTTCACTCCTTTGTTCAAGGGTGGAACTTCTAAAGTTGAATTCCAGGGGATTGGGTTTCGGGAAAAGGACATTTTTTCCATTTTGGAACTTCCCATATCGTGGGCTTGACCCTGATATCTTTTAGGCGGAGGAAGGTTGGAATCACCTTCTGGAATTAAAAACCTTTTAAAAGGTGATGGTGCTGGCTTTGGCGAGACTTTGATATCAAAGGCCTTGGTGAAATCCTTCGCCATCCACACTGCTTCGGCCATGGAAACTGGCTTGGCATTCTTCACCAAGATATTCAAAGGTTCGTTCAGTCCTCCCCAAATGAACCTGGCCATCAGCTGTTCTTCATCCAGTGGTGGCAAGAATTTGAGGAGGAGAGCGAACGCTTGTTGGTGATATACTTCAATAGTTCTGCTCCCCTGGGTTAACTCTAAGAATTTGTTCATCTTTGTTTCCAAAAAGTCGAGAGGACAGAACCTCGTCCTTAGGTAAATTTTGAGATCATTCCATGTCTGGGTATTCCGATCCAGATGGTTTGTCTCGCAGTGGTTTCTCCATGCCACTCTGGCTATTTTTACTATCTTCAACCTTGCAAAAGCCATTTTTCTCTTCTCATTGTACCTGGTGACACTCTTCCATTGCTTCGATCCACTTCTCCAACCTCTCCCAAATTTTCCCCTTCACCCTTGAAAGGTCCAGGCTATGATCTATGAAGAGTTTTACGAACATCCAAGTCGAGCTCTTCTTTATTGAGTTGGGGGTTATCATTTCTACCACGACAACCTCGATCCATGTTCCTATCAATACGAAAATTCTTGTTAAGTCCCTTTATTTATGATTCAAATCCGATTTTAGATTCAGCTGATTCTGGGGTTCTTTAGATTGGACAACTCCTCACAGAATCATAGGATAAAGATACTCATATAGAACTCATTATTAGATAACAATTTATTCAGAACATATCATTCATATCTTTAACACAATAATGGTCCATTAGACCAAAATTTCCATCTGAACAGTCCTCCATAGGAATTTCAATTATACAGATTTTTAATTTGTCATCCCTTGACTTGATCCACTGGGTCAAGTGTTAACAGTAGCAATTTGTCAGTACAATCTACTAATCTCATAGTGATTTGCTGAAGTCATTAACATCATTCTAGTTACCAACATCATCATAATAATGGTCCATTAGACCAAAATTTCCATTTAAACATTCCTCTATAGGAATTTCAATTATACAGATTTTTAATTTGTCATCCCTTAACTTGATCCACTGGGTCAAGTGTTAACAGTAGCAATTTGTCAGTACAATCCACTAATCCCATAGTGATTTGCTAAAGTCATTAACGTCATTCTAGTTACGAACATCATCACAGGGACTCGTCTCATTCATCCTCATTGGGTTTTTCTCAGCTTAACGCTTTTCAACCAAAATTCAAGAATCATCATTTTTCAATCAAAATCCAAATCAACTCATTAGTTCTTAACCAGAATTTTAAAATCATATCAACCGCATTCGAATTCATCATGTGGATAACATTTTTTTGCTTATAATTTCAAGATTTTAGATCTACTCGTACATACTGCCAGTAAAGAGCTGCAGTTATACCATCGGTATATACGAGTAGTCACAGTCCTTGGAACTATAAGGTAAATACCATCATGTCTAGGCCTCAAGCAAGTCGGGGATTCCATATAATTGCGGTACTTCCATCTGAAGACCCAATTACTAATTTATGAATTTCAATCTGAATATCAATTTGTATGAATTTCATCACACAATTACAACCTTTTATTGCTACTTCATAAATTTTTGACAAGGGACACCCAATCATATGCAAGAACTCTGTAAATGAATCAAGCTTGTAGAAGTTTAGTCACTTCTATCTCCAGCACTTGCCTTTGAATAGTCCCAAGCCTCCTAAGCTTCTGTGCCATAGGCTTCACCCCCTCTTTCAATTTTATCTTATGTACCATACTGGAAGTCCCCTCATCTGGGTATATCCCTTTTCAAATATCTTTGGATACTTATCAAAGAGAGCCTCATACAAGTCTCCTTTTCTTCCATAGTCAAATCTTTATCAACCATATCCATCAACTCCTCTTTTGGAACATTGAATCTATCATCTTTGGATACTTATCTTTGAATCTATCATCTTTGGATACTTATCTTTGAATCTCTCATCTTTGGATACTATAATCTTAACATCCTTCTCTTGATCATTATCCCGCACATAAATCACATCCTTCTTTGTTCACTTAGTCAGTGGGAAAAATATATGTGCCAAATATACTTGTTATGCCATTTAATTTGACCTATAATTTTGCCCAATTCCCTCAGATTCCTTGGATCGCGAACTTTCTAAATTGATCCAATCTTCCCTAGGATCACAATAGCTATGCCATCTTGTGAAATAATAAGTCCTAAAAGAGCACCTCTTTTTAGCACATTTAAGTGGATTCAAGCTCAATCTTGCTGACTTGCATCTTTTTAAGTAGAGCCTCAAATAAATCAGATGTTCTAACATCATGTTGAATACACTGAAATCATCCAAGAAAACTCTCATAAAAGTTATAATAAAATATGTAAAAGTCTCTATGGAATTCCTCTTTTTGCATAAAAATAGAAATACCAAAAATTCATCATTTCTCTAATTAATTATTTATGCATAAATACTAAAAATTAGTTTTCCATGAATGTAATGAAAATGATTCTTTTAGCATAGGATGACTAATCCTAGAATATGGTAGGAAGTCCTCTTTTCACATTATGTACAAAAATGAATTATGTATTAATTTCTAAAACTTTTACCATAGCTCCGCTCTATTACTGATAATTTTTAATATTTTTGAAAAGAATAAGACTTAGTAATATAATTATGATAGAATAACTATCATTAGATCTAAATCCGATTTATGGAATTAAAGCATAAGTTTATCATATTTTTATTAGTATAAAAGCATAAAAAGCCATTTTCTTAACCTCTAGCTTCACAAGCTTAGAGTTTGATTTTTGAATTGAGAATTTATCAATGAGAAGCATCATTTGAATAAAGAATTGGTCATAGGAATGACCATTCTTTTGGGGAGAGAGAGATATACATAAAAAACATCCTAAATTAAGCATAAAGATAAACTTTTCTTAATTATTCATTATAAATCTTAAGAAAAGCTTGATTTGCATTATAAACACTTAATTAGAATTTTCTCAAGCTTGAGAGGGGTTGAGAAGTGAAAACATTGAGAATAGGAGAGAAAAACCATGAAATTACATCGAACCTCTTGATTTTGCTTTGCTACTTTATCATAGAAGGAAGCCCCCAACCAATCAATTGGTTTAGTATGTTGAGAAGAAAGCTCCAAGGATTTTTGAAGAGAGAGAGAAGCTCCACTCTCTCCAAAGTAGAGGATTTTTAAGGGATAATAGAAAATATGCTTATTTTAATGTAATACTGGCATGGTCTAGTTCACAGATGAGAATACAAAAGAATGAGGGTCTATTTATAAGTGAGAGAGACCACTAAACTAAGTTCTAGAATTTTCTAGCTTCAGTTTGGCTGAATTTGGACAAGATTTGGACCAATTTAACTCCCATTTTGATCCAGCTTGATCCAGGAGAGAGGAGAGATAAAAATATCACAATGTTTTTTATTTAAAAACTCATCCACATGTGTGAAATAGGCACCTACCTTAAAGTCTTCCCCCTCCTTACCAAGGTGTCAAAAATGTATCATTATTCCAAAATATCTCATTTTTTTAGTAATATCTCATAGTTTTTAACTAATAAACCTTGTACTTAGTCAACTCATCTTATGTGAGCATTTACTCATTTTTGGGTATTTTCTTTTATTCTTTGGATTTATCTCATCCAAACACTTGGATTAATCTTATTGGCCCATAGGAACCTTAATTGGACCATAATCCAAACACTTGGATTAATCTTATTGGCCCATAGGAACCTTAATTAGACCTTAATTGGACCATAATCCAAAATTTTTGGAAAATTTTGACCCTTAGGCTAAGGTCTTTTAAATCATTTTTAATTGATTCCTAATGCACTTTGGAGAATTTATTTTGAACTTCTGTTTCAGGAGAAACCATTTCAGACACTAGGAGGATTTTTATATCCAAAGATATCTCGATTTTGGATTACCTCTCTCTAGACATTTTCCCTCTCTAGGCCAAAACAGGGTAAAACAAGATCTTTCTTTTATTTCAGAGAGGGGATTAATTACATGAATAGAAGGGGAGGTTCTTACACCTTTACACCTCAAAAGCCGGAGGGAGGAATCTTCATGTATTTTGTTATTTTTTTTAATGTATGACATGGGGATGGTTTGACATACACACCTGGAGAGTGATGATCGCTACCTCATTCTAAGAATTAATCAGTTAGAATCAATTCATGGCAAACAATGGAGTTAAGCATATGGCATTTTATAGTTCTTGTTTTATAGACCTCACATCATCACTGCTTCAGATTATTGCAAAGAAAACCACTATCTCAAAGGAAAGCACATTGAGTTTGATCAAAATCTATAAAAACTTAGGAGAGACTTCGTGCGGGAAAATCATAGCTCTAGTAGAAAAAGCTATAAGTTATTTTACTAACAAATATGTTGCTAATCAATTGGATGTAGTAAATAAAGATGATGTTGACATTGGGAATCCCCAAACAATGATTAAAAAAAGACCTAGATCCTTAACCACCCCCATCAATGAAGATGAATCCCATAGATTTAAGTATCAACATATGAAGAAGGTTCCTAGAAGAAGGAATTATACCTCATGTATGAAGAAGGTTCCTAGAAGAAGGAATTATACCTCATGTATGAAAGAACAAGGGGTAACAAATAGTCAAGATCACACTATTGAAAAGGTGGATCTACATCAAACCATGTGAGGTATTCATTGTACTAATCCTAAGAGTATGATACGTTCTCAAGGTTATCTACAAGCAGAGGGTTGTAAATGTAACCAACTTACAGAATCCAAGGGGAGATCTTGAAATGTAGGTGTGTTGTGCTAATCCTAAGAGAATGATACATGTTTTCAAGGTTATCTACAAGTAAAGGGTTATAAATGTAACAAGCTTCTAGACTCCAAAGTAAGATCTAGACATGTAGATGTGGTGAAATCTATGTTTTATGGGAGGATTAATACCCTAATGGGTGAGATGGTATGGTTATGTGGTGATAGTGTTGAGATCATATATGGGATCCATCTTTTGCTCTACTGAGGGGTTGCAAACACAAGCACCTTCTGCTAGAGGGGTTGTAAACACAAGCACCTTTTGCTGTTAAGGGGTTGTAAACATGAGCACCAGTTGTAAAATGGGTTGATATACAAGCTCTTGAGCTGGCCATCCTTAGGGAAGGAGGTTTTGTTCTTGAAGGGCTTCAAGACAACGATGAGCCAAGGCAACCAAGGAGAGGCCCATTGATATTAGATGTTCAAGAACAACCATAATTTAGGTATTTTTAGAAGCTAATTTATAGAAGGATAATTACTAAGGATTGTGAGGGGCAAAAGGACGGTGATGACACGGAAGCGGTAAAGCTGTTTACGCCTTTATAGAGTGTCACACTTCCATACTCAGATACAAACACACCTAGAACACCAGACCCAAGAGCATAAACAAGACTTTATTTCAGAACAGATCTTCATCTCTACAGAGTTGAATATCCAGAATATCCTCAGAACCATCCTCCTCTAATACCCACTCACAATCAGCCCACTCTAGCTCCTGGTCGCTCCCAATCCTTTTCCTTTAGCCCACAACAGTCCTTCCCCTCTCCTCTGAGGGATCCTCTCTCCCCAAGTCTTCTTCTCCTTAATTTTGAAAGAAGGTCTCATCATCATCTTCACATTACAGCATCATGCAGGATCTTTAACACAATACCCTCATGCCCATGCTATATATTTTTACAAGATGATAGGATGATGCAACACATACCCAAGGGACAATATTCATTGGATTTGCACAAAAGAAAAGAGAGACAAGAGATATATGTCTTCAATACATATTGGCAACCTCCCATAACATATCTTCAGCACAACTTGATATCTTCCACAAGAAAGAGACACAGCCTCTTCATACATTACCACTGGCAACTGGTAGCTTTTCAATACCTACTACCCACAAACTTCAACATCTTCTGATACGCCTTCTCCTTTACTCCAAGGTTCACCTCCTATGATGCTCTGCCAATAACAAGCGCCTACATACTTGATGGCCTGCACTACAATCGAGTACTTTCTTTGAGACTCCTATTGCTCTTTGTCACCTTCCTCACATTCATACAAAGAACAGCAGCCTGATGTCTTTCTCTCCACATCACGACAGCAGCCTCTCCTCTACTGCTTTTACAGTCGACAACTTCTCTCTCTGTTTCATGGCTTCACAACAATTGACGCCATCTCCCTACTTCACTCTGCTTTCAACATTCTCTCCCCTTCACTGCTCCGCTCTGCCGTCAACACCACCACTTTCACTCCTCTCTTCTATCGACGTGCTCTCCCCCTCTTCACTGCTTCACTGCCATCAGCCCTCTCTGCGCTATGCCTCAACTGAAGGCAGCCCTCTGGTAAAGCTGTTTACACCTTTATAGAGTGTCACACTTTCATACTCAGATACAAACACACCCAGAACACCAGACCCAAGAGCATAAACAAGACTTTATTTCAGAACAGATCTTCGTCTCTACAGAGTTGGATATCCAGAATATCCTCAGAACCATCCTCCTCTAATACCCACTCACACAATCAGCCCACTCTAGCTCCTGGTCGCTCCCAATCCTTTTCCTTTAGCCCACGACAGTCCTTCCCCTCTCCTCCGAGGGATCCTCTCTCCCCAGGTCTTCTTCTCCTTAATTTTGAAAGAAGGTCTCATCATCATCTTCACATTACAGCATCATGCAGGATCTTTACACAATACCCTCATGCCCATGCTATATATTTTTACAAGATGATAGGATGATGCAACACATACCCAAGGGACAATATTCATTGGATTTGCACAAAAGAAACGAGAGACAAGAGATATATGTCTTCAATACATACTGGCAACCTCCCATAATATATCTTCAGCACAACTTGATATCTTCCACAAGAAAGAGACACAGCCTCTTCATACATTACCACTGGCAACAATCGATAGCTTTTCAATACCTACTGCCAACAAAATTCAACATCTTCTGATACGCCTTCTCCTTTGCTCCAAGGTTCACCTCCTATGATGCTCTGCCAATAGCAAGCGCCTACATACTTGATGGCCTGCACTATAACAATCGAGTACTTTCTTTGAGACTCCCGTTGCTCTTTGTCACCTTCCTCACGTTCATACAAAGAACAGTAGCCTGATGTCTTTCTCTCCACATCTCCACGACAGCAGCCTCTCCTCTATTGCTTTTACAGTCGATGACTTCTCTCTTTGTTTAAGGGCTTTGCAGCAGTCGACGCCATCTCCCTGCTTCACTCTGCTTTCAACATTCTCTCCCCTTCACTGCTCCTCTACCGTCGTCGCTCGCGACACCACCACTTTCGCTCCTCTTTGCTATCGACGTGCTCTCCCCCTCTTCACTGCTTCACTGCCATCAGCCCTCTCTGTGCTGCGCCTCAACTGAAGGCAGCCCTCTAGTAGCTACCAGCCTCCGCAGCTCACTGTCAAAAACCCAGCAACCCCTCTATGTTTGTCGCCAACCCAACAACCAGCCCAAGCCATAGCACCAAGGCGGCTTCCTCTGCATCCCCCAAGCGGCAAACGCCACACCCCTACATGTAAAGGATCTCTTCATCCCTACCAGCCACCGCCAGTGAGTAAACCAATGCCCCTTCTACCCAAAACTCTCTCTTTGTCCAGAGGCAGCAACCACTTCCTACGCTACCAGCTGCGCCAACACCAAAAACCAACTCCCTCGCTGTCGCCTGCGCCCAGCCAAACTCTCTCTTTTCTAACCTTCTCGCTCCCTTTTCCCATTCAGGCGCCCTCAGGTGCTGACATACCCAGCCACCCTCACCAGCCACATAGCGAACTCCTCCTAGTGGCTCCCCCACAGTCGCCAGTCCCTAGCAAATCTTAACTACACCTTCCCCAAACTCTCCCTCCAGAGGTGGCTCCAATCCCTGCACAGCAGGCGGTCCACCCTTCTGCAAATCCTCGCCCCCCACCTTCGTTCCAACCCCCCAACTGACCCTTCTTTCTTCTCTACCTGCAGCAGCAGGCGGCTCCAGTCCTCCACACGTCGGCACCACCCTCTCCTCTCTTGACTTGCTGCTGCAAACCCTTTCTTCTGGAAGAACCCGCCACCTGGCCCAATTTGGCATTTTCCCTCCATTGAATGCTCTTGCGCCACCTTTCTCCATGCCATGTACACGTCCATCATCACTTTCCTTTTATGCCTCTTTTTAATGTTGGATATTCTTCCCCCCTCAAACACATATCATATTGGCCCCCCAACAATTAATTGCACTCATGCTTCCATACACACTTTCAAATGCAACCTACTAGTGTCCATTCCCATTTTTTGGGACACGCACACATACAGAGTGACCAAATGACTGATACCACCTCCAGCAGATCACGCTTTGGACAAGCCTGTGCTGCTTCCAGGATTTCATCATTTTTCCTGTGTATACGCTTCCATCAAGGCCTAAAGCCTGATTGCCGCATCCATGACGTCCACACTGAGTTAATGGGTGCCCCATGACTTTACCACAATACGAAACATCACTCATGTACACGTACAGGTTGAGTTTGAGGTTCTCAAAAAACTTCACACAATGGAAGGACCAAATACAAAAGAGATCAGAGAAAAACCACACAGCATGAAATATGTGAGTGAATATATATAAAAGGGTGAGTCCAAAAATGTACAAGAGCCCTCGTATTATGAGAGCCTGTGACTTTGAGCAGAAAGAAGACAGTGCTAAAGTAGAGAAGACGTCGAAGCTGAAGCATGGTCAATGGATAAAGCACTCTGAGATGATAGTGGCATTGGAAAAAGGTAACATTGATGACGAACTCATTATCAAAAAAAAATTCCTTCATGTTCTCAACACAGTAATGGTCCATCAGACCAAAAATTCCATCTGAACATTCTTCCACGAGAATTTCAGTTATGCAGGTTCTCAATTTGTCATCCCTTAATTAGAGTCACTGGGTCAAGGTCAACACTAGCAATCTGTCAACACTAGCAATCTATCAACACAATCCACTAATCTCATAGTGATTTGTTGAAGTCACAATCATCATTATAGTTACTTTTATCATCACTGGGATTCGTCCTATTCATCCTCATTGTGGCTTTGTTAAACTTATCTTCTTTCAACTAGAATTCAGGAATAATTATCTTTCAATCAGAATCCAAATCAACTCATCAATTCTCAACCAGAATTCTAAAATCATATCAACCAGCATTCGAATTCATCATCTGGATAGCATTTTTGCTTATAATTTCAAGGTCTTAGATTTACTTGTATACATTATCAGTAAAGAGCTGTAGTTATACCGACAGTATATACGGGTAGTCACGGTCCTTGGAGTTATAATGTAAGATCCCTGTCCCCACCGCACAATGGATTCAGAGTGCTAGCAACGGAAGTAGCACATCTTGCGCGGGGCAGGGTCCCACACTCGGGGCCTCGCCCGCGGATATCCGGACAGGTGACTAATTCCTTGATTCTTCCAAACCAAACTCGGAAAAACTTCTCTTGCTCGGAAAGCATGGGCGATTCCACCAAGATAAATTTTCCCTAACGTAGCCAAAAGCCTTAACTAACTGAGCTCATCTGATCGAACCCGTAAGTCCTATAGTCAGATCAGGGAAAAAGACTGTACTTGGTCATAGACCAACACTTTTTTCCTCATTGAGAGGCACAGCCATTGATTCTTTTCTATAGAACAATTTTTTTGTCCGGGATTTACTTCATCTATCGAACTAAACAGAAATTGAGTCTCGGTTTACGGATCCATCAGTCCAGCCAACCCCATCCAGTCCCATGGGTTAGCCAACCGCCCAACCACTGTAGTGATGGGATCCAATTAGGAATTTGGTTAGGTTTTGTCCCGCGTACCAGGGAAAAGAGTTGCCAGGCCCCCTAGCCAGAAGTTCATGCAAACATACAACTAGTCACACCACTTACACACCCAATATGAAATTGCCTTTTTCTCAGCATCAGCTAACTTTAAAACAATCCTTTAATGAAACCATTATGTCACTGATGACAATCCTCAAAATCTCTGGTTGAATCCATATTTCCAATCAATCATTCATTCATCGGTGTACTTATGGCATCATTGGCAACCAGAACGCTCACCACCTCTTCACTCAGGGGCCTTTTCAATAGTTCGTAGCTCATAGTACCCGGCAATATTTTCACATATAAAAATCAAGATGGAATCCTCGTTGAAGATCAGCAAGATCAATCAACAGATCCATATAAGAGAGCCATGGACTCATCCGTTTGAGGACCAGCAAGGTCAATCAACCAGATCCATGCCCGATTTCAGAAAACAACTCTTACTCCTTGTTTCGATATCTTCCACGATGCACGTGTGGGTATCTTCGGCGGCGACCCAGAGCACGAGCACCGTATAGGCAGCACCCTCTAGGATCCTTCGCAGGTCACCTAGCGCTTCACTCATAGGCCGCTTCCTTGGTCCCTCATCCACCATACTGGAAGCTCACCATTTAAATCGAACCGAGGCTGGTCAAGACATCGGCCGACCTTGCTACGCGAGGCGTCCTCCATTGACTCTCCGTCTCACAGCAGTTGCAACTTTACCAGTTAGGTCTCCATGACCTTAATCACAAGACGGTCAAAATGCTTCCCCAACATTCTTGACATAAAACAATCATTTACAAACAGGTCATAAATACGGTTTCTATAATGAACTCACGTCTTTCCAGATTGTTCCACATCAATCCATATTACTTAACCCAATTCCAAATCATATGTGTATCCATTCTTGACCAGATACATCATTTTCCATCCCATCACATCAGATTCATTCACTTCACATAACATCCATTCCTATCTTTCTTAATTTACATTACGTCTCATCACATCCATTTCTCATTACATCTCATTTGTTCACATCTTATATTATTCATTCACATTCTAATTCACATGACATCTCATCTCATCCATTCGCTCATATCGACTTCATATCCATTCACATACATTCTTGCGTTCATTATTCCACATTCGTACATCCACATTCACATCTACATCCATACATATCCATTTTCACATCCACATTCATACATCGACATCCACATCCACATTCATACTTCCACATTCACATCTACATCCATACATCCATTTTCACATCCACATTCATACATCCACATCAATACATCCATTTCCACATCCATATTCATACATCCACCTCCACATCCATACATCCACATCCACATCCATACATCCACATCCACATCCATACATCCATTTTCACATCTACATCCACATTCTTACATCCACATTCACATCTACATTCATACATACACATCCATATCCACATCCATACATCCACATCTATATTCATACATCCACACCCACATCCACATCCATACATCCACATCCGCATCTACATCCATACATCCATTTTCACATCTACATCCACATTCTTACATCCACATTCACATCTACATCCATACATCCACATCCATATCCACATCCATACATCTATATCATACATTCATATTCGCGTTCACATTCATACATCCACATCCATACATCCATACATCCACATCCATACATCCATATCCACATCCATACATCCATATCATACATTCACATCCGCGTTCACATTCATATATCCACATCCATACATCCATATCCACATCCATATCCACATTCACATTCACATACATCCACATTCTTACATCCATATCCACATCCATATCCTTATCCATATCCACATCCATATCCTTATCCACATTCCATATCTACATTCATACATCCACATCTACATTCATACATCCACTTCCATACATACACATCCATATTCATACATCCATATCCACATCCATACATCTATATCATACATTCACATCCGCGTTCACATTCATACATCCACATCTATACATCCATTTCTACATTCCCATTCATATAACCACATACGCCTTCACATCTATTCTTTCACATCACATCCATTCTCGCCCTATCACAACCCATATACATCTTATCCCATCACATTCCCATTTCTACATTCCCATTCATATAACCACATACACCTTCACATCTATTCTTTCACATCACATCCATTCTCGCCCTATCACAACCCATATACGTCTTATCCCATCAGATACACTTCTTACCTCATCCCATACACATCTTATCACATCCTAACTCATCTTATTACATCCTAACTCATCCCATATGCATCTTATCACATCCTATCACTTCTCATACACATCTTATCACATCCTAGCACATCTCATACACATCTTATCACATCTCATACACATACGCATCTTATCACATCTCATACACCTCTTATCACATCCTATCACATCTCATATGTATCTTATCACATCCTATCACTTCTCATACACATCTTAGCACATCCTAGCACTTCTCATACACATCTTATCACATCCTATCACTTCTCGTACGCATCTTATCACATCCTATCACATCTCATACACCTCTTATCACATCCTATCACATCCCATACGCATCTTATCACATCCTATCACTTCTCATACACATCTTATCACATCTTAGCACATCTCATACACATCTTATCACATCCTATCACATCTCATACACATCTTATTAGGCATAAAGATAACTTTAGTAGGAATAACACTTTTATAATAATCCTTTTATGCATTTTACTATGGATAAATTTCAATTTAATGAGAATAATACTTTCGAAATAAAAATAAATCTTTTATGCATCTTTCTATGCATAAATTTCCATCTTTATGAAATTAACACTTTTAGAATAAATCTTTTATGCATCTATCTATGCATAAAATCAAAATTGATAAGAATAACTCTTTTGAATTAAAAATAAAATTCTTTATGCATCGTTCTATTTATAAAATCAAAATTGATAAGAATAACTCTTTTGAATTAAAAATAAAATTCTTTATGCATCTTTCTATGCATAAAATCAAAATTGATGAGAATAACACTTTTGGGTTAAAATAATTTCTTTATGCATCTTTCCATGCATAAATCCAATTTAGTAGGAATTACACTTTTAGAATAAAAGGATTTCTCTTATGCATCTAATTTGTGCATAAAATCCAATTATGATAAAAATCTCACTTTTAATATAAAAAAATCTTTTATGCATATATTTATGCATACAAATCATTTATGATGAAAATCATTCTTTTGTTATAAAAGAATTTCTTTTATGCATCTAATTTATGCATAAAATCCTTTATGATGAAAATCACACTTTTAATATATATATATAAATTCTTTTATGCATCTACTTATGGATAAAAATTAATTATGATAAAAATCACACTTTTATAAATAAATATTTCTAGTATACATTTTTCTATGTCTAGAATGAAAATAACCCTTTAAGAATACTCATACGATGGGGATTACTCTTTTTAACATAAAATTTAATTACTAGAAATCCTCTTTTTCTTAATTCATCAATTATGCATAACATAAAAATTAATTTCTCCATGATTACAATGAAATTCTTTCAATTAATCTAGGATGATAATTCCTAGAATATGGTAGGAAGTCCTCTTTTCATGCTTTGAATGAAATTATTTTATGTGTAATTTTTACAAAAATTTTGCCATACCTCCGTTGCTATGACTGATAAATCTCAATTATTTTAAAGGATAAAGCTTATCATTAAGAGAATGATTAGAATGATCGCTAATTGGATCATTAACCCATAATGGATTGAATCATCAATATTCATGAAATACATAAACTAAAAGTATAGAAAAAAGCCATTAATTTGGCCTCAAGCATAGATTAATCTTGGATTAAGAAAAAGCTTTATGAAAAGCTTCATTTGGATTGAGAATAGGTCATGAGAATGACCATTCTTTGAGTGAGAGAGAGAAATTACATAAAAACTATTAAAATTAAGCATAAATCGAAATTTATGTAATTCTTTACTACCATTCATTAATTAACTTCAATAGCATTCAAAAACCATTCCAATTAAGCTTCTTAAGCTTGAGAGGGGTTGAGAAGAGAGAAACATTGAGAATTTATAGAAAAGATCAAAATTCACCATTTATCTTACAAATTGCTTGATTCTTTGTTCACGGTAGAGGCCCCCAACCAATCAATTGGTTTGGTGTGCTGATGGAGTCACCAATGGAGATTGAAGAAAGAGGGAAGCTCCAATTTCTTCAATTTGGAGAGAATTTTAGAGAATAGTAAAAATTAGCATTATTTCAGCATAATTTTGGCATAGTATAATTTTGGCATAGTATAATTCTCCTATTTTTTTTACAAAGACTCAGGTTCTATTTATAGGAGAGGGAGGCTCTAACCAAGACCAACTGATTTCTAGAATTTTCCAGATTTCAGTTTGGTTGAATTTGGACTAGATTTGGACCTAGTTTGGTTCCTTTTTGATTCGGTTTGATCCAAGAGAGGAGGGTTTGATCCAAGAGAGAGGAGGGATAAAAATAGCATATTATTTTTGAGTTTAAAACTCATTTAAGCATGTGAAGTATTCACCTCCTGGAAGGGACATGTATGCATGGAGATGTGGATATATGTAGGTAGATGTAGATGTATGGATGTGAATGTGATTATGGATGTGAATGTGATTATGGATGTGGATATATGCATGGAGATGTTGATGTATGCATGGAGATGTTGATGTATGCATGGAGATGTGGATGTACGCATATAGATGTAGATGTATGGATGTGGATGTGATTATGGATGTGGATGTATGCCTGGAGATGTGGATGTACGCATATAGATGTAGATGTATGGATGTGGATGTGATTATGGATGTGGATGTGATTATGGATGTGGATGTATGCTTGGAGATGTGGATGGATGGTTATGTATGTGGATGTGGATGTATGAATGAGGATGTGAAAATGGAGGTATGCATGGATGTGTATGTATCTCATTTTTTTAGTAATACTCATAGTTTTTTACTAATAACCCTTGTACATAGTCAACTCTTCGTCTTATGTGAGCATTTACTCATTTTTGGGTAATTTCTTTTACAAAATGGATTTATCTCCTCCCCACACATGGATTGATCTTATTGGCCCATAGGAACCTTAATTTAAAATTTCGAAAAAATCTTGACCCTCATGATAATGCCTCTTGAGCAGATTATACTTGATTTCTAATGCACCTTCTGGAAATCTTTTTGAACTTCTGTTTCAGGGAAACTTATATTAATAGGATGAGAATTTTTTCTATCCAAAAATATTCAAAATCTAAATAATCTCTCTCTAGAATATTTTCTCTCTCTAAGCCAAAACAGGTAGAAACAAGATCTTTGATATTTCTGAAGAGGGATTTGACTACAGGGGAAGATACTGGACATCCTGAGAGGCTGGGGAGGAATCTTATATTCTACCCCACTTAAAAAATGAGAGATGTCCTCATCTCGCAAAACTAGAGGATAATTCTTTTTCTTAAGATCCAACTGATTAAATAAAGATCCCTTATATAAAACTCATTATTAAATAACAATTCACTCAGATCATAACATTCAATTCCTTCTCACAATAATGTTCCATTAGACCAAAATTTCTATCTGAACAGTCCTTCACACGAAAATTTTTCATTTATGCAGATTTTAATTTGACCTCCTTTAACTTGATCCACTGGGTCAAGTGTTAACAATAGCAATCTGCCAGCATAATCCACTAATCTCATAGTGATTTGCTGGAGTTATTAACGTCATTCGAGTTATGAACATCATCATAGGGACTCGTCCCATTCATCCTCATTGTGGTTTTGCTCAGCTTATTACATTTCAACCAAATTTCAAGAATCATCATTTTTCAATCATAATCTAAATCAACTCATCAGTTCACAACCAGAATTTAAAAATCATATCAACCACATTCGAATTGATCATCTGGATAGCATTAATGCTTATAATTTCAAGTCTTAGATTTACTCGTATATATTGCCAGTAAAGAGCTGCAGTTATACCCTCGGTATATACGGGTAGTCATGGTTCTTGGAACTATAAGGTAAATACCATCATGTCTAGGCCTCAAGCAAGTCAGGGATTCCATATAATTGTGGTACTTCCATCTGAAGACCCAATTACCAATTTACGAATTTCAGTTTGAATATCAAATTGTATGAATTTTATCACACAATTACAACCTTTTAGTGCTTCTTGATAATTTTTTGACATATTTGGCTTCTTGGTTGATCCTCATTAGCCAACTTGGCTCTGATACCAACTGTAAGATCCCTGTCCACATCGCGCAACGGATTTGGAGTGCTAGCAGCAGAAGTAGCACATCTTGCGTGGGGCAGGGTCCCACACTCAAGGCCTCGCCCACGGATATCCGGACAGGTGACTAATTCCTTGATTCTTCCAAACCAAACTCGGAAAAACTTCTCTTGCCCGGAAAGCACGGGCGATTCCACCAGGATAACTTTTTCCTAACGTAGCCAAAAGCCTTAACTAAGTGAGCTCATCTGACCGAACCTGTAAGTCCTATAGTCAGATTAGGAAAAAAGACTGTACTTGGATCATACAGACCAACGCTTTTTTCCTCATTGAGAGGCACAGCCGTTGATTCTTTTCCATAACAATTTTTTTGTCCAGGATTTACTTCATCTATCAAACTAAACAGAAATTGAGTCTCGATTTACGGATCCATCAGTCCAGGTCCCGGGTACCAGGGAAAAGAGTTGCCAGGCCCCCTAGCCGGAAGTTCATGCAAACATAAAACTAGTCATACCACTTACACACCCAATATGAAATTGCCTTTTTCTCAGCATCAGCTAACTTTAAAACAATCCTTTAATGAAACCATTATGTCACTGATGACAATCCTCAAAATCTTTGGTTGAATCCATATTTCCAATCATTCATTCATCGGTGTACTTATGGCATCATTGGCAACCACAACGCTCACCACCTGTTCACTCAGGGGCCTTTTCAATAGTTCCTAGCTCATAGTACCCGGTAATATTTTCACATATAAAAATCAAGATGGAATCCTCATTGAAGATCAGCAAGATCAATCAACAGATCCATATAAGAGAGCCATGGACTCATCCGTTGAGGACCAACAAGGTCAATTAACCAAATCCATGCCCTGTTTCAGAAAACAACTCTTACTCCTTGTTCCGATATCTTTCACGACGCACATGTGGGTATCTTCGGTGACCCAGAGCCCGAGCACCATATGGTCAAAACCCTCTAGGATCCTTCGCAGGTGACCTAGTGCTTCACTCATAGGCCGCTTCCTTGGTCCCTCATCCACCGTACCAGAAGATCACTCATAGGCCGCTTCCTTGGTCAAGACCTCGGCTGAGACCTTGCTACGTGAGACGTCCTCCATTGACTCTCCATCACAGAACTTTACCAGTTAGGTCTCCACGACCTTAATCACAAGACAGTCAAAATGCTTCCCCAGCATTCTTGACATAAAATAGTCATTTACAAACAGGTCATAAATACGGTTTCTATAATAAACTCACGTCTTTCCAGATTGTTCCACATCAATCCATATTACTTAACCCAATTCCAAATCATATGTGTATCCATTCTTGACCAGATACATCATTTTCCATCCCATCACATCAGATTCATTCACTTCACATAACATCCATTCCTATCTTTCTTAATTTACATTACGTCTCATCACATCCATTTCTCATTACATCTCATTCGTTCATATCTTATATTATTCATTCACATTCTGATTCACATGACATCTCATCTCATCCATTCGCTCATATCGACTTCATATCCATTCACATACATTTTTGCATTCATTATTCCACATACACATCCACATTCGTACATCCACATTCACATCTACATCCATACATATCCATTTTCACATCCACATTCATACATCCACATCCACATCCACATTCATACTTCCACATTCACATTTACATCCATACATCCATTTTCACATCCACATCGATACATCCATTTCCACATCCATATTCATACATCCACCTCCACATCCATACATCCACATCTACATCCATATATCCAGACATCCATTTTCACATCTATATCCACAAGGACCTCCCCTTTTGTTCTTGTAATTATTCCCCTCTCTCAAATAAAAGAAAGATCTTACCCTGTTTTGATCTAGAGAGAGAAAATGTCTAGAGAGAGATAATCCAAAATTGAGATATCTTTTGATATAAAAACCCTCCTAGTGTCCGAAATGGTTTCCCCTAAAACAGAAGTTCAAAATAAATTCTCCAAAGTGCATTAGGAATCAATTAAAAATGATTTAAAAGACCTTAGCCTAAGGGTCAAGATTTTCTAAAAATTTTGCATTATGGTCCAATTAAGGTTCCTATGGGCCAATAGGATTAATCCAAGTGTGGGGATGAGATAAATCCAAAGAATAAAAGAAAATACCCAAAAATGAGTAAATGCTCACATAAGATGAAGAGTTGACTGAGTATAAGGTTTATTAGTTAAAAATTAAGTGATATTACTAAGAAAATGAGATATTTTGGAGAAATGATGAATTTTTGACACCTTGGTATAATAAGGAGGGGGAGACTTTTGAGCTAGGCGCCTATTTCACACACGTGGATGAGTTTTTAAATCAAAAACATTGTGATATTTTTATCTCTCCTCTCTCCTGGATCAAACTAGGAGCTAAAATGGTCCAAATCTAGCCAAAATGAAGGTGGAAAATTCTAGAGCTTAGTTGGACTCAGTTAGTGGCCTCCCTCACCAATAAATAGACCCTCATTCTTTTGTATTCTCATCTTTGAGCTATACCATGCCACTATTACATTAAAATATTCATATTTTCTATTATCCCTTAAAAATCCTCTTCTTTTGGAGAGAGTGGAGCTTCTCTCTCTCTTCAACCATCCTTGGAGCTTTCCTCTCAACACACTAACCAATTGATTAGTTGGGCGCTTCTTCTAAGATAGAAAAGCAAATAAAACCAAGAGGTAAGATGTAATTTCATGGTTTTTCTCTACTATTCTGAATGTTTTCACTTCTCAACCCCTCTCAAGCTTGAGAAGTTTCTAATTAAGTGTTTAGAATGCAAATCAAGCTTTTCTTAAGAGTTATAATAAATAATAAAGAAAAGTTTATCTTTATGATTAATTTAGGATGTTTTTTATGTATATCTCTCTCTCCCCCAAAAGAACGGTCATTTCTATGACCAATTCTCTATTCAAATGATGCTTCTCATTGATAAATTCACAATTCAAAAATCAAACTCTATGCTAGTTAAGTTAGAGGTTAAAGAAATGGCTTTTTAAAGCTTATATGTTAATAAAATTATACTAAACTTATGATTTAAATCTAAAAATTGGATTTAGGTCTGATGATAGTTATTCTATCATAATGTTACCACAAAGTCTGATTCTTTTCAAAAATATTAAAAATTATTAGTAATAGCAGCGGAGCTATGGCAAAAATTTTAAGAAATTAATACATAACTCATTTTTATGCATAATATGAAAAGAGGACTTCCTACCATATTCTAGGATTGAATATCCATGGAGTGGTAGGTTGCAATTAGAATGTTCCTTCAAATTCAATAAGTGCATCATTTGTAAAGGCAAAGAGAAGGTTAATGAGCCCCTTGGTATGCCTGACATTTTAGCTTGCAAGGCATTCCTTTGCTATAATGGAGAGTCTAGTAGCTCAGAGTAGAGCCTTGTTGACGAGGAGTTTGAGATTCTAGCTATCTGGACACTTGATGTAAGGAATGTTAAGGCAACCCACACGACGAGGACACCAAGGATAGATTCAAGAACACGCATGTCAAATAGGGTGAAAAACCCTATTTAGAGATTGATGTATGATGGTTATATAGCTTACCACTATGCATACATAACAAAGGTTATGCAGGATGTTAAACCCACACATTTTGAGGATGTTGTTTTGGGCATGCAAATTGGGATACAGCCATGGATGAAGAAATGGCTACATTGGATGCAAATTAGACATGGAAATTGGTGCCTTTGCCTGAGGGTAAAAGGCCATTACATGTAATGTGTGTAAAAAGTGAATAACAACTCATATGGAAGCAAGTAGAAAGCTAGATTGGTTTCTAAAGGTTATGCTCAAACTAATGGCATTTATTATGAGGAGACATTCAGTCCCATCGGCGAAGATGGAAACCATAAGAGTTGAAATTATAGTGGCTACATGAAGACATTCAGTCCCATCGGCGAAGATGGAAACCATAAGAGTTGAAAGTATAGTGGCTACATCAAAAGGTTGTGTCTTACATCAAATGGATGTAAGAATGCATTCTTGCATGGGTGAGTTGCAAGAGAAGTTGTGTATTTTGACCAGCCACCTGGTTATAAGGATTTGAGTCACCTAGATTATGTGTGCAGGTTGTGTAAAGCCTTGTATGGTCTGAAACATGCACCGAGAGAATGGCATGATGAAATCATAGAGTATCTTGCCACCATTGGCTTTCATATGGCAAATGTAGACCATTTGCCCTATATGCAAAAGAGTGATAAGGGGATTGTCATCAAAATCACTTTGATTGTTGGGGGTGACAATGAGTAGGAAGTTGAGCATGTGAAGAGTCTCCTCAAGAAGAATTTTGACATGAAGGATTTGGGTGAGTTGAGATACTTTCTTGGCATTGAGGTCATCTCATGATGCCTAAGGGTATATGGCTATCACAAAGCAAAAACAGTATGCTTTAGACATGTTGTCCAAACACAGTATAGCTACTATAAGCCCATTTTTGTACCACTAGATTAGAATAGCAAGTTGAGTGTGAGATGTTGGAGATTCCCACTTTGTACAGAAAGATAGTGGGTAGCTTAATCTACATGATGATCACTAGGCTAGACTTGAACTACACAGTTGGGTTGCAGAGCTAGCTTATGTAGGCTCCTTAAAAACCACATTTGGCTGGCGTGAGGTGCACACTATGCTACATGAGGTCCACAGCAGATCATGGTCTCTTCTATGAGGCTGGTATAGAGTTTACAGGTGTATGGATACACTGATGTAGAATGGGCTAGTAGCATCTTGGACATAAGATTTACTAGTAGATTTATGTTTTCCTTTGGGGGTGGTGCTATTATTTAGAGAAGCCTAAGAAGTAACTAACAACTACCTTGTTAAGTACTGAGTACACGGGTGCTATGATGGTAGCATGTGAGGTAGCTTGGTTATGCAAAGCTACTTGTGGAGATTTGGGTCTGCATGTAAATAGGCAGGTTGTCATTTATTTGTGAAAACCTTAGTAGCATACATTAGGCCACGAACCCAGTGTTTCATGTGCAGACAAAACACATAGAGGTCCACTATCACTTTATTAGAGATCACTTCATCAGAGACAGAAGGTCTTGGAAAGAGATATTAATCTCATGTATGTCAACGCAGAGAAGTAGATTGCTGACATTTTCACCAAGGCCTTGGGAGCTGAGAGCTTTGTAGATTCCGCAGCATGCTTGAAGTCTTGGAGATGGAGTTGACCTTGAGGAGGAGTGTTGAGATGTCAAGCTCTCAACCAAATTTGACACTCACATGACATCCTAAGTGACTATTCCACATTTACATCACTAGTGCTTTGGTAGCCGCCGCCAACACAATGAATCTTTGCCACACATAGCTAGACTACACCTACATAGTCCACTTGTCAAGTTATGGCATACTTATCTTGCTAGCTCACCTAATTCGCATTATGGACCGCTTATACATAGTGCTCTAGAACTTATGTTGGTTTTCACTTATCTTTTGGTTTTCACATTGACCGCTTATACATAGTACTCTAGTACTTATGTTGGTTTTTACTTATCTTTTGTAGCCTTATTTGGAGAGAAAAAAGAAGAAGAAGATTTTAGCCTTCCATCCTTGTGTGTATGTTATCCATTTGTTGTGTGTGTTCTTGCAAGAGCTTAAGCTCTCTCTTCTCCCCTAATCTTTTCAATAAAATCCTCAAAGTTTGGGACCTTTTTATGAGCTAAGATAGATATTTGAAACTTATCATACTCTTTACCAAGGCCATTCAATGTGATTGAACCCAAGTCATCATCATCCATATAGACCTGAGGGCATCTATAAGTCTTTTTACCATAGTATGAAATAAGAGAACATACTATAAGGGAAATTACTCTACTACTATAATATAAAAAAGTTAGTCCATAGTGTGAACCCATCTATATAATTTGGTGCTTTAATTGTGCCTTACTCTACTAATCTAAATGTAGCTCTAACATAGCCTTTCATCCACTAGTGTCATATCAGCCATAATATCACCAACTATGCCAGTGGCATAAGTGTGTCACCTAGGAACTTGATGGCCAATTGAATGGTAACATTTAGGAAGTCTTGATATGAAGCAATAAATTGGATAATCAACCCACACATCCAATCTTCTATTGGGATCATGCCAAATGGTAGAGATTCAAATTCATGGAAGTTAAGGAGGAGGGGGTTGATCATGTTTTTGGTTTTGTACTCCTTCAACCTTATGCATATGTATGTAATAAAATATATATTGGATTTATTCTTTGGTTAATGGCACATCGTAGTATGTGGCCTAGTAGTCTAGATTGTAGAGGTAGCCGAGGTGCCACTTGGGCTGATTCTTTATCTCCACACTATTAAACGCCTTGTTATTTGTTGGCCTCTTGTATCCTTTGTGCTTTTTGATGGGCATGTTTTGTAGCCATTGGTTTGAAGGGTTGCTCAAGGTAGAGCTGCATCATGAGCAAGATCTCAAGCCTATGTATTCCATGGATGGGCTCATGGCCTATAAACGGCTTCATCTCATAGTCATGGTGGAATAGTGTTAGGTGGGAGAGGTCATTTGGGAATATCCTCTTGCACTCTTTCTTTTTATTGAAAGAATAAGTTGGTGGATCAAAATGGCCACCTAGGGAGTCACACACCCACCACTCTGGTGTGGTTCTCTGATCAATGCCAAATGGGACCTCACCTCCTTATAGTTTACTACCCTTCTGTGGTGGCTATGGAGGCATATGCCATTATGCATTAATCATTAATCATAATGCATTAATTCTTAATGCATAATGCATTAATTCTTAATGCATAATGCATTAATTCTTAATGCATAATGCATTAATTCTTAATGCATAATGCATTATGCGTGATGTATTATGCATTAATGCATTATGCATGATGCATTATGCATTATGCATAATGCATAGCATTAATTTGTTCCACCTCAATTCATATTACTTAATCCAATTCCAAATCATATGTGTATCCATTCTTGACCAGATACATCATTTTCCATCCCATCACATCATATTCATTTACTTCACATAACATCCATTCCTATCTTTCTTAATTTACATTACGTCTCATCACATCCATTTCTCATTATATCTCATTCGTTCAAATCTTATATTATTCATTCACATTCTGATTCACATGACATCTCATCTCATCCATTCGCTCATATCGACTTCATATCCATTCACATTCATATTTGCATTCCTTATTCCACACACACATCCACATTCGTACATCCACATTCACATCTTCATCCATACATCCACATTCACATCTACATCCATACATCCATTTTCACATCGACATCCACATCCACATTCATACATCCACATCCACATCTACATTCATACATCCACAGTCACGTTCACATCCATACATCCATACCCACATTCCACATCGACATCCACATCCACATTCATACATCCACATCCACATCTACATTCATACATCCACAGTCACGTTCACATCCATACATCCATACCCACATTCCACATTCATACATCCATATCCACATTCCAATTCATACATCCACATTCACATTCACATCCATACATCCATATCCACATTCCACATCCTGATTCACATTCACATACATCCACATCCACATTCACATTCACATCCATACATCCATATCCACATTCACATTCACATCCATACATCCATATCCACATTCCACATCCTCATTCACATTCACATACATCCATACATCCACATCCACATTCACATTCACATCCATACATCCATATCCACATTCCACATCCTCATTCACATTCACATACATCCACATCCACATTCCATATCTACATCCATGTCCCCATTTACTCTTCACATACATCCACATTCACATTCACATTCATACATCCATATCCACATTCCACATCTACATCATTTCTTTCACATACATATAACTACTTCCATTCTTTCACATACATACATCTCCATCTATTCCTCATTCATTTTCATCTATTTGATTCGTTTCACATCCTCGTATCTATTTATAGAATACAAGAGAATTCTTATTTTTTATATAAGATTTCTTTACGCATCTATTTATGCATAAATTCCATTTTAAGGAGACTAACACTTTCGAAATAAAAATCACTCTTTTATGCATGTTCCTATGCATAAATTCATTTTAAATGAGAATGACACTTTTGAATTAAAAATCAATCTTTTATGCATCTTCCTATGCATAAAATCAAAATTGACGAAAATAACTCTTTTAAACTAAAAATAGATTTCTTTATGCATCTTTCTATGCATAAAATCAAAATTCATGAGAATAACTCTTTTGGGTTAAAATAAATTCTTTATGCATCTTTCCATGCATAAATCCAATTTAGTAGGAATCACACTTTTAGAATAAACTTTTAGAATAAAAGAACTTTTCTTATGCATCTTATTTATGCATAAAATCATTTATGATGAAAATCACACTTTTAATATAAAAAAATATCTTTTATGCATATGTTTATGCATACAATCATTTATGATGAAAATCACTCTTTTAATATAAAAGAACTAATTTTATGCATAAAATCATTTATGATGAAAGTAACACTTTTATAATAAAAATAATCTTTGCATACTTTTATGCATGAAAATCATTTATGATGAAAGTAACACTTTTATAATAGAAAAATAATCTTTTATGCATACTTTTATGCATACTTTTATGCATGAAAATCAAATATGATAAAAGTAACACTTTTATAATAAAAATAATAATCTTTTATGCATACTTCTATGCATGAAAATCAAATATGATAAAAGTAACACTTTTATAATAAAAAAATAATCTTTTATGCATACTTCTATGCATGAAAATCAAATATGATAAAAGTAACACTTTTATAATAAAAAAAATCTTTTATGCATACTTTTATGCATAAAAATCAAATATGATAAAAGTAACACTTTTATAAAAAAAATCTTTTATGCATACTTTTATGCATAAAAATCAATAATAATGAAAGTAATACTTTTATAATAATACTAAATTTCTTTTATACAAATAATCAAAATGCATCTTCTATGCATGAAAATGACACTTTAGAATATAGAAATTATAAGGATTACTCTTTTAGAATAATGAAAGATAATACTTATTTCCAAATTTTTAAAAAATTTCGCCATAACCTCCTTTGTATGGCTGACCATTTTTCAATTTTAAGTCTCTAAAATTAATTAGAAATGCATCAAGAGTATTTAAATCATTCTAAAGTAGCATTTTTCTACTTATTCAAGAGAAACATTATGAAAAACTTAATTTTATTCATTAATCATTCACCTAGGATAAAGAATGGTTGGATTTACTAGAGAAGAGAGGGGAATGCCTTTTGCAATGAGGCATAACATCATTTGCAATGTAGAGAAGACAGAAATCATAAAAACCATAAAAGAATAGAAAAGAGAAGAATTTCTAACTTACATTGACAATTTAAGAGCTTTCCTTTGGCTTGATGGTTTGAGGGTTCTACTCTTGTTTGGAAACAAGAGTGGCCCCCACCAATCTTTTGGAAGAGGGAAGGCCAAAAACTAATGAATTATGAGTAAAATTCATTGTTTTTGGCACTTGGGAGAGGCAGGGTAACAGTGCAAAAACACTATTGAGTTTCAACAAAGGGGAGGGCTTCTATTTATAGGAAAAATGAGCCTCTAACCAAGCAAACTGATTCTATAATTTTCCAGATCAGTTTGGTCAATTTTTGACCATTTTTAGGTCAGTTTTGCTCACTTTTTGGATCTAGTTGAAACAGGAGAGAGGAGAGATGAAAATATCTCATTATTTGGGAGTTTAAAACTCATTCAAGCATGTGAAATAGGCGCCTCCTTCATGAGGGGAATTCCCCCATACTGAGGTGTCAAAAATGCATCATTTCATCTAAACATCTCTCTTTTTTACTATTAACCTTGTCCTTAGTCAACTCTTCATTTCACCTAAACGTCTCTCTTTTTTACTATTAACCTTGTCCTTAGTCAACTCTTCATCTTATGTGAGTATTTAAATGCATCATTTCACCTAAACGTCTCTCTTTTTTACTATTAACCTTGTCCTTAGTCAACTCTTCATCTTATGTGAGTATTTACTCATTTTTGGGGGATTTTCTTTTTCTTTCTTCATTTATCTCCTCCTTACATTTGGATGAATCTTATTGGTCCATAGGAACCTTAATTTAAAATTTCGAAAAAATCTTCACTCCCAGGATAATGCCTCTTGAACAGATTATACTTAATTTCTAATGCACCTTCTGAAAATATTTTTGAACTTCTGTTTCAGGGGAACTTATTTTAATAAGATGAGGTATTTTCCTATCCAAAAATATTTAAAATTTGAATATTATCTCTTTAGAATATTTTCTCTCTCTAGGCCAAAACAGGTAGAAACAAGATCTTTTATATTTCTGAAGAGGGAATTGATTACAGGGGAAGATACTGGACATCATGAGGGACTGGGGGAGGACTCTTACATTCTACCCCACTTAAAAAACGCGAGATGTCCTCATCTCGTAGGGAGAGTATGTTCTTTTTCATCTTCTTCTTCTTCTTCAATCACTTCCAGCGTTACTGCCTTGGAAGTAGACGACCGATTTGGGAACAACTCTCTTTAACTTCCCCTATTCTAAGGTATAGGTCTTGCATTACTTTGGATTGAAATTGTAGGTTGGATAAAGGGTCTACCTCTGGGATTTCTTGGCGGATAGAACCTTGATTACTCTGGAAGGAAGGGGCTGGAGTCTGGAAGGAAGGGGCTGGAGTCTGGAATCTTGACCCCTGATTTCCCTGTCCTGAAAACCTTAATCCAAAAGGAGTTGGGCAATCCATGCTGCGATGTCTGAATCCTTGACAGTTATAACATTTCACTCTCTTGTTCAAGGGTGAAACTTTTGAAGTTGAAATCTAGGGGATTGAGTTTCGGGAAAAGGGCATTTCTTCCATTTTGGAACTTTCCATATCCTGGGTTTGACCCTGATATCTCTTAGGTGGAGGAAGGTTGGAATCACCTTTTGGGAATAAAAACCTTTTGAAAGGTGATGGTGCTGGCTTTGGCGGGACTTTGACATCAAAGGCTTTGGAAAAATCCTTCGCCATTCGAACTGCTTCGGCCATGGAAATAGGTTTGGCATTCTTGACTAAAGTATCTAATGGCTCGTTCATTCCCCGAATGAACCTGGCCATCAGCATTCTCTTTCAAAAAACAAAAGATTAAAAAAACAAAGAAGATAAGGATATGGTACATACTTTGATATGGTTTTCTTGTGACGCTTGTGGAGATGGGATCTTTCTACCTTGTGAATAGAGAAGAGGGTTTGATGAAATGGAATGGAGTGTTTACACACTTGTATTCTGGATGTTGCTTTTTAGGTGCCCACCATGCATAGACGAAGGTTGATGTCTTCTTCTTCTTTCGATGATAACACGGCACCCATGCAAAGTCGGCATGAATGGTTACGTCAAAAGTTCCATGTCCATGCAAGAGATGAAAGGGAGAAACCGTGCATTTAGGAAAAATCACAATAAAGCATGTGCAAGATTACAGCCATTAGAAGATGTACAGCATCCGGAGAGTTTGGTGAGGGTATATATTCACTATCACAAGTTCTTATGCGCATGAGTTAGGTATTCATAAAGTAGTACATGTTTTTTAGGATGAGGACAAGGAGGAGACACATTGTATAATGAGGGAGTCTATGCCTCATTACTTCATGTTTAGTAGAAGACTACGTAAAGGATTTAGAGACCTCCATGATTCAATTGGGGTGATCCCACATGCTCGAATGAGGAAGAAATGCTTCCATCAATGGCACATGAAGTTGATGAAGATTTGTGCATGGATGAGATGATGGATGACTTCTTTGAGAAAGACGTAGAGGAGGAGCCCGAAGCCACACTTCATGAAGATCAATTATGACAAAGCCACTTGCACTCCACTATACAAGGGAGAGTGTGCATACTCCACCCTTCATGTGACCTTGGAGTTACTAAACTTGCAAACCGTGTATGGTTGGAGCAATGCTATTGTTATAAGACTTTCGATGAGTCCTAAAAATTTGTTGTGGTTAGCAATTTACAAATTTTACGTACCATATCCTTTATAAATAATATTTGAAATTATCTTAAATCCTTTTTAGGCTCATGAAGATGCTTCCTTTTGACAACAAGATGCCAAGCACAAGAGCACATGCTAGGAGAGTACTGACGGCACTTGGTATGGTTTACAAATGTATACATGCATGTGTCAATGATTGTGTGTGCTATTTTAGGATGCTCATTGTAAGATTCCTCCTCAGCCTGAATTATGAATAAGATATTACCTCAATCCCCTATAATCATTCCCTATTTCAGAATACAAAAAAAATATTATTTTTGCCTACAGATAAGAAAAATTCTAGAGAGAGGTAATTAAATATTGAGATATTTTTAGATATAAAAATTTTCCTAATATCTAAAATATATTTCCCTGAAACAGAAGTTCAAAATAATTTCTCCAATGTGCATTGGGAATCAATTAAAAATGATATAAGGGACCTTAGCCTAAGAAATTTTTGGATTATGGTCCAATTAAGGTTCTAATGGGCCAATAGGATTAATCCAAGTATTGGGATGAGATAAATACAAAGAATGAAAGAAAAAATGTAAAAATGAGTAAATTCTCACATAAGATGAAGAGTTGACTGAGTACAAGGTTTATTAGTTAAAAATTAAGAGATATTACTAAAAAAATACGATATTTTAAAAAAATGATGAATTTTTGAGACCTTGGTAAGGAGAGGGGGACCTTTGAGGTAGGCACCTCCTTCACATGTGTGGAAGGGTTTTTAATTCAAAACAATTGTGATATTTTTATCTCTCCTCTCTCCTAGACCAAACGGATCAAAAGGGGACCCAAATTGGTTCAAATCTTGTCCAAATTGAGTCAAACTAAAGTTGGAAAATTCTAGAACCTAGTTGGACTCAGTTAGTGGCCTCCCTCACCTATAAATAGACCCTCATTCTTTTGTATTCTCATCTGTGAGCTATACCATGCTAGTATTACATTAAAATAATCATATTTTCTATTATCTACTTTTAGGGAGATTGGAGCTTCTCTCTCTCTTCAACAACTCTTGGAGCTCCCTTCTCCACTTGCTAAACCAATTGATTGGTTGGGGGCTTCACTTCTAGAAAAAGAAACAAGCTAATCCTTGAGGTAAAAATAGATTTTTATGGTTTTTTGCTAATTTTCTCAAATGACTTCTCTTCTCAACCCCTCTCAAGCTTGAGGAGTTTTCTAAATGGTTGTTTTAAATTCAAATCAAGCTTTCCCTAAGAATCTTAATGTGTAATCAAGAAAAAGTTAATCTTTATGCTTATTTAGAATGCTTTCTTATGTATATATCTCTCTCAAAAAGAATAGTCATTTCTATGGCTAATTCTTTAGCAAAAGAATGCTTCTCATTGATAATTTCTTATTTCAAAACCAAACTCTAGGCTTGTTAAGCTAGAGATTAAGAAAATGGTATTTTTATGATTTTATGTTAACAAACTAATGGTTAATTCTTTTAGACTATTTATAAGTAGTTTAAAACTACTTTGATTTATTCTAAATGAGAAATAGATTATCCTATCAATTTGGGAAAAGAGGAATAATGGAATTAGCTTAATCTAGTGAGATAATGATAATTAAGTTTATAATTATGGTTAAAATTATGATTTAAATTTATAGTTTAGATTTAAGCTTAAAAATAGATCTTCTATCATATTTTTATTACATTTTTTTATTCTTTTAAGAAAATTAAAAATTATTAGTAATAGCAACAAAGCTATGGCAAAATTTTCCTGAAAAAAATACATATCTTATTTTTATGAATATTACTAAAAGAGGAACTCCTACCATATTGTAGGTTTATAAATTTAAAGTAAAAGAAGGATTGTTGATTATATTTAGGAAAGAATACTTTTTGTTGTATTTATGCATAATTGATTAATAAAAAAAAGAAGAACTTTTGATAAATTTATTTTATGCATAAGAAAAATTTAAATGATAAAAGAGAAATTCCCATGAAATTTGGAATTCAATCATTTAAATGTAAAAAGAGGAATTTTTTGCATATTTGAAATAATGGATATTTTTATTTAATTTAAAAAAGAGGAATTTTTGATAAATTTATTTTATGTATAAGAATTTTTAAATGATAAAAGAGGAATTTCCATGACATTCAAAATTCAATCATTTAAATACAAAAGGAGGAATTTTAAGCATATTAAAAAAATGGATATTTGTAATTAATTAAAAGAGAAATTTTTATGACATTTTAAGTAGAAAGAGATTTAAATTAATGTTGATGAACAAAAGAGAAATTTTCACCTAGAAAATTAAGGTTGATAATTCCACCTAGAAAATTAAGGTTGATAATTGAATTGGTGGAAAGAATATTCTTAGATATTCTTATGTGGATAAATCACCAAATTAATATTTACCCAAAATTGGATTAATGGAAGGAGCGATATTCTCGTATAGAACTAATTCTTAATCTATTATGGTTTTAGGAAGGAATGAATTTCATAAAGTTAGAATTCCCTTACGGTTAGAAGTTCAGTAGATCTGAAGAAAATCCTTAGGAATCAAAGTTAGAAGCAAACCGAATAATTTTTGTTAGACCACGACTGTGAGAATGGCAGCCAGTAAACTAATTGTCCATTTCTCGAATCTGAATCAAGCAAAAATCTCAGACCAATTCCAATTCTTGAGACAAAGAATAGACTACCATTGAATTGGCGTAGTTTTCCCTTAACCGAAATCACCAAGAATCTAGTTGGAGATTCAATCAAATGATGGGTAGATTACCCTAATGAGAGATCAATGATTCTCATTAAGAAAATCTGGATTAAGGAAAAAGGGTTTTGTGGAACCAATCTCGAACCGAGAATTCTATTTGCATAGAACCTCTATTTTCTTTTAAAGGACTGTTTTATGCCAGAATGCTGGAGGAAGCATTTGGTATGTGTTTGACTAAGAAGAGACGTATTGCAACAGTTGGCGGGGAGTCATTGAGGGATGTCGCTCGCGGCAAAGCTTGCTGAAGTCTTGACCAGCCTCGGTATGGTTAAAATGGTGCACTTTCGGTTACGATGGGTGAGGATTGACGAGGCGGTCCCTGAGTGAAGTGCTAGGACACCTAAGTAGGATCCTAGAGGGTTCTGACCAAGTGATGCGTGGGATCGCGGTTGCTAGGATGCCCATGCGTACGTCGAGGAAGATACGGATAAACTGAAAAGAATTGCTTTTGTGAACTAAATTTTGATGTTGGATCTCGCTGGTTGACTAGTTTGGTCTTCAACAGAGAGTCCGGATGATATATTTTTTAAAACAATGGACTCAATATTTTGGAGGATTATGATCAGTAATACTATGATTCCATTGAAATATTGTTTTAAAGACAGTCGAATATGTTATAATGAAAATTTCATATTGGGTGTGTAAGTGGTATGCCTACCTTAATTTTTACCTTGAAGCACTGGCTAGGGGGCCTGGGAGCTCTTTTCCTTGGTACCTGGATGGCAAAACAAAACAAAATTTTTATAAAGGAATCCCACCAATACAATGCTTGGGCGATTGGCTAACCCATGGGCCGGTTGGGGTTAGGTTGGATTGGGAGATTCATGTGATACAAATAGTTACGATTAAGGTACGTTGGTTAGATTAAGTCCTAGGAAGACCCTTGTTCTGTGGGAGGGAATCAGCCGGGGCTCTGCCACCTCGCTAAAAGGATGAAAAAGCGGTGATTCTATGGGAGGGAATCAGCCGGGGCTGTGCCACCTCGCTAAAAGGATGAAAAAAGCGGTGATTCTATGGACCATGTAAGATTCCTCCCTCCAGCTTTTGAAGTGTGCAGAAGTAAGAACCTCCCCTTGTGATCTTATAATTATTCCCCTCTTTGAAATAAAAGAAATATCATGTTTTACCCTCTTTTGGCCTGGAGAGAGAAAATGTCTAGAGGGAAGTAATTCAAAATTGAGATATTTTTGGATATAAAAATCCTCCTAGTGTCTAAAATGGTTTCCCTTGAAATAGAAATTCAAAAAGAACTTTCCAGTGTGCAATTGGAATTAATTGAAAATAGGTATAAAGGACCTTAGTCTTAGGGTCCCGATTTTCAAAATTTTTTGGATTATGGTCCAATTACGGTTCCTATGGGCCAAAAGGATCAATCCAAGTGTAGGGGGAGGAGATAAATTGAAGAATAAAAGAAAAACCCCTCCGAAAATGAGTAAATGCTCACATAACATGAAGAGTGGACTAAGGACCAAAGAAAAGAATTACTCAGTATGGGGATATCCCCTCATGAAGTAGGTCCTTTTTCTCATCATAACCCCCAATTCTTAATCAATAAAATGAGATATTTTCATCTCTTCTCTCTCCTGTTTCAAAACTAGATCCAAAAAGTAAGCTGAACTGACCCAAAAAATGTCAAAAATTGACCAAACTGATCTGGAAAATTCTAGAATCAGTTTGCTTGGTTAGAGGCTCACTTTTTCCTATAAATAAAAGCCTCCCCCTTTGTAAAAACTTAATGGTGTTTATGCACTGTGTTGAAAAAGCGGTAGAGGGAGAGGAGACACACACACACAGGAGCAAACCCTAATGTATATTGCAAACCCTAACCATAGAGGGAAGCCATCTCCCTTCTCACACAATGCATAAAGCCATAATCCATAATACACACAACACACTATGAGTTGTGTCCACACACATCTAACCCTAGCTAATGTCCGCTCACACAGGTATCGAGCTTGAATCTCAACAGCCCCTCTCAAGCTCATGATGTACTGCCATAGATGAAGATGTAGATGAGCTTGGGATATCAAGACTCTCAACACTCCCCCTCAAGCTCATCCCACGTACTCCCAACATAGTACGGAAGTACTCAAACTTCTCCCTGCTAAGTGGCTTTGTAAAGATGTCTGCCACCTGCTCTCAGTCTTCACATCTTGTAGATCAACTGTACCATCTAGCACCTTCTCTCTGACAAAGTGATAATGGACCTCTATGTGTTTGGTTCTCGCATGAAACACTGGATTCTTGGCCAACTGTATACTGCTCATGTTGTCACAATGAATGACAACTTTGCCATCAATAGGCTCACCCAAATCTGCCAAGAGATTCTTTAACCATACTGCTTCACAAGTAGCAATGTCTGCACCCTTGTATTCAGCCTCTGTACTTTTAGATAAAGCAACTGTAGGTTGCTTCTTGCTACTCCAACTCACCACGGCACTTCCAAGTGTAAAGGCATAACCACTAGTAGACCTCCTGTCATATGAGCTACCTGCCCAATCAGCATCTATGCAGCCATGTATATCCAAGCCTTTACCACTCTCATAAAGTAGACCATAATGTGCAGTGGTCTTTACATATCTCATAATGCGTCTCACTACATCCAAATGAGGTTTTCTGGGGCTCTGCATGAATTGGCTTACTAGCCCCATAGCATAACTCAAATCTGGGCGTGTGATAGTCATGTAAATGAGACTAACAACCATCGTTCTGTACATAGATGGATCATCCAACTCCTCACCAAAATCAGCCCGCAATTTCACATTCTGCTCCAAAGGTGTACTCATAGGCTTACACCCTGTCATGCCATATTTTGCCAACATATCCAATGCATATTGGCGTTGTACTAACCATGTACCTGCATGGTCTTTGATCACTTCAATTCCAAGAAAGTATCTCAACTCACCAAGGTCTTTCATGTCAAATTTCCCACTCAATGCTTTCTTAACATGCATCACATCTGTACCATGATCACCTGTGATAATCAAATTGCCCACTCAATGCTTTCATGTCAAATTGCCCACTCAATGCTTTCATGTCAAATTGCCCACTCAATGCTTTCTTGACATGCATCACATCTGTACCATGATCACCTGTGATAATCAAGTCATCCACATAGATGACGAGTAAAACAATCCCATGTTCAGTTTTCTTCACATAGAGTGAAGAATCTGCTGTAGAAATCTGAAATCCAAGGGAGATAAGATATCTGCTCATCTTATCACTCCAAGCACGAGGTGCTTACTTCAAACCATATAATGCCTTTTTCAATCTGCATACATGAGTGGGATATCTTGGGTGTATATACCCTTCTGGCTGTGCCATATACACTTCCTCTTGTAGATCACCATTTAGAAATGCATTTTTGACATCCATTTGATGCATTTCTCAACCATTAGCTGCAGCCATAGCAATGACTGCTCTCACTGTTCCCATCTTTGCCACTGGACTAAATGTTTCATCATAGTCCAAACCTTGGGTTTGTGCATAACCCTTAGCTACCAATCTTGCTTTATGTCTTTCAATGGAACCATCATACTTGCACTTCACTTTGTAAACCCATTTACAACCAATAACATTTTTGTCCTTTGGTAATGCAACCAAGTCCCATGTGTCATTATTATGAACCAATGTGTCCATCTCAACATCCATTGCCTTCTCCCATACACGATATGTCAACAGGATATCTAACCCCTTGGGATCTCCGCAATGCATGCGGATCACTCTGAACACCTGCCACTCTAGCATGTGGTGGCACATATCTATCCTGTCTAGCACCAGGTGTGCATAAAACAGGTATACCAAGTTCCTCATCCAAACTCTCTGAACTTGATGACTCATAACCTGTAATTCCAATTCCTTCAACCTTTTTCTTTCCTTTATCCACAGCACTACTCCCAGTGCTCACACTCTCATGCCTCAAACGTCCTGACCATGGATGTACAGTACTACTCTCAGCTTCCACTGCTGGTGGCCCAGACATAGTAGTAGAACTAGAACTTGCTTGTGGCAAGTTCACATGCACATCAGCCTCAAGTGACTCAATGACACCCTCATCTTTTGCTTTGTACCAACTAGCAAGCTCATCAAACACCACATCTCGTGAGATAACAACTTGCCTAGTTTGTGGATTGTAACATTTGTATGCCTTTCGATCTGTGCATATCCAACAAACACACACTTCTCTGCCTTAGGATCCAACTTCCTCCTTCTTTCATCAGGCACATGTACATAAGCTAAGCATCCAAATACTTTGAGGTGTCCAATGTCTGGCCTATAACCTGTAAGCCGCATCTCTGGCGTACTTCCATGAATGGCTGTAGGTGTTTTGTTCAGTATATACACTGCAGTAGCACATGCTTCTGCCCAATAATAATTTGGCATGCTCTTTTCATTGAGCATTGCCCTGGCCACTTCACAAATGACTCTATTCTTTCTCTCAGCCACACCATTTTGCTGAGGTGTATACCTGCAAGTCAATTGTCTTCTTATTCCATGCTTTCTCAAGAAATGCTCAAAAGCCTTTGAGGTGTATTCACCACCTCCATCTGTCCTTAAACATTTAATCCAACAGCCATATTGCTTTTCTGCAAAAGCTTTGAAATCCATAAACTTTTCCAACACTTCACTTTTCTCTCTGAGAAAGTATATCCATGTCATCCTGCTGAAATCATCTATGAATGTCACATAGTATAAACTGCCTTTGATAGATGGGTTTTGTGCAGGACCCCATACATCACTATGTACTATCTCAAGTGGCCTGCTACTCATATTTCCTTCTCTAGGAAACCGTAACCTTGCCTGCTTTCCAAACTGACAGGCTTCACAAACATGCATATTCCCATCATACTTGAATCTAGGTAGTCCACTGACAATGCCTCTTATCTGCATGTTCTTTAACCTTTGTATATTGACATGTCTAATCCTCTTATGCCACATATCAATGTCCTATACCACATTTTTGCTTTTAGAAAACATGGCTGATTTTAACTCAGGAATTCCAGCATCTAGCTTAAACAACCTGCCTTCTTTCTTGCCTTTAGCAATGACTCTACATCCATGTTTAAAATCCTCAACGAAGCAACCATGCTCGTTGAAACGAACCTGTAATCCCTGTTCCACCATTTGACCAACTGAGGCCAAGATTTTTGTGATAGAAGGCACGTACAATACATCTGACATAGATTTTGTTTGACCATTGTGCATAACCAATGGTACACTTCCAACATGTGTAATGGCATGCTGGGTATCATCTCCTATTTCCACATAGCCTTTCACATCCATAGGCTTCATATGCTCAAACCATTCACCATGACAAGTCATATGGTTTGATGCTCCAGAATCCATATACCAAGTGTCATCATTTTCAGCATTTGTCATCATAGATCCCACAACATGTTTCACTGCAAACAAGTGATTTGCAGTGCCATCATTACTGCTTGATGCATAATTTCCACCATAATGACCACCACGTTGTGCTCCACTCCCTCTCAAATCATTCTGTTTGCGGAAACAATCTCTTGCCATGTGACCAAATTTCCCACTATAATGGCATTCTACATCTTGCATAGATGTTTGTTGGCCTTGCCAACGTCCTCTACCACGAGGATTACCTCTGCCTCTTTGAGGTGTATATCCACGACCACCTCTAGTACCATATGAGGGCTGAAAATTCTATTGTGATGACCTGTCCTACCATCCACGACCATTACCACCACGGCCACGTGATGTGAATCTCCCCCTGTCTCTAAAACCTCTTTGCGAGTAGAAAGCCTGATTTCTGTCATTATCATCATGGATAGTAGATGCATCCAGAAATGAATCACGGAGTTTGATTTCCTCAACTAGCAAGAGTGAAACCAACTCATCAAAGTCCGGTAAACCTGTACTCCTCACTGAGATAGATGTATCAAAAGATTTATATTCCTTGCCAAGACCATGCAAGGTAATATCCACCAAATCATCATCAGGCATGGGGGCATTTATTGTTGCCAATGCATCTGCAAACTTCTTAATTTCTTGCACATAATCATGAATGCTCCTTCTATTCTACTTCACATTATGTATCTATTGTCGCAATTGAGACTTGCGAGCACTCGTGTCTGTATCAAACAACTTCACCAATGTATCCCATGCATCCTTGGGATTCTCAGCATCATGTATGTGTATGAGCATAGCATCCGAAATACATATAGACAGATAATGCAACACTTTGAATGCTCTTTTTGACCATTGCTTATGAGCAATAACCTACTGCTATGTAGGTTGTCGGGGTAGTTCATGAAAAGATGCAAGGGGGAAGAGAGCTTGAGCTCTTGCAAGCACACACACACACTCACAAAAACCCTAATAGAGAACACACAAGGTGAGAGGCTGAAAATCTTCTTCTTCTCTCTACTCAACACTCAACACACCATATACAAGATAAGAGTACACTTAATATGAAAGGTACTCAACCAATACATACACGGGTTCTCTATAGTGTGAACCCGACTAAATGAGCTGGCGCTATAACTATGCCAGTCTCTAGAATGGCTGTCACACAGCCTGTCATCCACTGGCCGCATATCACCCAAGATCTCACCAACCATGCCAGTGGTGTAAGTGTGGGGCCTATCCCCCAGGCGGGTCATCAGTGGCCACCGCCTCACTAGACGAGCTCGATATCTCAACACTCCCCCTCGAGCTCAACTCCATCTCATGTACACCAAGCGAAGCCCTAAATCTGCGGAGCTTCTCTGTACCCAATGCTTTGGTGAAGATGTCAGCTACCTGATCCTCTGTGCTGACATAAACAAGGTCAAGATCTCCTTTCAAGACCTTCTCTCTGGTAGTGGACCTCTATGTGCTTCGTACGAGCATGAAAGACTGGGTTCCTGGCCAACTGTATACTGCTAATGTTGTCACAGAAAATGACAACTTGTCTATCCACACTGATAGACCCAAATCTGCAAGTAGCTTTCTCAACCAAGCTACCTCACATGCTGCCATAGCAGCTCCTCTGTACTCGGCCTCTGTACTCGATAGAGCAACCGTAGGCTGCTTCTTGCTGCTCCAAGTCACAGCAGCACTCCCCAAAGAAAACACGAAGCCACCCACTGGTAGATCTTCTATCTGAGATACTACCAGCCCAATCAGCATCTGTGTACCCATGTACACATATCTCTCTCCCAGTCTCATAGAATAGTCCACAATGCAAAGTAGACCTCACATACCTCAGTATGCGTCTCACTGCATCCAAATGCGGTTTCCGTGGAACCTGCATAAACTGACTCACCAACCCAACAGCATAGCTCAAATCTGGTCTGGTGATCGTCATATAGATCAAGCTTCCTACTATGCTCCTGTACATAGTAGGATCCTCCAAGATCTCTCCTGAATCTGCACTCAACTTGCCATTCTGGGCTAATGAGTATGGCCGAGAGGTCTCCCTCAGCTATGTCATGTGGAAAGGTAGCTCGATGTGGCGGTGGAGCATGTCCTGTTGCTCCCCCTCTTACGTCACCCCTCACCGACCATGCCTTTTCCCCCCACCCCACCCCACCCCACAGACCAACCACTCCCCTGACCAACCCCCCTCTGTCAACACCTTGCTTGTCTCGTCAACCTACCCGACCTCCTCCCCCTCTCTCACTGCCCTCACTTCCCTCCATGTTGTGCGGTCACCGTCCCCCTCCCGTCACTCCCCATCGGCACCCTCTCTCATAACTACCACCTCTCACCTTTGCATTATGCTGCCTCACATGGCCAATCTGAGGTACTTTTGTTACTGTTGGAGAAGGGTGTGTCGTTGAATGTAATGAATCATCATAGACAGATGCCTCTCATGCTTTCTTACAAAAATGGAAGGGTATTTTGCATTGAGCGGCTTGTGGCATGGGGAGCTAATATCCTCGTGCTTGATGCTCCCAATGGGAGGACATGCCTCCATTATGCAGTAGTAAAGAGTGGCCACTTTGACTGTGTCCAACAATCTTTGGATGTTGTTAGCTCGGTCCAGCCATTCTACAGTAGTTTGCTTGCTTTTAAGTAAGGCATCTCTCATGTGTGCAACACCTACAAGATCTAGTGGAAGCGGGTGTGGTTTTGGAAGCACATCATTTCATTTTGCAGCACATAGAGGATCATCTAAATGTGTTAAAAAGCTCTTGGCACGGGGTGCAGCTAGGTTGCAGAGAAACTCTCAAGGGCATACCCCTTCTTCATCGCTCTGCAATACCATAACACATCAAGTACATGTGCAGCTTTCCCCTTTGGCTGTAGAGCCCTTGGTATGGCCATCTCCGTGGCAATTTATGAGCAGTCTCTTCACCCTGAAACATAAGTTCTCTTGGAGACTACCATGGCACATGCTAGTGATTCTTGGGAGCATTAGATCTTTTTTGTTAATGAAAAGCGGATCTCTTATATACTGGCCATGGCCAAATTTCATTTTGTATCTTGTATGCCTGGACTTTGTGTGCCGGAAGTTCTTTTTGGACGAAGTGGCCAGTGTTGATTATTGTTTAGATTGGTTTTGTGCTTTTGTTGAGGTAACCTTTTTCTGGATGCTTTGCCCGGGGGATGACAGTTGGTAATACAGTTAGTGATAGCTTGCTGGATGAAGTGCCACGAGGAGCTCTCAGAAATAGCTTACTGTGGATGAAGTGCCCAAGAGCTCCCTGTTCAATCATTTTTTTCTACAGCTTGCTGGATGAAGTTGCCCAGGAGCCTAGTTGATTCATTTTTATTTATTTTGTATCTCTCCAGAAGGTTTTCCTGGAAGGATCATTGTATGAGGTATGCATGGCAGCCTGCTTATCGGATGTTTTGCTCGGAGGCTCACCTATGTTTTCTTGACATTCACCATGACGGTGAATTGAGTAGTAGGGGGAGACCTATGGACGGGAAGCCTGTTCCTCCACACTCCACCGATCGCTCCGACCGTCGTCACCACCGGTGCCCTCCGACTGCTCCAACCACTCCAATCGCTTGACTTGGATGAGTTCCTCCATACTCCACCGGCCGCCGTCACCGCTCGGTGCCCTCCGATGACTCTGATCGCTGTCACCGCCGCCGATGTGCTCCTACCAGTGCTCCGATGACTCCAACCACCATCACCACCAGTGCCCTCATATCGCTCTGACTGCCAGTGCTCTTCGACCCCTCTGACCGCTGGTCCCCTTCGACATTTCATACGTGCTTGGCCAACTCCAATGGCACTCATGGAGGCAACACCCCTCTCCCTTTCCCAAGGTAGGGAGAGATCCTCTTGAGCACCACCCAAGGAGGAGGACACCCAAGGAGAAGTTAAGGGGAACACTCTCTCGGTAGCACACAGATAGTCTAGGACACACTCTCACAGGGAGGACACTCTCTGGTGTATCACCTTCAGTTCTAACACAATCTTTTTATCGGAGTGGAGTCTCCCTTGTATCATCCCTTTTTGGGTATTGTGATTGTAGTGTAGCGCTCTATTGGTGTTTTGTCTCTCTTTTTGTGAGTGAGGTGAGCGAGGTGAGCGAGGTGTGAGTGGTGTGTGTGGTGTGAGTGCGGCCTATAGGGTTACGACAGTGCTAGGTGGTGGTTGGAGAGCACGGTAGATAGTGTAGAGCATAGGTCTTGCATGTCTAGCCAGTGAGGTTGACTCATCCTTGGCGGGTATACTTCCCTGAGAGGATTCACGCTCCCTTCTCCCCCAACCATAGTGTTTGTGTCGATTGTCTTCGAGTTCCCTAGCAAGGACCGATAGAGTCATCCACACTCTTTGAAAGGGTGCAAGATGAAGGATGGATTATTACTTCTGGAGGTCATGCTTGGCAAGCATGGTAAGTAAGTACATTCCTGAAACCATAACCTCTTTATCTTTTCAAAATTGATTTTCACTTGTGTTAGTGTTAAGTGCCATCGAAGCCTCTGTCAAAGACATCTATGACACCGCAATCATCCCAAGCCTTGCACTGCTTTCCTCATACAACCTCAAATCTTCTTCAACCACATCTTTTGAGGACGGAATCTGTGTTAGGAAGGGGAACATGTTAAGTGTTGTCGAAGACTTCTACGACCACACCATGGTTGGCTACCATATATTTTGATTGGCCTAGGAACTAGAGAATTCATATTTCTCTTGTAATGGATTACTTTACATATGCAACTCACTACTTGTATATGAAAGACACACCATGGGATAATAAGATTAAAGTTATTAGCTAGGAAAAGGTGTTTGCACTAGTGTAGGCAGTCTTAGATGCACTAGGATCTCATTTTTAACATTGTCCGACCAAGTGTGAACACTCTGAGCCAAGTATAAAGGTCAAAGTGTAACTCTAAATCCTCATTCTTGTATGCATTGCATTCTTGTAAGTGTGTGTGAGAAAGGGAGTGAGAGAGAGCAATGGCTACACTTGAGGTGTGGTGGTGGTGGCTTTGTTGAGCTACTTTGGCATGCTTCCATTGACGTACTACCCACGAGGAGTCCCCAATTCAAGCAAATGAGTAGAGGTAAGTGAGAGTTGCTTCACTAATGCATTGCATGTTTCCCATGGCATATTGGGTTTGGGTTGGAGTCTAGGCTCCCCAAGGCATGAGAGAAGAGTCCCATTGAGTAGCTGAAAGGCCCGACATAAATGGTTCAGTTTGTCGGGAAACCAATCTCTTGTTGCATGCATTTCTTGCATGCTTGATTTGGGTTACTAATGAGAAAAAGAATGATTCAATTAAGAAAAAACTCCCAAAATCATGTGTTTTTGTTGTTTTTTACATCAATTTCATGTTTTTCATGTTTCTAGTCACTTCTTGTTACTCTTAATCCTTGCAATTTCAAGTTTGTTTGGTCAATTTTGTTTAATTTTGCACTCTTTTTCAAGAAATTTAAAAAACAAATTGCTCAATTGAGCACAAAATCATGGGATTTTGATGAAACAAACCCTACCATTGCATTCGATGCATGCCAATTACCCTAATTGCATACATGTATGCACAAATCCATCAAGTTATTGCTTGATTTTGAGGGGTGGGTTGAAGAGGATTTTTTTGGCATAAAAAGTGAAGAAAACAGGCCCTCGATGATGGGTTTTGATGAAATGGACACTGCCATTATGTCCGGAGCATGCCAATTACCTTAATTGGACATAGTTGTGAAAGTTTTGGCAAGATTTAGCATCTCATTTAGGCTATGCATTAAGAGGCTTTTGCTTAAAAATTTTGGTTTTTATGATTAGCAAAAAAAAGTGATTAACCTCTAATCTTATTAATCAAGAGGTGTTTTAATGCTGGTTTTGCACTCAAAAATCATTAAAGTTATTTGATTTGAGTTCTTGAGTTTGTTTGGGATGCAAAATTGAATCAAGAACATGGTTTTAGTGATAGGAAGTCAATTGATTCTCTTGATTAATTGTGGATTTAGCATAAAAAAGTGTGTTTCACATACTTAATTTGCATGAAAACACTCTTTGGAAGCCTTAGAATCAATTGGTAAGGCTAGAAATTGGATTTGGATGTAAAACCATTTCCAAATGTTTCTCTAATTTCTCTAAGAGTGTGTAGGTTTTGAAAGGCTAAAACTTCACCAACAACAAGACTTGAAAGCTCTGGCGAGTTGATGATGGATTCTACATTCATAGAGAGGATGGTCATACAAGAAAACCTTAGGTTGGCACTAGGTGACACCACATCTTTGTATGGTTCCTAGACAAAGCCCAAGGCCTAAGTTGACTAGGCATTGCTACTAGCATACTAGCTAGTAGTGATGCTAGTCCGAACACCACCCCCAACCAAAAACTTATGCCTAATGGGCAAACCAAAGAGAAAGTTAAAAGAGTAGCAGCCATGTGGCGATCCATTACTACAATGAAAGAAGAAATTGAGCTTCGTGCTCAACAAAGGCTAGTAGCTCAGGCATCGCACACAATGCCTAGGTCCCCATTAGGAGATAACAGAGCTCTTTTTGGGGTCTTTTACCCAAAACAAAAAATCCCTCTCCACCAATCAGAGAAAGGCCAACGTAACGTTGGGGAAATCGTGAAAACAAAGTAAAATTCACAAAAAGAAAAAATAAGAATCATATTTTATTGAATATACAACCGTTTGCATTCAATGAAGAGATCCTTATCGATCTTATTCAATATACAACCGTTTGCATTCAATGAAGAGATCCTTATCGATTTTATTGAATATACAACCGTTTGCATTCAATGAAGAGATCCTTATCGATTTTATTGAATATACAACGGTTTGCATTCAATGAAGAGATCCTTATCAATTTTGATAGGATTATTCTATTGGGAGTGCAGTTATATCATCAAAGACACAAAAAAAGGTTCCCTCCTAAACCGGTTTTCTCGCTTGAACAATGTCTTCCTCTAGCTTCTTCATTTTTCTACGCTCTAACATCTCTTACTGTCTCATGCTCTCAAGAATGACAATAGAAAACCATCACGGAGCTTGTGCAAAATGTTGTGTAGAGCCAAATGCAAAGGATCAAAGAAGGAAGGTGAGGTCTTTGCCCCGTGGACCCCCTTCTTCTATTAGCTCTATTGAGATTGCCAACATAATTTCTACAATTGGGTGTTGGCAAAAGCTTATTGTATCGAAAGGGGGCTAGGTTTTGATACAACCAAATAGGAGAAAGAAGCAAAGATCAAAGAATTAATTTTTGGTAGCATGGAAAGGTAGGGTGAAGGATTTTAGAACTGTAGAAGGAAAGAAAAATGTTAGGGAGATTTTAATCCAGCATGTGTACATGCACAAAGAACTTGTGTTGCATGATTATCCCAACTATCTTCAACAACATAGACCAAACTATAAGTGTTTTTCGTAAACCTTAATGTTTTTTTTGTGAATTTTTGTTGATTTCTTTTTTACCACAAAATTTAATTATTGTAGATATTTATCCATCATCCTATCAAGAATGGCAGCTAGTAGAGTGCATTTTGGGACTATTGGATGTTCTACATGGTAGCATTGGAGAGCTAAAATACCAAAATAGATCTGCCACCCAGTTATCCCAATCAGGTATTTTCTTTTACGATCATTTCCACCAATTGTTGCTGGACAAAGGAAACATCGATGGTGCCTTGAGAAGGCTAGATCTTCCAGAATGGGATAGTATGGATTGGCCCATTCCTCATGCCACTATTATAGAGACTTACAGAGCTAAACTCTTCGCAGAAGTGCAGCGTTCTTTACAAGCATTGCAACTAGAATTGTCAAAATAAATATTTGCATGCCCATTACAAGTTTGTGGACTTATTCAACAAATATGATGTGAAGGATTGTATCTAACAATGTTTAGCTACAAAGCCAATGCTACTGCAGATAACTTTGACTTTATGGATGATGGCTGGGATATAAAAACCTACAATAAAGTTTATTGTGAAGTGGTATCAAACTCAATTGCAATCAAATATATGATTACGCCTCATAATTTTATATTCTCTTTTTACACTACAAATGCAGGAGGCTTATTCAAAATCAATTTGTCCCAATGGATCAAGACCTAAACTCTTTTGGTGATGATAATGAATTGGTTAATATTAAGGTTTACGAAGATGGATTGTTGTAAGGTGTTATATCGCTTAAACAATGCTGCACACTTACACAATTACATCATGATGTGCTCCTGGAGACAACAGGCAATGTTTCAGGAAGCTTCTCATTTATTCTCAACAACAAAAAGGTAAACAAAATAACTTAAGCTTGCTTAATATCTGAGTTTATCATACATACAACTGAAACAACATCACAACATGTACTACATCAAAGGAAGAACAAGATACAAAGCAAAAATAATTGAGTCTAAAACCTGTGTAGATTTGTTCCTCAAGATTCTTGTGCATTCTTTTGACAAAATAATCTCTCTATCACCATCAACCTCCTTTATTTTGATAATAATTCTAGACCCCAAGTCTAGCAATCTCTGCAAGTTCTTCACATCTTGAATGGCAGTAGCATGGGATAGAGCCTAAGAAGCAGCATCCTTTTGGCTTTCTAGTAACTACTCATAGGCAACCTTTGCTCTATTATGTGTTACCTCCTAGATCTTGATTCCTTTATCTTTTGGCTTCCTTGCTAGTGGTACCATGAGAATATCCCTTATTTTCACATTTGCCTAGTGAGTACAATGAAGGAGCTGGTCATATCTCCAACGTACCCTCTTGAGGGTTTCCATGTCTTTGAGCATGATTGTACTCCTGTGGGCATGGGCAGCAACAAACATAGTGTCTTGGAAGAACTTAATAAAGAAGTCTTCTATTTTTTCTTGGAGTGTGTAGATAGTAGACCTCTGCCACCTCTTTCCCAATAACTAGTTATCACAAACCTCTTTCACAATCCTCTAGAAGGGTGCCTTGGGGATAGCAAACCCAATATCCTTCTGTGCCTTATTTTTTTTCACTCAAGACTATCACTCTCTAGGTGAATCTCTTTTTTCTATGCTTGCTAAAGGATGTGCATGGAATTTCCTTTTCTGGGGGCTCTAGACTTGGATGGTGCTGGTGCCCTTCTTGTGGCAACCCTTGCAATAGGAGGACCTTGTCCCTCTACCCTAACTGTTTGCTTAGTCCTTGCCATTGATCAGAAAATGACTTGTACCTGCTAGATGAAATACATACAAGTGTTGGTATTTGACTCCAAAGAACGTGATGAAAAATCATCATCACTGAAAGAACGTGATGATATGCCTAGATGACTGGATTCCAGATGCCCACATCGCCTTCTGAGGAGTCTTTTTGAAACATTAAGGAGCAAAGATTCTTGACTTTGCTGAGGAAAGGAATTTAGCTCAATCTCTTGATGTTGAGTGTCTTTGTGAGGAGACTTTGATTCTACCTCAAGAGGACATAACAGTGCTCAAAGATAATAATCACATTTCTACATTTGCTTTGCTGTCTTTCCCAATTGGAGATCTCTAGTATGTTTTGACATCCAATCTTTAACCTTAGGAAAGACTACTACCTTGCAATCATTATGCAAAATCTTGAGGAGGATGATAATTTTGTAGACACGGAGGGGGGTAGATAAGTACCTTCTTCTCAACTCCAATGTTAAGACATAACTCCTTACTACCAGGGAAACTTTGGAAATGATGTTTAGAGATGCTTCATTGTATGAACAAGCTGGGTTCCCATCTGAGGAGGAATTCCAAAATATTTCGAAAAAGCTCCACATTTCTGATATGGGAAAGAATGTTGATCTAGGGGATTCCTCAAGGGGATAGATGAATGTTGAGCGAGGGGAGTCCTCAACTAAACTTTGGAAGGATGAATTACTTGTTTACGTTCAAAATTAGAAGGTGTGTTGAATGAATGGATCATCCACACTTTTTGATATAGCTGCTTTGTATGTGTTTTGTTTCCTTATGAAAATGATACGTGTTGCTTGTTTGTAACTCATCATCTATGAAGACGATTTCATTTGTTGAGGCAAAGGCTCATGCCAAGGAGTATTGGGAAAGGACTTGGACCTTGGAGAATATATAAAATCATTCAAATTGCCATAATTTGTTATATATCATGAGAAGTTTTCAAACAATGCAAGTTTTCCATTGTTTTCAATCAAGAATTTTTCTGGATATCTTAGGGGCTATCCTATTAGATGGAATAATGACAAGATAATTCTACTAGAGCGAACAACTTTGCAAGTGTTCATTCAGGGGCCTGGCACTTACGCCTTAAGAGGACCTTACCACTTGAGACCTACACAGCATATGCACTATCATGTGGAATTACGGATAGCCAGTTGCTTAAAGATTTTGGAAAAATGAAGCTTCTTAGGTATCAAAAACAAATACCCGCTCCAATCAAAGATCATGTACAACTCTGAAAGGATAGTGGTTTAGTGATTTTTCAGTGATGATGATCATGTTAGTGGAAATTTTTGTTTCTCTCATAGAAAGAGTATTATAACTCAAAAGTCATACTATTGTAAATTGTCTCGTGTGCTTCAAGGGAAAGTCGAAAAAAGTTGAAACATATTTTGACTATCTTGCACTGGCTCCTTAGGAAACTTAATTTCTCTAACCAAATGAGTGTATATGAAAACAATTGGTTGATCATCCCAAAGCTCATACACATCATCTTCTATGGATTTATACTAGTGCCCCTCCATGAAATAAGTATTTTTATCAGTCTTGTTACCCCTTTTATCCTTAGTTGCTAGCTCTTTGACTAATGTACATTTGATAAGGTAGAAATCAACAATTCCTTCTTCTCCTCTTTGGGAGGGATTGCAAAGTTATCTCCGACACAAAGGGCATCAATTCAATAATCATAATGTCCCGGATAAGTGGGACCATGAATGTTATCAACACCACATGAGTCATTGTCATTTGATGTATCAGCATCATTAGGATCATCATCGGCTATGGGGACCAAAGTGTGGTATTGCCACATCGCTACATGCGACCTAGTCTTGCATCTTCTCCATTTACCCTCCATACAAGGAGCACAAAAGCACGACAATCTCCTTGACCACAACACAATAGTATCAGTTTTAGAATATCCATTCACACAGTACATAGAAGGTGAACCTATTACTATCATACAATTCCACTTGTTGTGGATTATATTAATATCACCTTCCTTTGCTTCCCAAAAAAGCTCTTCTTAGAATATCCATTCACACAGTACATAGAAGGTGAACCTATTACTATCATACAATTCCACTTGTTGTGGATTATATTAATATCACCTTCCTTTGCTTCCCAAAAAAGCTCTTCTTAGTTTCCTTATTTGCTTTGTGGCTCCATTACTTAGGTGAACCCTCAAGAAAGCCACAACTTCAGACACTATCTATCTTTAATTGCTCATGTGTTAGAGCTCTTTTGACAACTACCCTAGTGCCATCATGCTACCCCCCTTTCCATGGCCTGAACAAAATAAATTTCATATCATTTCCATACTTGTGAGCTCCCAGCATCTAGCAAGAAAGTAGAAAGGTCTCTTTGCTTTAAACTATGAACTTTAAACTGTGAAGCTGCTCCATCAAACCACACCCAATGCTGCTTGAATGCAAGACCTTGATCTTTTAGACATTCAACATGTAATAGGAAATAATGTTGCAAAGCTAAGGTATCATGCACCTTATCATCTGAAATGAAGAAATGCATGGCCTTCTTTATCTCAAGTGAAGAAATGTAAAAATTTGTAATCATGACAAAAATGGTTACTTGACTTGTGAATCCATTCATTGAATGAGCTTCATTTGTTCTTTGAAGGAGTAGTTCTCTGTAAAGTCTACTACAGAGACCACAACATCGTTAGGAAACTATGATACATATTCCTTGAATTTATGGGCTTGCCACATGTATATAAAGTTATGCATATTGAATTTTTGTAGGTGGTCTTTAAATAACTATTATAGAAGATCTCTAGGAAATATTTTCTTGTGAACAATATCTTTACGTGTTTTCTTCTTCCCTTCCTCATCATGTCCCGTTTCTTTATCTTCAAAAACCTTAATAGATATCTGCAAATTCTAGCACACATCCTCTCTAGGACTCTCTAGGACAGGCCCAATTGTGTCACACCACAAGTATCACATGTCCCCATTACACATTTGTATGCATAAAAGGCAGACCCATTAGGCATGGGACACAATATAGTCTGTCAAAGAGATGCAACACTCATATATGTATTGCATGAGGTGGAACAACCATGAGTGGCTCTCTCTCTACTATAAGACATATTAAGAAAGTACATCCACATGATGTCCCTTGGATTCCAAACTGCTGATGGTGCATTTGATTGACTGCATCCTTTAAAAAAAATCATTTGTACATGTAAAATACAACAACAGGTGTAGCAATCTTTCAATTTTTGAACAAAAAAAGGCTTTGACCTTTCAAAATAGCGTTGTGAGATCTGCAATCCTAGATATGTTGCCTTGAATCTTAGGAATAGGTCAACATGCAATATCCATATATGACTTAAAACCATAAAATGAATAGAAAGTAGCATCTTCAACACAACTCACATTAAAAACAAAAATAGAAATTTTCATGTACTAACTACTCACCAGATGCCAATAGACAATTTGCTCACCTGAGGCTCATCAAGAAGATGCCAATAGACAGTTTGCTCACCTGAGGCTCATCTCAAGAAGATGAATTGGATGCTTCACATATGCAGATCTAGCCAATCTTTTGTGACAAACATCTCTGTTGTTGGGGGAGACCCTTGTCTCACTTGACCAAAAAGCAAATACAAGGTCCTTGACCAAAAAGCAAATACAAGGTCCTTGACCTCTTGAGTGATATGGGTGTTGTGTCCAACTTTTTGGCATGCCAATAAAGGAATTAATCCATCTTTTCCAAATGCAAGTTTCTCTTATGGACACCTGAAACCTTTGCAGCTTGAGGAAGATTCAATGTCATGTGCTTCACTATGTTACCATTCACTGAAAAGATATAGGGGGGAAGAGAGCTTGAGCTCTTGCAAGCATACACACACACTCACAAAACCCTAATAGAGAACACACAAGGTGAGAGGCTGAAAATCTTCTTCTTCTTCACTCAACACTCAACACACCATATATACAAGATAAGAGTACACACAATATGAAAGGTACTCAACCAAATACATACAAGGGTTCTCTATAGTGTGAACCCAACTAAATGAGCTGGTGCTATAACTATGCCAGTCTCTAGAATGGCTGTCACACAGCCTGTCATCCCACTGGCTGCATATCATCCAAGATCTCACCAACCATGCTAGACTCCAGTGGTGTAAGTGCAGCCCTATCCCCCCCAGGCGGGTCATCAGTGTCCACCGCCTCACTAGATGAGCTCGATATCTTAACACTCCCCCTCGAGCTCAACTCCATCTCATGTACACCAAGCGAAGCCCTGAATCTGTGGAGCTTCTCTGTACCCAATGCTTTGGTGAAGATGTTAGCTACCTGATCTTCTGTGCTGACATAAACAAGGTCAAGGTCTCCTTCCAAGACCTTCTCTCTGACAAAGTGGTAGTGGACCTCTATATGCTTCGTATGAGCATGAAAAACTGGGTTCTTGGCCAACTGTATACTAGTAATGTTGTCACAGAAAATGACAACTTGTCTATCCACTGATAGACCCAAATCTGCAAGTAGCTTTCTCAACCAAGCTACCTCACATGCTGCCATAGCAGCTCCTCTGTACTCGGCCTCTGTACTAGATAGAGCAACCGTAGGTTGCTTCTTGATGCTCCAAGTCACAGCAGCACTCCCCAAAGAAAACATGAATCCACTGGTAGATCTTCTATCTGAGATACTACCAGCCCAATCAGCATCTGTGTACCCATGTACACATATCTCTGTCCCAGTCTCATAGAATAGTCCACAGTGCAAAAAGTAGACCTCACATACCTCAATATGCATCTCAATGCATCCAAATGCGGTTTCTGTGGAACCTGCATAAACTGACTCACCAACCCAACAGCATAGCTCAAATCTGGTCTGGTGATCGTCGTATAGATCAAGCTTCCTACTATGCGCCTATACATAGTAGGATCCTCCAAGATCTCTCCTGAATCTGCACTCAACTTGCCATTCTGATCCAATGGCACGGAAATAGGCTTACAGCCTGTCATACCATACTTGGACAACATGTCCAAGCCATACTGTCTCTGCAGTAATCCAATACCATGTGGTGACCTAATCACCTCAATGCCCAAGAAATATCTAAGTTCCCCCAGATCCTTCATCACAAACTTCTGTCTAAGCAAGATCTTTACATCAAAGATCTCTGCATCATGGTCCCCCGTAATGATCAAGTCATCTACATAGATGACAACAAGCACAACCCCTCTATCACCATGTCTCACATATAGCGAGAAATCTGCATTGGCTACATGAAAGCCAATAGTGACAAGATATTCAAAAATCTTGTCAGACCATGCTCTTGGTGCTTGTTTTAAGCCATACAAGGCTTTCTTCAACCTGCAAACATACTCGGGGTGACCCACATCCTCATAACCAGGTGGCTGCAACATATACACCTCTTCTTGCAAATCCCCATGCAAGAATGCATTCTTTACATCCATCTGATGTAAAGACCATTTCTTTGACGCAGCCACTACTATCACAACTCTCACTGTTGCCATCTTGGCAACTGGGCTGAAAGTTTCCTCATAATCAATGCCATATGTCTGTGCATATCCTTTGGCTACCAACCTAGCCTTATACCTGTTTATGCTTCCATCACTGTTATGTTTTACTTTGTACACCCACTTGCATCCAATGGCTTTCTCGCCTTCAGGCAATTGCACTAAATCCCAAGTCTCATTTCCAAATAGTGCATTCATCTCCTCATCCATAGCTTTCTCCCAACACACATTTCCAACAGGCTCATCAATGCATGTGGGCTCTACAACCTGCACAACCTTTGCCATATATGCATAATGATGTGCCACATAACCATCATAGGTAAACCTCTGCACAGGGTTTTTCACTCTCCCAGATCTTCGCAGCTTTTCATTCATGGCTTCCATAGCCTTCTTTACACCAGAGGTGTTCTCATAGCTGGGATCCCAAGCTCCTCATCAAGGCTCATCTGACTCTCCATCAACATGAGAATGCCCTGCAGAAATGTCAGGCATACCAAGGGGCTCAACCACTTTCTCTTTTCCTTTACATGATGTACTAATCACATTTGCAGGGTTGGTATTATGACGTAGCCTGCCACTTCATGGTCTATCAACCAACAGACCCACTAGATGAGGACTCTCCTGGTCCACTCAAAGACTGTGATTGGTGACCTGCATTCTGTGCAACTACACTTCCACTCACATCAGCCCCAACAGCTTCTTTTTCAGTAGCATACCAACTGCTCATCTCATCAAAAACAACATCCCTGCTTACCCTCAACTCACGTGTAGCAGGGTTATAACACCTGTATCCCTTTTTCTCAAGGGAATATCCAATAAACACACATTTTTCAGCTTTCGGATCCAGCTTAGTTCTCAGCTCATTTGGCACATGCACATATGCAATGCATCCAAAAACTTTTAGATGAGACAAATCAGGTTTTCTGCCAGTAAACTTCTCCTCTGGAGTTACATCATGTATGGCTGCAGTTGGAGTCCTGTTCATGATGTATACAGCTGTAGAAACAGCCTCAGCCCAATAGCTATGCGGCATATTCTTCTCTTCCATCAATGCTCGCGCAATCTCAGCAATGTGCCTGTTTTTCTGCTCAGCAACTCCATTTTGCCACAGAGTGTATCTGCATGTAAACTGTCTCCTCCGAATACCATTCTTCTTCAAAAATTCAGAGAATTCATTGGAGAAGTACTCTCCCCCTCCATCTGACCTTAGGCACTTTACATATTTCCCTGTTTGCTTTTCAACCAAAACTCTGAAATTCTGAAAGTGAGTGAACACCTCACTCTTCTCCTTCATGAAATATACTCACACTTTCCTTGTGTGGTCATCAATGAATGTCACATAATACCTGCAGCCTCCCATGGACATGGTCTTCGTAGGACCCCATACATCTGAATGCACAACATCTAGTGCATTTCTACTCATATATCTGTTACGTGGAAAAACATGCTTTGTTTGCTTCCCAAATTGGCATGCTTCACATATTCTCTGCATACCTTCCACTTTAAATTTTGGCAGCCCTGTCACAATTCCTTTAGTCTGCATAGACTTCATTCGCGCTACACATTCACATGTCTAATCTTTTATGCCAAATGTCTGTGTCTGCATCAATTCCAGAACCATTTGCAAACACCACAGCACTCATTTCAGGCATGTCTACATTCAACGTAAACATTCTGCCCACTCTTTTTCCTTTTGCAACCAGCCTGCACTTGTCTTTAAAGTCTTCAACATAACAACCATCAGGGTTAAATCGAACCTGCAAACCCTGCTCAATCATCTGGCCAACTGAAACCAGATTCTTTGTTATGTTCGGTACATGAAGTACATCTGCAAGGTACTTCACTTTGCCATTGTGCATAGACAATGGCACATCTCCAACATGGGCAATTGGATGAGCAGTGTCATCCCCTGTTTCCACAAAACTTGGTCTTTCCAGGTTTTTCATCTCCTTGAACCACTCCCCATGACTTGTCATGTGGTTCGAAGCACCTGAATCCACATACCATACATCATCTTTTTGTGCTGCTTCAACATTTTCAGACATGGCATTCACGACATGCTGCATAACAAACAACCTAACAAACAACCTTTCATTATCCTCATTGTTTCTGCTTGGGGATGCATAGTTGTTCTGTTGCAATTTTCCATTTTGCATGTCAGCCTGCTTCTTATAACATTCTGCCTGCACATGTCCAAGCTTACCACAATAAAAGCATTCATTGCCTTTGCCAATTTCCACGTCCTCTTTGACTCCCCCTCTATGTGTTGTTGATGTTGTTGTTGTGCATTCTGGGACTATTGTTGTTGCTGCTGTTGGCCATAATTTTGATTACCTGTTCGGCAACCTCCTTGACCGCGTCCACACGGCGTCCTCTACCTCGTCCTCTACCTAAACTTGTGTAGAAGGCCTGTTGCTCTGAACTGTTTTTGTTTAAATTGTGAAGACTGTTGGTCTTCACCCAAGCTCTTCTCTTCTATAATCAGCATAGACACCAAATCTGTAAAGTTGGGAATGTTTTCCCGAGTCTGAATAGACATCTTGAATGCCTTGTATTGTTGCCTGAGACCACGTGGATAGACTTCCACCTTATCATCATCATCTACTGACACCAATAGATGCAAGGGATTCCACAATACCCTTTATCTTCAACGCGCATAGTCATTCACAGACATGCTCTTTTTCTCCACAGTATGAAGTTCATTCTTCAACTGTATCTTACGTGCCTTGGTATTTGTTTCTTAGAGCTTTACCAAGGTGTCCCACGCCTCCTTGGGGGACTTGGCATCCTGAATGTGCCCAATCATGGTGTCCCTGTATACTAATGGAGAGCCAATACATAACTTTCCTGGCTCCTTGGTTCCAGCCTTTAAACTCTTTCACATCTGCAGCAGCCGGTATCTCTGGTGCCTCTTCATGCTCACCTTCTATGTAGTCCCAATAGCTCTTTCCCATCAGGAAATTCATCAATCTGAACCTCCAAGCATGGAAGTTATTCTTATCAAGCTTCTCAGCCACAATCTGGGTTATGCCATCATTTGACATCTTGCCAGATACACAAATTTACCAGAAATAGCACTCTGGTTTTTCCTGCACAAATTGCTCTGTTTTTTGTAGAGCGGTATTGCAGTACACTCAAATGTCACAACCCAGTGACCTCAATGTGCATACATACACCCAATGGAAACTGTTGACCTCTTTTGCAGCACTCACAATGTCTGCACAGCCAATCTGTCTTCCTGCAGTTCTTAAAACAGAGTTCTGCAGAGAATTGATGACTTACCCGTAGTGCTCGAAATCACCTTTTTTCTGAAAAACGGAGGTCCAGACGCACCCAAAACGCGTTTTTCCGGTAGGACATTATAGCTGCCCTATAGCTTTACTCCCGCGAAGAAAGCTCCTCAATCAGAGATCGTTGCCGGTGCCTCCCGTAGAGCTCCCGACAAGGGTGTAGTCACCAACACAAATAGGGAAGAGTAGTTGAAGCTCTTACCCTCGTACCGCTTCATGTGGTTCTCTTGCTTGCAGCTCAGCCCTTAGCATGAACCAGGCTCTGATACCATGAAAAGATGCAGGGGGGAAGAGAGCTTGAGCTCTTGCAAGCACACACACACACTCACAAAACCCTAATAGAGAACACACAAGGTGAAAGGCTGAAAATCTTCTTCTTCTTCACTCAACACTCAACACACCATATACAAGATAAGAGTACACACAATATGAAAGGTACTCAACAAATACATACAAGGGTTCTCTATAGTGTGAACCCAACTAAATAAGCTGGCGCTATAACTATGCCAGTCTCTAGAATGGCTGTCACACAGCCTGTCATCCCATTGGCCGCATATCACCCAAGATCTCATCGACCATGCCAATGGTGTAAGTGCGGGCCTATCCCCCAGGTGGGTCATCAGTGTCCACCGCCTCACTAGATGAGCTCGATATCTCAACATTCACCACCATCATAAGGGCTGATGCCTTTATGAAAATCTCAGCTAACAACCTTGGCACCTTCACTCGGTTCAAGGTGTTGTGAACATTACTTAGAATTGTATCTTCGATTTTTGAATCTTTATCTTGCATGCTCGCAAGGTAAGGTTGACAAAGAAGTTGCTAGAAAATCTCCTTCGAATACTTGAGTCCATTCCCATAGTCTCTTTATCAAAGCATTTCACCATATCCCGACATATCCTATGTCTTATTTCCTCATCTACCACATCATTGTCTTTAGTCACTGTATTATTAAATCATGTTTGTTGCTTTCATTTGCATTCTGCCCAATATGCTCTCAAAGTCTTTGTTTTAGATGTAGAAGCCTCATGGTTACATTCTTCTACAAGTTCTTGAGAAATACCCATATTTGTAGTAGTTGCACAAGTTGTATCTTGCTGCAGTTGTTGTGATGGAGATGTCTTCATTTCCCAGTGCTAATACATAACCATTTTAGAAAGAATTAAAATTTTCTCTAAGTATCCACCACAACTTCTTAGTAATTATGTAATTAAAATCATACCTTGGGAAGTCATATATGTAGCTACACAGTTCATATCCATGAGCAACATTCAATAAGAGAGGGTTATAGAGAAGACCTTTAAAAAAGCTCTTGCTTGCATACATAGAGAGGCTTGCATAGGTGCACATATGAGAAAAGTGAATCCTAAAAGTAGAAAGAGAGGAAGAAATGGGGGATTGGGAGGGCAGGAGGAAGTAGTTCAATGGCATTAACGCTTACCAACGTTTGTTAATTGTTGTGGCAATTTAAAATGCTAATAATATACTTAAAAATTAAGTTTCCTTTTCTTTTAATTGTATTGGTAGTGACAAAAAAACAATGTGCTTGACACTACTTATATACGTGCTTTCACCCACATGACATATTGTGTGAATGGTGAGAGCCACATAAAAGAATGTGGAAAAGGGATTGCCACATGTCATGTGATGATGTGTAAAGGAGATTGGGCTAGAGGCTATTGTCTATATTAGAATCCTTTCATTGTATGGTTCATAACATATGCAATAGAGAAAGATATTGTTGAGTGGGCTACTTTGTGTCCCTCTCTCATCATGGAGTTTTTAGTGTGGTATAATCCACCCTAGCTATTATTATTAATTATGTGGACCACCATGATTAATCCCAATTTTTAGCATTCTTAACAACCTCTAGACCACCCCTCCTCCTTGAAGAATGGATGCTTCACACAATGCATAAGTTCATTTAAGACTATGATGTGAGTTCTTAACCTCAACATAGCGTTGGGTCATCATCATCCTTTTGGTGGAGTTTCCAGATGGCATACATTTAATGAAGGTCTCCAAGGCATGGCCTTTGACATCAACAAGGATCTGATGCTTTACCATTTAACAGGCTACTATAGATGAGTATAATGGATGTAAGGCTAGTCAATGCTCACATTTGAAGGTATGTTCGAAACAGCCTTCTAGACATCTTATAAGGCCTATCACCGAACCACTAAGTACATGAAGTCCCTCTTTGACTTTTATTGGAAGTTCAGTGGGGGCTCTACCACTAGCCTCCACTGTCAATTTTGAGGAAAAAACCATGATTAGGGAGGGGGATATGTTAACCACATTGGCTAACATTCCTCTAAATGTGGGACAACACCTTTGGGCCATATTTTTAGCCTCTTCCACTTGTTTGTACATATTAGATTCTTATTATTATTGTTGCCCATGATTTTAGTTTCCAAATCAACCTACACCTCGGCCTCTAGAGGATGATCTACCTCTACCTCTACCTATGTCTGTGTAGAAGGCCTACTCTTACATATTTCCAAAAGATTATTTACTCCTGATATGTATTTCCTTCATGATAAGAAGGGCTATAAATGCTGAGATATCAAGCTCAACCAGAGATGACACTCAAGGATGTGCTTGGATGACCATTCCACACTTACATCACTGGCACATTTGATAGCCGACATGACGGATCTTTGCCAGTGATTCTATAGCTGGACTACACCTACAAAGTCCACCTACCGAATTATGGCATACTTATCTTGCTAGCTCACCTACGTAGCACGTTCAAATTATTATGGAATACTTGTACATGGTACTCTAGTACTTATGTTGGTTTTCACTTATATTTTGTAGCCTTCTTTTAAGAGTAAGAAGAAGAAGGAGATTTCAGCCTTCCATCCTTCTGGTTGTGTTATGGCATACTTATCTTGCTAGCTCACCTACTTAGCATGTTAACATTATTAGGGAATGCTTGTACATGACAGTTATGTTGGTTTTCACTTATCTTTTGTAGCCTTCTTTTAAGCGTAAGAAGAAGAAGAAGATTTCGGCCTTACATCCTGGTTGTGTTATTGATTTGTTGTGTGAGTTTTTGTGTGCTTGTAAGAGCTTAATTTATCTCTCCTCCCCCAATATTTTCATGGTATCAGAGCCTGGTTCAGCCTAACGGGAGTTGAGTGTCAAGCAAATGAAGCTACAAAAATAAAGGAAGTGGTACACGCATAAGAGCATCATCATCTTTGTACACCTACATCGTCCACCCACACTGAGTTATGGCATAGTTATCTTGCTAGCTCACCTACTTAGCATGTTAACATTATTAGGGAATGCTTGTACATGATAGTTATGTTGGTTTTCACTTATCTTTTGTAGCCTTCTTTTAAGCGTAAGAAGAAGAAGAAGATTTCGGCCTTACATCCTTGTGGTTGTGTTATTGATTTGTTGTGTGAGTTTGTGTGTGCTTGTAAGAGCTCAATTTATCTCTCCTCCCCCAATCTTTTCATGGTATCAGAGCTTGGTTCAGCCTAAGGGGAGTTGAGTGTCAAGCAAATGAAGCTACAAAGATAAAGGAAGTGGTACACGCATAAGAGCATCATCATCTCTTTCCCTTCTTGGTACGACACCCCCTCAACAGCTCCAAGAGCTACACATCTTTGATTGAGAAGCTATCTTTATAGCTTTGCAATTTCTTGTAAGGTGTGTAGCAAGGAGAGAACCACATGAAAGTATATGAAAAAGGGATTAGCACATGGCATATGATGTGTAAAGGAGACATTAGGGAAAGTTTGGGATCTACAAAGGACTTTTCAAAAGAATGTTCCTTTTTCAAACTTAAAAAACAATATTTTTTTATACAAATAAACTCCAAATTTATCAAAGAGTTGGCATATTTAGAATCCACTCTTCAAGAGCTTTCGGTTGATATATATCATGATAGGGCTCTACCATGGGGAAGGAGTGATACCCAAATGGTGATTTTGAAACTGTCAAAACCATCCGTTACATTTGTTTTTGGGGGTTTCAAAACCACCTTTTGGGTATCACTCCTTCCCATAGTAGAGGCCCATCATGTTATATATCAATGTAAGCTCTTGAAGAGTAGATTCTAAATATGCCAAATTTGATAAATTTGGAGTTGATTTGTAAAAATTTTACCTCATGTCCATTTTATGAGAAAATATTCTCATGAGGATAAATTTTACCGCACACCTATTTTTTGAGAGAATATTATCATGTTGATTTCTTAGAGGGTCCTTTACACTACAAGAGATGGGGACCACATGAAGAGGGGAGAGAGCAGAGAGAGGGGACCTGGGCATGTGCATAGGGTGGACATAATTATAGTACGCAACTATGTAGCACGATGCGGCTATAGCTACACATGGCTATTTTGCTACGTCTATAGCCACCACGTGCATAGCCGTGTGCATAGACGCGAGTATAGCTAAATACTAGAAAAAACATTCAGACATTTTAGAGAGCATTCCTGAGAGTTCAAATATCTCAATATCACAAAAGAAGAAGCACCAAATGTATTGTAATACAATTAAATATGAACTAGATTAAGACTAGCAAATTGAGAAATTATTTAATGAATTAGGGTGAGCTTGGCCCAACTATATGTCATATCTTCCATCAAATCCATACATACTAATTAGTCTATCTCAAGATCCATATGTCCCATTGTTGCAAGATCAAAAAAAGATTTATCTCACTAGTAGTGGACTCAACATCATCATCATCATCTTCATTATGCTTGGATTCAATTCCTTCCTTACATTATCTTGGATAAGGACACCTTCATCTTGAATAGTTGGTGGTATCTCGCATTCTTTATCTTGTACTTGACCCTCCACATGTTCATTTTTTACTGCCACTTTGTCCATGAGCTCTTCTATTGAGATGTCAATCTCAATATGAGCTGACACTTACAATATGCTTGGGTGACAGTTTCCAGCACTTACATCACTAGCATGTTTGGTAGGATGATGACATGATAGATCTTCGGCGATGAGTGATTCTACAGCTCGACTACACCAACTACTAGTCCACCCCATTGAGTTATGGCACTCTTATCTTGCTAGATCACTCACTTAGCGAGATCACATTATGAACCGCATGTACATAGTACTTTAGTACTTATGCTGTATTTCCCTTATCTTCCCTTTTATTGAGAAGAAGAAAAAGAATCATTTTAGCCTCTCATCTTGTGTATTCTCTTCTAGGGTTTGTATCATTAGGACCTCAATGGAAGGCTTCTTGGGCCCTTTTATTTGGCAATTTAAGGGAGTCAAACCTTTTCTCTTAAGAAGAAACGTTTTCTAATTAGAAGCTTCAAAACGGCTACTTTATTCGAATTTGAATTTTGGGGGGAAAATGGAATTTAAAATCTAGCGGATAAAACCATATCATGTAACATATCTATGGAAAGCTCTTGATGCGTAGATCACGGATCTGTAATCTCCGCTCAAATCAGAGCTTGTATGTAGAAGTTATGGAGGTCCGAAAATTGTAAAATTGCCCCCCCTCCTCTTTTTGGGAAAAAAGTGCACCCTTTGACCACTCTTACACCTCTCTTAAAAACCCAACATTTCAGTCCACATGGCAACCCCCCATTTGGCTATTCCTTAATCACCTTGATTAGGCTTGGGCAAATTAAAGGGCCCAAGAAGACCCCATTCACTTCCTAATGGAGTGTGTGTGTTCTTGAAAGAGCTCAAGCTCTCTTCCTCCTTGCATATTTTCATGGTATCAAAGCCTAGGTTATGCTAAGAAGCTAAACAGTAAGCAAGAGAAACACAGGAAGCGGTACGAGGGTAAGAGCTTCATCTACTCTTTCCCCTTTGTGTTGACTACTACACCCTTGTTAGAGCTCTTTAGGAGGCACTGGCAAGTGAACTCCGATTGATGAGCTGTCTTCGCGAGAGCAAAACTTTCAGGCAACTTTAAAGTCCTTTGGACAAAGTTTTTGTGGCCGAAAATGCATTTTGGGCACATCTAGACCTCTATTTTTCAGTTCGCACAGGCGTTCATGGGCACTGCTGGGTGGTAAGTTTTGATTCTCTATAGAATTATGTTTTTAGAATTGTGGGAAGGGCAACTGGTTTTACAGACACTGGTGTACTACAAAGAGGTCTTACAGGTGGTATTAGGTGTATGTATGCAAATTGAGGTCACTAGTTGTGATAGTTTGGGTGCAATACAGTATGGCTATTGCAGAGAATACAACAGTTTGTGCAGAGGACAAACAAGAGTGCTATTTTTGGTGAATTTGTGTTGCAGACAAGATGTCGAATGATGAAATTAACCAGATTTTATAAAAATCTTGACAAGAACAACTTCCATGCTTGGAGGTTTAGATTAACAAATTTTCTTATGGGGAAAAGGCTACTAGGACTACATTGAAGTTGAACATGAGGAGGTACCAGAGATAATTGAGATTAATCCAACTGCTGCAGATGTAAGAGAATACAAGGAATGGAATCAAGGAGCAAGGAAAGTCACGTATTGGTTTTCTATTAACATATAGGACACCATGATTGGGCATATACAAGATGCCAAGTCACCCAAGGAGGCATGGGACACCTTGGTGAAGCTGTATCTAACACCAAGGCACAAAAAATTCAATTGAATAATGAGCTTCATACTGTGGAGAAGAAAAACATGTCTATGAATAATTATGCCTTGTGAAGAACAAGGGAATTATGGAATCCCGTGCATCTATTTGTGTTTCTGTTGACGATGATGATAAGGTGGAAGTATGTCTACATGGTCTTGGGCCACAGTACATGGTCTTGGGCCACAGTACAAGGCATTCAAGAGGTCTATTCAGACTCAGGATAACATTCCCAACTTTATAGATTTGGTTTCAATGTTGATCATTGAAGAAAATAGTTTGGGTAAAGACCAGTCTTCATAAAACAAAGGTAAGTTGGAGCAATAGGCCTTCTACACAAGTGCAGGTAGAGGTCGTGGCCGAAGAGGTAATCAAAATTATGGTTAACAAAACAACAGCCCCAACAACACACACGTGGAAGAGGCCATTTCAGAGGCAAGGGGAGTCAAAGAGGTCGCGAAAATTAGCAAAGGCAGTAAAATGATACATGAGGCTACTTTTATTGTGGAAAATCTGGGGATGTGTAAGCAGATTGCTATAATAAGTAAAATGACATCAAAAGTTAAAAAATGCAGCAAAATAATTATGCGTCCTCTAGCCGAAGTAATGAGGACAATGAAAGGTTGTTTGTTATGTGACATATGCTTAATGTTGTGTCATAAAATAATGTATCCGCATGCAATGATGATGTATGGTATGTGGATCCAGGTGCTTTGAACCACATGACCAGTCATGGCGTGTAGTTCAAGGATATAAAAAATCCTAAAAAGGTAGGCTTTGTTGATAAACAAGAGATGATACTACTCATCCAATCGCCCATGTTGGAAATGTTCCATTGTCTATGCATATTGGTAAGGTGAAGTATATTGGAGATGTACTTCACGTTCCAAAAATTACAAAGAATCTAGTTTTTGTAGCCAGATGATTAAGCAAGGTTTGCAGGTACACTTTAACCTTAATGGTTGTTATGTCGAAGGCTTTGAAAACAAGTGTAGGTTGGTTGCAAAAGGCAATAGAGTGGGCACGATGTTTACACTAGATGTGAATATGCCTAAAGTGAAAGCTCCAATGTTTGCAAAGGGTGCAAGAGTTGTTGCAGATATAGACATTTTTCATAAGAGAATCAGGTATGTAAATGTGCAAAGAATGAAGTCTGTGCAGACTAAAGAAATTGTGACAGGGCTGCCTAAGTTTAAAGTTGATGGTATGCAGAAAGTATGTGAAGCATGTAAATTTGGAAAGAAGACAAAGCATGTCTTTCCACATGATAGAAATGTGAGGAGGAGGAATGTACTAGATGTAGTGCATTCAGATGTATGGGGTCCTACAAAAACTACATCTATGGATGACTGTAGCTATTATGTAACATTCATTGATGATCACACGAGGAAAGTGTGGGTATATTTCATGAAGGAGAAGAGTGAAGTTTTCACTCATTTTCAAAATTTTAGAGTGATGGCTAAAAAGCAGATAGGAAAGCATGTGAAGTGTCTAAGGTCAGATAGAGGGTGTGAGTATTTATCTAATGAGTTCTCTGATTTTTTGCGGAAGAATGGCATTCAGAGAAAGTTTACATCTAGATACACTCCACAGCAAAATGGAGTTGCTGTGAGCGAAAAAAATAGGCACATTGCAGAGGTAGCACGAGCATTGATGTAAGAGACAAGAATATGCCGCATAGCTATTGTGATGAAGCTATTTTTATAGAAGTTTATATCATGAATAGGTCTCCTACTGCAAAAATACATGATGTAATGCTAGAGGAGAAATTTAGTGAAAAGAAACCTGATTTGTCTCACTTGAAAGTTTTCGGATGTATTGCCTATATGCATATGCTAGATGAGTTGCATAAGACGTTGGATACAAAGGCAGAAAATGTGTGTTTATTGGATATTTCCTTGAGCAAAAGGGATATAGATGTTATAACCCTACTTAACGTGAGTTGAGGGTAAGCAAAGATGTTGTGTTTGATGAAATGAGTAGCTAGTATGCTGCTGAAAAGATGTTGTTGGGCTTGATGTAACTAGAAATGTGATTGCACAAAATGCAACTCTATAATCAAGAGAGTCCACTTGTGTTGGGTCTGTTGATAGATAGACCATGGAGTGGCGGTCTGCATCAAAATACCAATCCTGAAAATGCAATTAGTACACTACGAAAAGGCAAAAGAGAAGGTTGGTGAGCCTCTTGGTATGCTCAAAATTTTTGTAGGGCATTCTTATGTTGATGGACAATCTAGTGGTTTGGAGCAGAGTCTTGATGATGAGCTTGGGATTCCAACTATTAGAGCACTTGGTGTAAGAAAGGCAAGAGAAGCTTCCAAAATATGTGGTAGTGATCATGGAAAATGCAAGTCAAGAAGATTCAGAAAACCTGTATATATGGCTAAAGTTGTGCAAGATGTTGAACCCACATGTTTTGAAGAAGCTATTAGGAATTTAGATTGGGAGAAAGCCATGAATGAAGAAATGGCTGCATTGGATGCAAATGAGACTTGGGACTTGGTTCCACTACCTGAGGACAAGAAGGCTATTGGATGAATGTGGGTGTACAAAATAAAGCACAACTCAGATGGAAGTATTAGCACATATAAAGCAAGATTGCTTGCCAAAGGTTATGTTCAAACTTATGGCATTGATTATGAGGAGATGTTGAGCCTCCGTTCAGCCCCATTGCCAAGATGGCAACCGTGAGAGCTATTATTGCGGGGTTGCATAAAAAGGATGGGTTTTACAACAAATGGATGTTAAGAATGCATTCTTACATGATGATTTGCAAGAAGAAGTGTATATGGAGTAGCCACCAGGTTATGAAGATGTGGGTCACCCTATATTTTTATGCAAGTTGCATAAAGCTTTATAAGGCTTGAAACAGGCACCGAGAGCATGTCATGATAAGATAGCACAATATCTTATCACCATTGGTTTTCATGTGGTAGATTCTGATCATTCACTCTATGTGTGAAAGAGTGATAAGAGCCTTATGTCCATCACAATCTATGTGGATGACTTGATTGTAAGGGTTGATAGTGAAGAGGAAGTGGAGAGTGTGAAATGTCTTCTGAAGTAAAAATTTGACATGAAGGATTTGGGATAGCTAATGTACTTCATTGGCATTGAGATTATTAGGATGGCCAAGGGCATATGGCTTTCACAAAGGCAGTATGCATTGGACATGTTGTCTAAATATGGTATGGCTAGTTGTAAGCCAATTTCTATGTCATTAGATTCAAATTCTATGGCAAGTGCTGTTGCAGGTGAGATTTTGGAGAACCCCACTATGTACAAGAAGATAGTAGGTAGCTTGATTTACATGACGATCACCAGGCTAGATTTGAACTATACAGTTGGATTGAAGAGTCAATTTATGCAGGTTCCTCGGAAGCCACATTTGGATTGAAGAGTTTCCTGGCTCATAGTACTACCTTGCAATATATTCACTTATAAAAATCAAAATGGAATCTCCGTTGAAGATCAGCAAGATCAACCAATAGATTCATATAAAAGAGCCATGGACCCATCGGTTGAGGACTGTGAAATCCCCCGTTCCCACCGAGCAATAGATTCGGGATACTAGCAGCGGAAGTAGAACTTCTCGCGCGGAACAGGGGTCCCACATTCGGGGCCTCGCCCACGGATATCCGGACAAGAGACTAATCCATCGGTTTTTCCAAAACCGGACCCGGAAAAACTTCCCTTACCCGGAAAGCACGGGCGATTCCACCAAGATAACTTTTTACTCTAACGTAGTCAAGACCATTACTGATCAAGCTGATCCAATTGCACCTATAAAGGTACTCGTTGTTCGGATCAAGGAAGAAACTTGCACTTGGATCATTGGAATCAACGCTTTTTTCCCCATCAAGAGGCACAGCCGTTGATTCCTATCCATAGAACAATTACTATCCGGGATTTACTTTATCTATCGTAATAACAAAAATTTAGTCTCGATTTACGGATCCATCAGTCCAGCCTAACCCCATCCAATCCCATGGGTTAGCCAACCGCCCAACCACTGTAGTGATGGGATCCAATTTGGAATTTGGTTAGGTTTTGTCCCGGGTACCAAGGAAAAGAGTTCCAAGGCCCCCTAGCCGGAATTTCATGCAAACATAAAACTAGCCACACCACTTACACACCCAATATGAAAATTGCCTTTTTCTTAGCATCAGCTAACTTTAAAACAATCCTTTAATGAAACCATAGTACCACTGATCACAATCTCCCAATTTATCCAGTTGATTCATAATTTCCCATCATTCCTTCATCAGAGTATCTATGGCATCATTGGCAACTAGAACGCTCACCACCTGTCCCCACATGGGCCTTTTCAATAGCTCCTAGCCCATAATACTCGGCAAGATAATCACTTATAAAAATCAAGATGGACTCTCGTTGAAGATCAGCAAGATCAACCAACAGATCCATATAAAGAGCCATGAACTCATCCATTGAAGACCAGCAAGGTCAGCAACCAGATCCATGCTCGGTTTCACAAAACAACTCTTACTCCTTGTTCCAATATCTTCCACGACGCACGTGTGGGTATCTTCGGCGACCCAGAGCCCGAGCACCGTATGGTCAGCACCCTCTAGGATCCTTCGCAGGTGACCTAGCGCTTCACTCATAGGCCGCTTCCTTGGTCCCTCATCCACCGTACCGGAAGCTCACCATTTAAATCGAGCCGAGGCTGGTCAAGACCTCGGTCGACCTTGCTACGCGAGACGTCCTCCATTGACTCTCCGTCTCAGCAGTTGCAACTTTAACAGTTAGGTCTTCATGACCTTAATCCACAAGACGATCAAAATGCTTCCCCAGCATTCTTGACATAAAACAGTCATTTACAAACAGTCACAAAATACAGTTTCTAAATCGAACTCTCGTCTTTCCACATTATCTTTCCTTAGTCCACATTACTTATTCCACATTCCATTCAATGTGTACTCATTCTCATCCATTTCCTCATATCGACAACACATTATTTCACATACACATTCACATTCACATCCATACATCTACATTTACATGCATACATCCATTTTCACATCCTCATTTATACATCCACATCCCATATCCTCATTCATACATACACATCCATATCCACATCCATACATCCACATCCATATCCACATCCATACATCCACATCCACATCCACATCCACATTCACATCCATACATCCACATCTACATGCATACTCCATTTTCACATCCTCATTTATACATCCACATCCCATATCTACATTCATACATACACATCCATATCCACATCCATACATCCACATCCACATTCATATTCACATCCATATATCCACATCTACATGCATACATCCATTATCACGTCCTCATTCATACATCTACATCCACATACATCCACATCCACATTCCCATTCACATCTATACATCCACATCTACATCCACATTCACATACATCCACATCCACATTCCCATTCACATCTATACATCCACATCTACATCCACATTCACATACATCCACATCCACATTCCCATTCACATACATCCACATCCACATTCCCATTCACATCTATACATCCACATTCCCATTCACATCTATACATCCACATCTACATCCACATACATACATACATCCACATCCACATTCTCATTCACATCTATACATCCACATCTACATCCACATTCACATCCACATTTCCATTCACATCTATACATCCACATCTACATCCACATTCACATCACATCCACATTCCCATTCACATCTATACATCCACATCTACATCCACATTCACATCTATACATATACATATACATCTTCATGCATACATCCATTTTCACATTCATACATCCATACTCCCATCTCCACATCCACACATCCACATACATACATCCACATCCACATTCCCATTCACATCTATACATCCACATCCACATTCCCATTCACATCTATACATCCACATCTACATCCACATTCACATCTATGCATATACATCTTCATGCATACATCCATTTTCACATTCATACATCCATACTCCCATCTCCACATCCACACATCCACATACATACATCCACATCCACATTCCCATTCACATCTATACATCCACATCTACATCCACATTCACATCCACATTCCCATTCACATCTATACATCCACATCTACATCCACATTCACATCTATGCATATACATCTTCATGCATACATCCATTTTCACATTCATACATCCATACTCCCATCTCCACATCCACACATCCACATACATACATCCACATCCACATTCCCATTCACATCTATACATCCACATCTACATCAACATTCACATTCATACATATACATCTACATCAACATTCACATTCATACATATACATCTACATGTATACATCCACATCACATTCATACAACCATATTACATCCATTCTTCTCCTAATACATCCCATATACATCTTAACACATCCTAACTCATCTTAACACATTCTATCACATCTTATCACATCTTTTTACATCTCATACACCTCTTATCACATCCTATCACTTTCCATACGCATCTTATCAAATCTTATCACATCTCATACACCTCTTATCACATCTTATCACATTTCATATCTTTTTTAAGAGAATTCTTATATTTGATATAAGATTTCTCTACACATTTATTTATGCATAAATTCCATTTAAGGAGACTAACACTTTCGAAATTAAAATCAATCTTTATGCATCTTCTTATGCATAAATTCAATTTGGTAGGAATTACACTTTTAGAATAGGAGAACTTCTCTTATGCATCTAAGTTATGCATAAAATCCATTTATGAGGAAAATCACACTTTTAGTATAAAAAGAATATCTTTTATGCATACCTCTATGCATGAAATCCAATATGATAAAAGTAACACTCTTACAATAAAATAATCAACTTTTATGCATACCTCTATGCATGAAATTCAATCATGATAAAAGTCACACTTTTATAATAAAATAATCAACCTTTATGCATATCTCTATGCATGAAATTCAATATAATAAAAGACACACTTTTATAATAAGATAATAAACTTTTATGCATACCTTTATGCATGAAATTCAAATATGATAAAAGTAACACTTTTGATATAAAAATTTATCCATTATGTATACTTCTATGCATGAAATAAAAATGATAAAAGTAACACTTTTGATATAAAAATTTAACCATTATGCATACTTCTAAAAATGATAAAAGTAACACTTTTGATATAAAAATTTATCCTTTATGCATACTTCTATGCATGAAAATAAAAATGATAAAAAATAACACTTTTGATATAAAAATTTATCCTTTATGCATACTTCTATGCATGAAAATAAAATTGATAAAAATAACACTTTTGATATAAAAATTTATCCATTATGCATACTTCTATGCATGAAAATAAAAATGGTAAAAGTAACACTTTTGATATAAAAATTTATCCATTATGCATACTTCTATGCATGAAAATAAAAATGGTAAAAATAACACTTTTGATATAAAAATTTATCCATTATGCATACTTCTATGCATGAAATAAAAATGGTAAAAGTAACACTTTTGATATAAAAATTTAATCATTATGCATACTTCTATGCATGAAAATAAAAATGGTAAAAGTAACACTTTTGATATAAAAATTTAATCATTATGCATACTTCTATGCATGAAATAAAAATGATAAAAGTAAAACTTTTGATATAAAAATTTATCCTTTATGCATACTTCTATGCATGAAAATAAAAATGATAAAAATAACACTTTTGATATAAAAATTTATCCTTTATGCATACTTCTATGCATGAAAATAAAATTGATAAAAAAAACACTTTTGATATAAAAATTTATCCATTATGCATACTTCTATGCATGAAAATAAAAATGGTAAAAGTAACACTTTTGATATAAAAATTTATCCTTTATGCATACTTCTATGCATGAAAATAAAAATGGTAAAAATAACACTTTTGATATAAAAATTTATCCATTATGCATACTTCTATGCATGAAATAAAAATGGTAAAAGTAACACTTTTGATATAAAAATTTAATCATTATGCATACTTCTATGCATGAAAATAAAAATGGTAAAAGTAACACTTTTGATATAAAAATTTATCCATTATGCATACTTCTATGCATGAAAATAAAAATGGTAAAAATAACACTTTTGATATAAAAATTTATCCATTATGCATACTTCTATGCATGAAAATAAAAATGGTAAAAATAACACTTTTGATATAAAAATTTATCCATTATGCATACTTCTATGCATGAAATAAAAATGGTAAAAATAACACTTTTGATATAAAAACTTATCCTTTATGCATGATATTAAAATTTAATTTCTCCATGATTATAATGAAATTCTTTCAATTAATCTAGGATGATAATTCCTAGAGTATGGTAGGAAGTCCTCTTTTTATGCTTTGAATGAAATTATTTTATGCATAATTTTTAAAAATTTTGCCATAGCTCCGCTGCTATGACTGATAAATCTCAATTTTTCTAAGGGATAAAGCTTATCATTAAGAAAATAATTAAAATGATCTCTAATTGGATTATCAATCCATAATGGATTGAATCATTAATATACATAAACTAAAAGCATAGAAAAAAGCCATTAATTTGGCCTCAAGCATAGCTTAATCTTGGGTTAAGGAAAAGCTTTATGAAAAGCTTGATTTGGATAGAGAATGGGTCATGAGTATGACCATTTCTTGAGTGAGAGAGAGAGAAATTACATAAAAACCATTAGAATTTAAACATAAATGAAAATTAACTTCAATAGCATTTATTAAATTATGTAACTCTTCGCTACTATTCACCAATTAACTTCAATAGCATTTAAAAAACCATACCAATTAAGCTTCTCAAGCTTGAGAGGGGTTGAGAAGAGAGAAACATTGAGAAATTATAGAAAAGATAAATATTCACTAATTACCTTACAAATTGCTTGATTCTTTGTTCACGGTAGAGGCCCCCAACCAATCAATTGGTTAAGTATGTTGATGGAGCCACTAATGGGGATTGAAGAAGAGGGAAGCTCCAAAAACTAGTGAATTATTAAATGAATTCACAGTTTCTGGCTTAGGTGGAGTAGAGTAACGATGCATAAACACTATATATTTTTCAACAAGGGGGAGGCTTCTATTTATAGGAAAAATTGAGCTCCTAACCAAACAAACTGATTCTAGAATTTTCTAAATCAGTTTGGTCAATATTTGACCATTTTTAGATCAGTTAAGCTAACTTTTTGGAACTAGACTTGAATGAGGAGAGAGGAGAGATGAAATATCTCAATTTTTATGAGTTTAAAACTCATTCAAGCATGTGAAATATGCACCTCCTTTAAAGAACTCCCCTTCCTTACATATGTGTCATAATGGAATCATTTTAATATTGCTCATAGTTTTTTTACTAATAAACCTTGTACATTTTCAACTCTTCATCTTATGTGAAATATGCACCTCCTTTAAAGAACTCCCCTTCCTTACATATGTGTCATAATAGAATCATTTTAATATTGCTCATAGTTTTTTACTAATAAACCTTGTACATTTTCAACTCTTCATCTTATGTGAGCATTTACTCATTTTTGGATACCCAAAATATCTCATATTTTTAATATTGCTCATAGTTTTTTACTAATAAACCTAGTACATTTTCAACTCTTCATCTTATGTGAGCATTTAAGGGACTCCCCTTCCTTACATATGTGTCATAATAAAATCATTATACCCAAAATATCTCATATTTTTAATATTGCACATAGTTTTTTACTAATAAACCTTGTACATTTTCAACTCTTCACCTCATGTGAGCATTTACTCATTTTTGGGTATTTTCTTTTTACAAGTTGGATTTATCTCCTCCCTACACATGGATTGATGCTATTGGTCCATAGGAACCTTAATTGGACCATAGTCTAAAGATTTCTGAAAATCTAGACCCTTAGGCTAAGGTTCTTTATAGCTATTTTCAATTAATTCCAATTGCACATTGGAAAATTCTTTTTGAATTTCTGTTTCAGGGGAACTCATCTGAATTAGAAGAGATATTTTTCTATCCAAAAATATTCAAAATCTGAATATTCTCTCTCTAGAATATTTTTCTCTCTCTAGGCTAAAACAGATAGAAACAAGGTCTTTATATTTCTGAAGAGGGATTGATTACAGGGAAAGATACTAGACATCAAAAAGGGGGTGGGGGAGGAATCTTACATTCTACCCCACTTAAAAAATGCGAGATGTCCTCATCTCGCAAACTGGGATAATTTCGCAAGATGTACGAATATGAGACTTAGAGAAAAATTTTAATCAAGATTAACCACCAAGAAACGTCTTAAAGAGAGCAAGATTCAAAATAAGAACAAGATTTAAACTTTATTCATTCTCGAAACTTATACAGTAAAGATAGAAGAACTCTTTACACTTCCATAAGCCCGTCCATCATATGATCACAAAAGCAGCCCTCACAAGCTGCACAAGTATAAGGTAACTCATCTATGGGAATAATTCTGTTGGTTATTGATGTACCTATCTCAGTGGTATGAGGTGATCTAACAAAAGGACCTCTGAGAGGCAAGCCAAAAACGGGATAAAGGCATATCTTCTCATGAGGAAGAAAACATGCCAGTAAGAAGACCCGCTCAGAAAACCCAAGATGCCTTGATCTCATGACACAGTAATATCGGGGACCCAAACCCAAAGCTTCAATAACCATGGCCAAGCGGACATTGTTACGAAAGTGCTGCTGACCCCAGGGTGTTACCCTAGTTATGTTTTGATAGGTCCGCCATTTGGTTTGCGCTACAGAAGTTCCCAAGTGAGGGAAAAGTGAGCGCTCATACTGCTCTATAAAATCCTTCTTCACAGATTCACTTGCGTCTTGAAGGTGAGGAATCATTATGGATAAAACTAGTTCTTGTTGCCAAGCCATGAAGAAGATTAAGAAAGAAAGGAGATCGATGGAAGTAAGATTACTGTGAGCGACAAGTAAAAGTTACGACTTATATAAAGGAAGGAGCTAGCGTAACTTAGAAGCCAACGGTAACTTGCCACTGAAGTTTTACAGTCTTTCCATGATTTGGGTTTGACACATTTTTCTATAGAAGGCATTAAGAATTTTGAGATGAAGAGATAAAAGAAGCTTGTAGGCTAAGTCACCTACTTTCATTGAATTCAGATATAAGGCTCACAATATCTGGGGGATAACTTCTTAAACTCCCCAATAGATAAAGAACTTCTTTTGGGCCGTACTCGAATGAAGACCAAAACCTTGGTATCCAAAACACCGATTCTCACTTCTGAACTCATTGTTCTAAATCCTTAAAACAGGTGGGACTCCTGAGAAGTATTCTAGGAAAAGGGTCTTTCTTTTTTAAACAGAATCTTTCTTTTATTTTAGAGAGGGAATAATTATAAGATCAAAAAGGGAGATTCTTACTCCTATATACCTCGAAGGTTGGGGAGGAATCTTACATTCTACCCCACTTAAAAAAGTGCGAGATGTCCTCATCTCGCAAGGTAGAGGATAACTCTTTTTCTTAAGATCCAATTTTATTCTGGGGTTCCTTATATTTTGGTCAACCCAACAGAATACTGGGATAAATATCCCTTAGAACTCATCAACAATTCATTCAGATCATATCATTCATATCTTTAACATGATAATGGTCCATTAGACCGAAAAATTTCCTTCTGATCATTCCTCCACGGGAATTTTAGTCAAGTAAGTTCTCAATTTGTCATCCCTTAACTTGATCTAACGGTCAAGTATTAATAGTAGCAAACTGACAGCACAATCCACTAATCTTATAGTGATTTGCTGAAATCATTATCATCATTCTAGTTATGAATATCATCACAAAGACTCGTCCCATTCATCCTCATTGAGGTTTCGCTCATCTTATTACATTTCAACCAATTTTCAGGGATCATCATTTTTCAATCAGAATCCGAATCAATTCATCAATTCTCAAACAGAATTAAAAAACATATCAACCACATTCGAAATCCTCCTCTGGATAGCATTAACGCTTATAATTTCAAGTCTTAGATTTACTCGTATATACTGTCAGTAAAGAGCTGCAGTATACTCTCGGTATATATGGGTAGTCACGGCCCTTGGAATTATAAGGTAAATACCATCATGTCTAGGCCTCAAGCAAGTCAGGGATTCTATATAATTGCGGTACTTCCATCTGAAGACCCAATTACCAAATTACAAATTTTAGTTTGAATATCAAATTATATGACTTATATCACACAATTACAACCTTTTTGTGTTTCTTGATAAATTTTTGACATATTTGTCTTCTCAGTTGATCTTTATTAACCAAATGCTCTGATACCAACTGTGAAATCCCCCGTTCCCACCGAGCAATAGATTCGGGATACTAGCAGCGGAAGTAGAACTTCTCGCGCGGAACAGGGGTCCCACATTCGGGGCCTCGCCCACGGATATCCGGACAAGAGACTAATCCATCGGTTTTTCCAAAACCGGACCCGGAAAAACTTCCCTTACCCGGAAAGCACGGGCGATTCCACCAGGATAACTTTTTACTCTAACGTACTCAAGACCATTACTGATCAAGCTGATCCAATTGCACCTATAAAGGTACTCGTTGTTCGGATCAAGGAAGAAACTTGCACTTGGATCATTGGAATCAACGCTTTTTTCCCCATCAAGAGGCACAGCCGTTGATTCCTATCCATAGAACAATTACTATCCGGGAATTACTTTATCTATCGTAATAACAAAAATTTAGTCTCGATTTACGGATCCATCAGTCCAGCCTAACCCCATCCGATCCCATGGGTTAGCCAACCGCCCAACCACTGTAGTGATGGGATCCAATTTGGAATTTGGTTAGGTTTTGTCCCGGGTACCAAGGAAAAGAGTTCCAAGGCCCCCTAGCCGGAATTTCATGCAAACATAAAACTAGCCACACCACTTACACACCCAATATGAAAATTGCCATTTTCTTAGCATCAGCTAACTTTAAAACAATCCTTTAATGAAACCATAGTACCACTGATCACAATCTCCCAATTTATCCAGTTGATTCATAATTTCCCATCATTCCTTCATCAGAGTATCTATGGCATCATTGGCAACTAGAACGCTCACCACCTGTCCCCACATGGGCCTTTTCAATAGCTCCTAGCCCATAATACTCGGCAAGATAATCACTTATAAAAATCAAGATGGACTCTCATTGAAGATCAGCAAGATCAACCAACAGATCCATATAAAGAGCCATGGACTCATCCATTGAAGACCAGCAAGGTCAGCAACCAGATCCATGCTCGGTTTCACAAAACAACTCTTACTCCTTGTTCCAATATCTTCCACGACGCACGTGTGGGTATCTTCGGCGACCCAGAGCCCGAGCACCGTATGGTCAGCACCCTCTAGGATCCTTCGCAGGTGACCTAGCGCTTCACTCATAGGCCGCTTCCTTGGTCCATCATCCACCGTACCGGAAGCTCACCATTTAAATCGAACCGAGGCTGGTCAAGACCTCGGTCGACCTTGCTACGCGAGACGTCCTCCATTGACTCTCCGTCTCAGCAGTTGCAACTTTAACAGTTAGGTCTTCATGACCTTAATCCACAAGACGATCAAAATGCTTCCCCAGCATTCTTGACATAAAACAGTCATTTACAAACAGTCACAAAATACAGTTTCTAAATCGAACTCTCGTCTTTCCACATTATCTTTCCTTAGTCCACATTACTTATTCCACATTCCATTCAATGTGTACTCATTCTCATCCATTTCCTCATATCGACGACACATTATTTCACATACACATTCACATTCACATCCATACATCTACATTTACATGCATACATCCATTTTCACATCCTCATTTATACATCCACATCCCATATCCTCATTCATACATACACATCCATATCCACATCCACATCCATACATCCACATCCACATCCACATCCACATCCACATCCATACATCCACATCCATACATCCACATCCACATCCACATTCACATCCATACATCCACATCTACATGCATACTCCATTTTCACATCCTCATTTATACATCCACATCCCATATCTACATTCATACATACACATCCATATCCACATCCATACATCCACATTCACATTCATATTCACATCCATATATCCACATCTACATGCATACATCCATTATCACGTCCTCATTCATACATCTACATCCACATACATCCACATCCACATTCCCATTCACATCTATACATCCACATCTACATCCACATTCACATACATCCACATCCACATTCCCATTCACATCTATACATCCACATCTACATCCACATTCACATACATCCACATCCACATTCCCATTCACATCTATACATCCACATCTACATCCACATACATACATACATCCACATCCACATTCTCATTCACATCTGTACATCCACATCTACATCCACATTCACATCCACATTCCCATTCACATCTATACATCCACATCTACATCCACATTCACATCTATACATATACATCTTCATGCATACATCCATTTTCACATTCATACATCCATACTCCCATCTCCACATCCACACATCCACATACATACATCCACATCCACATTCCCATTCACATCTATACATCCACATCCACATTCCCATTCACATCTATACATCCACATCTACATCCACATTCACATCTATGCATATACATCTTCATGCATACATCCATTTTCACATTCATACATCCATACTCCCATCTCCACATCCACACATCCACATACATACATCCACATCCACATTTCCATTCACATCTATACATCCACATCTACATCCACATTCACATCCACATTCCCATTCACATCTATACATCCACATCTACATCCACATTCACATCTATGCATATACATCTTCATGCATACATCCATTTTCACATTCATACATCCATACTCCCATCTCCACATCCACACATCCACATACATACATCCACATCCACATTCCCATTCACATCTATACATCCACATCTACATCAACATTCACATTCATACATATACATCTACATCAACATTCACATTCATACATATACATCTACATGTATACATCCACATCACATTCATACAACCATATTACATCCATTCTCCTCCTAATACATCCCATATACATCTTAACACATCCTAACTCATCTTAACACATTCTATCACATCTCATACACATCTTATCACATCTTTTTACATCTCATACACCTCTTATCACATCCTATCACTTTCCATACGCATCTTATCAAATCTTATCACATCTCATACACCTCTTATCACATCTTATCACATTTCATATCTTTTTTAAGAGAATTCTTATATTTGATATAAGATTTCTCTACACATTTATTTATGCATAAATTCCATTTAAGGAGACTAACACTTTCGAAATTAAAATCAATCTTTATGCATCTTCTTATGCATAAATTCAATTTGGTAGGAATTACACTTTTAGAATAGGAGAACTTCTCTTATGCATCTAAGTTATGCATAAAATCCATTTATGAGGAAAATCACACTTTTAGTATAAAAAGAATATCTTTTATGCATACCTCTATGCATGAAATCCAATATGATAAAAGTAACACTCTTACAATAAAATAATCAACTTTTATGCATACCTCTATGCATGAAATTCAATCATGATAAAAGTCACACTTTTATAATAAAATAATCAACCTTTATGCATACCTCTATGCATGAAATTCAATATAATAAAAGACACACTTTTATAATAAGATAATCAACTTTTATGCATACCTTTATGCATGAAATTCAAATATGATAAAAGTAACACTTTTGATATAAAAATTTATCCATTATGTATACTTCTATGCATGAAATAAAAATGATAAAAGTAACACTTTTGATATAAAAATTTAACCATTATGCACACTTCTAAAAATGATAAAAGTAACACTTTTGATATAAAAATTTATCCTTTATGCATACTTCTATGCATGAAAATAAAAATGATAAAAATAACACTTTTGATATAAAAATTTATCCTTTATGCATACTTCTATGCATGAAAATAAAATTGATAAAAATAACACTTTTGATATAAAAATTTATCCATTATGCATACTTCTATGCATGAAAATAAAAATGGTAAAAGTAACACTTTTGATATAAAAATTTATCCATTATGCATACTTCTATGCATGAAAATAAAAATGGTAAAAATAACACTTTTGATATAAAAATTTATCCATTATGCATACTTCTATGCATGAAATAAAAATGGTAAAAGTAACACTTTTGATATAAAAATTTAATCATTATGCATACTTCTATGCATGAAAATAAAAATGATAAAAGTAACACTTTTGATATAAAAATTTAATCATTATGCATACTTCTATGCATGAAATAAAAATGATAAAAGTAACACTTTTGATATAAAAATTTATCCTTTATGCAAACTTCTATGCATGAAAATAAAAATGATAAAAATAACACTTTTGATATAAAAATTTATCCTTTATGCATACTTCTATGCATGAAATTAAAATTGATAAAAATAACACTTTTGATATAAAAATTTATCCATTATGCATACTTCTATGCATGAAAATAAAAATGGTAAAAGTAACACTTTTGATATAAAAATTTATCCATTATGCATACTTCTATGCATGAAAATAAAAATGGTAAAAATAACACTTTTGATATAAAAATTTATCCATTATGCATACTTCTATGCATGAAATAAAAATGGTAAAAGTAACACTTTTGATATAAAAATTTAATCATTATGCATACTTCTATGCATGAAAATAAAAATGGTAAAAGTAACACTTTTGATATAAAAATTTATCCATTATGCATACTTCTATGCATGAAAATAAAAATGGTAAAAATAACACTTTTGATATAAAAATTTATCCATTATGCATACTTCTATGCATGAAAATAAAAATGGTAAAAATAACACTTTTGATATAAAAATTTATCCATTATGCATACTTCTATGCATGAAATAAAAATGGTAAAAATAACACTTTTGATATAAAAACTTATCCTTTATGCATGATATTAAAATTTAATTTCTCCATGATTATAATGAAATTCTTTCAATTAATCTAGGATGATAATTCCTAGAATATGGTAGGAAGTCCTCTTTTTATGCTTTGAATGAAATTATTTTATGCATAATTTTTAAAAATTTTGCCATAGCTCCGCTGCTATGACTGATAAATCTCAATTTTTCTAAGGGATAAAGCTTATCATTAAGAAAATAATTAAAATGATCTCTAATTGGATTATCAATCCATAATGGATTGAATCATTAATATACATAAACTAAAAGCATAGAAAAAAGCCATTAATTTGGCCTCAAGCATAGCTTAATCTTGGGTTAAGGAAAAGCTTTATGAAAAGCTTGATTTGGATAGAGAATGGGTCATGAGTATGACCATTTCTTGAGTGAGAGAGAGAGAAATTACATAAAAACCATTAGAATTTAAACATAAATGAAAATTAACTTCAATAGCATTTATTAAATTATGTAACTCTTCGCTACTATTCACCAATTAACTTCAATAGCATTTAAAAAACCATACCAATTAAGCTTCTCAAGCTTGAGAGGGGTTGAGAAGAGAGAAACATTGAGAAATTATAGAAAAGATAAATATTCACTAATTACCTTACAAATTGCTTGATTCTTTGTTCACGGTAGAGGCCCCCAACCAATCAATTGGTTAAGTATGTTGATGGAGCCACTAATGGGGATTGAAGAAGAGGGAAGCTCCAAAAACTAGTGAATTATTAAATGAATTCACAGTTTCTGGCTTAGGTGGAGTAGAGTAACGATGCATAAACACTATATATTTTTCAACAAGGGGGAGGCTTCTATTTATAGGAAAAATTGAGCTCCTAACCAAACAAACTGATTCTAGAATTTTCTAAATCAGTTTGGTCAATATTTGACCATTTTTAGATCAGTTAAGCTAACTTTTTGGAACTAGACTTGAATGAGGAGAGAGGAGAGATGAAATATCTCAATTTTTATGAGTTTAAAACTCATTCAAGCATGTGAAATATGCACCTCCTTTAAAGAACTCCCCTTCCTTACATATGTGTCATAATGGAATCATTTTAATATTGCTCATAGTTTTTTTACTAATAAACCTTGTACATTTTCAACTCTTCATCTTATGTGAAATATGCACCTCCTTTAAAGAACTCCCCTTCCTTACATATGTGTCATAATAGAATCATTTTAATATTGCTCATAGTTTTTTACTAATAAACCTTGTACATTTTCAACTCTTCATCTTATGTGAGCATTTACTCATTTTTGGATACCCAAAATATCTCATATTTTTAATATTGCTCATAGTTTTTTACTAATAAACCTAGTACATTTTCAACTCTTCATCTTATGTGAGCATTTAAGGGACTCCCCTTCCTTACATATGTGTCATAATAAAATCATTATACCCAAAATATCTCATATTTTTAATATTGCACATAGTTTTTTACTAATAAACCTTGTACATTTTCAACTCTTCACCTCATGTGAGCATTTACTCATTTTTGGGTATTTTCTTTTTACAAGTTGGATTTATCTCCTCCCTACACATGGATTGATGCTATTGGTCCATAGGAACCTTAATTGGACCATAGTCTAAAGATTTCTGAAAATCTAGACCCTTAGGCTAAGGTTCTTTATAGCTATTTTCAATTAATTCCAATTGCACATTGGAAAATTCTTTTTGAATTTCTGTTTCAGGGGAACTCATCTGAATTAGAAGAGATATTTTTCTATCCAAAAATATTCAAAATCTGAATATTCTCTCTCTAGAATATTTTTCTCTCTCTAGGCTAAAACAGATAGAAACAAGGTCTTTATATTTCTAAAGAGGGATTGATTACAGGGAAAGATACTAGACATCAAAAAGGGGGTGGGGGAGGAATCTTACAAGGACCAGCAAGGTCAATCAACCAGATCCATGCCCGAATTCACAAACAACTCTTACTCCTTGATCCAATATCTTCCCCAATGCACGTGTGGGTATCTTTGGCGACCCAGAGCCCGAGCACTGTATGGTCAGCACCCTCTAGGATCCTTCGCAGGAGGTCACCTAGCGCTTCACTCATAGGCCGCTTCTTTAGTCCCTCATCCACCGTAGTGGAAGCTCACTAGGCTGGTCAAGACCTCGGCCGACCTTGCTACAAGAGACGTCCTCCATTGACTCTCCATCAGCTTTTGCAACTTTATCAGTTAGGCCCACGACCTCTCTCACAAGACGTCCTCCATTGACTCTCCATCAGCTTTTGCAACTTTATCAGTTAGGCCCACGACCTCACTCACAAGACGGTCAAAATGTTTCCCCAGCATTCTTGACATAAAACAGTCATTTGAAAACAAGTCATAAATACAGTTTCTATAACGAACTCGTCTTTCCAGATTGTTCCACATCAATCCACATTATTGAATCCACATCCATTTCATATGTATTCCCATTCTCATCCAATCACATCATTTTCATCTCATCACATCTTTCCTCATTTATCCTCATCAGATCTCATCCACTCGCATCTACCCATATTCACATCACATTCATTCACATCTCATCCATTTATATCTACCCCAATCCATATCACATCACATCACATCCGTTTCACCTCACATCTTATTCATTCACATTTATCCCGATTCACATTCCATCACATCTCATCCATTCACATCACATCTCATTCATTCACATCTATCCCGTTTCACATCACATCACATCCCATTCATTCACATCTATCCCGTTTCACATCACATCACATCCCATTCACTCACATCTATCCATTTCACATCACATCACCTCCATCCATTCACATCCATCACATCGCATTCATTCACATCCATTCATTCACATCCATCACATTACATTCATTCACATCCATCGCATCACACTCATTCACATCCATCACATCACATTCATCACATCCATTCACATCCATCACATCACATTCTTTCACATCCATCACATCACATTCATTCATATCCATCATATTCATTCTCATCACCATCCCATCACATACATTCTATCCACATAACATCACATCACATCACATCACATCTATCCACATCATATCTCATTCATACATATCTCATCTCATTCATCCACATCCATCCAATTGTTCACATGTACGACTACCCACATCTATCTATACATTCATATCTATCACTTCAGATCCACCTATATTCATGTCACATCGCATCTCTTTACATCACATCACATTCTTTCGCATACACATCCACATTCATTCTTTCACATACACATCCACATCCATTCTTTCACATACATCCACATCCATTCTTTCACATACACATCCACATCCATTCTCACATACATCCACATCCATTCTTCACATACACATTCACATCCCTTCTTTCACATACATCCACATCCATTCTTTCACATACATATCCACATCCATTCTTCACATACACATCCACATCCATTATTCACATACACATCCACATCCATTATTCACATACACATCCACATCCATTCTTCACATACACATTCACATCCATTCTTCTTATCCATTCTTCAAATACACATCCACATCCATTCTTTCTCACATGCATCTACATCCATTCTTCACATACACATTTACATCCATTATTTCACATACATCCACATCCATTCTTTCACCTACATATCCACATCCATTCTTCACATACACATACACATCCACATTCATTCTTTCACATACATATCCACATCCGTTCTTCACATACGCATACACATCCACATTCATTCTTTCACATACATATCCACATCCATTCTTCACATACACATTCACATCCATTCTTCACATACACATCCACATCCATTCTTGACATACACATTCACATCCATTCTTTCACATACATCCATATCCATGCTTTCACATACATATCCACATCCATTCTTCACATACACATTGACATCCATTCTTTCACATACATATCCACATCCATTCTTTCACATTCATCCACATCCATTCTTTCACATACACATCCACATCCATTCTTTCACATCCACCCACATCCATTATTCACATACACATTCATATCCATTCTTTCACATACATCCACATCCATTCTTTCACATACACATTCACATCCATTCTTTCACATACATCCACATACATTCTTTCACATACATATCCACATCCATTCTTCACATACACATCCACATCCATTCTTCACATACACATTCACATCCATTCTTTCCTCGAAACTGACAAAAGAGTTTGGTCTTGGTCATAGTCTGATTCAAGGTTCGAGTCGGATAAGATTTTTCCTGAACTATCTTTCTCGAAAAGGTTTGATAATTCAGTTACTATTTTACTGAATTTCTTTCTTTGAATATTCACTTAACTAATTTCTAAATTAGTTACGAATTCCAAGAGCAATAGATTAATCATTTATCTGAATATTTCGATCTCGACGATAGACTTCTTGATTTTTTTTAACAATTCTTGTGAATATAAAACGATAGAAATTTCTCTCTTAGAGTATTTAATTATTCATTTATCAAATACTCATAGAATTTAAAAGAATTCTAATTTTGATATAAAAATTCTTTATGCATCTATTTATGCATAAAAATAAACTTCAATGGGAATAACACTTTTATTACAAAAAATCCTTTTATGCATCTGTTTATACATAAAATCAAATTTAATAGAAATAACACTTTTAAAATAAAAAGAATTTCTTTATGCATCTATTTATGCATAAAAATTAATTTTTATAAGAATAACACTTTTATAATAAAAAATTCCTCTATGCATCTTTCTATGCATAAAAATCAATTTTTAATAAGAATAACACTTTTATAATTAAAAAATCCTTTATGCATCTTTCTATGCATAAAAATTATTTTTAATAAGAATAACACTTTTATAATTAAAAAATTTTCTTTATACATCTTTCTATGCATAGAATCAAATTTAATAAGAATAACACTTTTGTAATAAAACAAATTCCATTATGCATCTTTCTATGCATAGAAATCAAATTTAATAAGAATAACACTTTTATAATTAAAAGAAATTCCATTATACATATTTCTATGCATAGAAATCAAATTTAATAAGAATAACACTTTTGTAATAAAAAAATTCCATTATGCATCTTTCTATCCATAGAAATCAAATTTAATAAGAATAACACTTTTATAATTAAAAAAATCCATTATGCATCTTTCTATGCATAGAAATCAAATTTAATAATTAATATCAGTGATATCCATGCATATTCATAGGTGAATATGTACATGGGAATATTTCTTTCAGATATAAAAATGGTGGGAATTACTTTTTTGGAATAACATAAAAACAAACTTTCTTTTTCACAAAATTCTGAAAAATTTTGCCATAACCTCCTTTGTATGGCTGACCATTTCTCATTTTTATCTTTCTCTATTTAACTTATTTAATCCAATTTAGAATTATAGAACTCTAATGTACATAATTTTTTAAATTTAAGAGAGTAAACAATAAGAAGAGTTTAATTAATCACTTAGTTAATCTTTCTAAGATTAAGAAAGGTTGGAATGTAAAGAAGAGAAGGGGGTGGCCTTTTCATCAAAGGCATAGCATTTGAATTTAATTCAATCATTTGCAAAACATAAAAATCAAGAAAACCATTGATTTTTCATTAACATTTGTAAACAAAGTAAGAAAATTAGTTTACATGGAGCTTGTAAGCTCTCCTTTGGCTTGAGGGATTGAGGGTTCTACTATTGTTTGAAGCAATAGTAAGCCACCAATTCACTTTGGAGAGGATTAGGCCAAAAATAATTCACTTTGGAGAGGATTAGGCCAAAAATAATTGAATTATTAAAAAATTCAATGTAGATGGCTCAAGAAAGGAGTAGAGTAACAGTGTGTTGAGATTCAAGCTCGATGTCAGTGTGAGCCAGCTATGCTATGTGCTGGCATGTTAGGTAGGAACATGTGTGAGACATAAATGACCGCGTGTCCATCTGGTCATAGTGTGTGGACATTAGCTAGGGTTAGATGTGTGTGGACACAACTCATAGTGTGTTGTGTGTATTATGGATTATGGCTTTATGCATTGTGTGAGAAGGGAGATGGCTTCCCTCTATGGTTAGGGTTTGCAATACACATTAGGGTTTGCTCCTGTGTGTGTGTCTCCTCTCCCTCTACCACTTTTTCAACATGGTATCAGAGCCTTGTGCTGTCTATTAGGGTTTATGATCGGAGTGAGAGAAGAGGGAGAAGAAGCTGTGAAGCTTGCCATTGAAGCTGTGAAGCTTGCAGCACACCGATTGCTATCAGATCTGAGAGCTTGGCCTACCAGGTAAGGTCTTCTAAACATCCTTGAGCGGATTGCAGGTGATACAGGCAAAAACAAAGCAAATTAGGGCAACTCAAAGCAAAGGAAATTTTTGGTTTTTGAAAGCTTTCCATTAAAGCTTGGAAGCACTGATGTATGGTAGAAATACATGTAAATCTGGCAAAAGAAACATGTATCTGACAAGGAGGAATGTATTGGGAACCCATGTACAAGCCCTACTGTGATTTTGGAGCAATTTACATGCATTTGAATGAGTGGAATTTACTGGTTTTTGAGCTCTCACAAAACAGAGAAAAGCAACTCAAAATTTGATGCATTTGGAGCATGTTTTTGGTAAAAATCAAGGCATTGACTGGTTGCACACATACCTAAGTGTGTTGGGCACTTATTTAACACATCAATTAACAACTCAAGCACTCCCAAAACCCTCAAGGAGCAGGCTGGACAGTAGAAACAGAGCTTTTTGCATACTACAGGTGGAGGTGCTTGATATATTTCAAAATTGGTTAAGCAATTGGCTAAGATACATACTTGAGAAGAAGGCTACATGGTTGGTTTGATCAATTATGCCTAATTGTGCTGGGAATGAGCTGATTAAAAAGCCTGTCTACTGGTTGCAGAGAAACAGAGTGAGTTTAATCGAGCAATTAATCTTTGGTCTTAAACAATTGGACTAATTTCTCTTACATGGAGTTAGTGGACACTATTGCTAAGCTAATGAATGCCTGGTTGCTCAATTTGGACAAATATTGAAGAATTTAGAGCAAAATTACTACTGGTTTTTCTGGTTTTTCCCAAAACAGAGAAAGGGGTTTTCAAAAATTGATATGTACACATGTCAGATGGTGTTGATACTCTACATTGAGGTTGTTTAGGTGTCAATGCAAGTTTCCCATACTTGATTGCACCACTACATTGTAATTTGGAGCCTTGGAAGGTGCATCAAAACAGGGTATCTCAGACTACGTGAGCCAGTTCATTTTGGATGCATACAGGTTGATTTTCTACATCAAATTTGAAGATTGTTGGTAATTTTGGAGTACCTGGAACACTCATAGGAGTGTGGTTGAGCTGAGGAAGGCTCATTTACAGATTTGAAGTGTACGCAAGGTGTTTTTGCATTGAGCAAATATGTCGGATAATCCAGTACAGATTGTTGGTGAAAAGCTGGATAGGAAGAACTTCCAGGCATGGACGTACAGGATCAAAAGTTTCTTGAAAGGAAAAGGTTTTTGGAATCTCATTACAGGTGGTGCTGAGCCAGAGCCTGAACTGTTGAGATATCGAGCTCGTCTAGTGAGGCGGTGGCCACCACTGATAGGCCCCACACTTACACCACTGGCATGGTTGGTGAGATCTTGGGTGATATGCGGCCAGTGGATGACAGGCTGTGTGACAGACATTCTAGAGACTGGCATAGTTATAGCGCCAGCTCATTTAGTCGGGTTCACACTATAGAGAACCCGTGTATGTATTGGTTGAGTACCTTTCATATTAAGTGTACTCTTATCTTGTATATGGTGTGTTGAGTGTTGAGTAGAGAGAAGAAGAAGATTTTCAGTCTCTCACCTTGTGTGTTCTCTATTAGGGTTTTTGTGAGTGTGTGTGTGTGCTTGCAAGAGCTCAAGCTCTCTTCCCCCTTGCATCTTTTCATGGTATCAGAGCCTGGTTCGTGCTAAGGGCTGAGCTGCAAGCAAGAGAACCACAGGAAGCGGTACGAGGGTAAGAGCTTCAACTACTCTTCCCTATTGTGTTGGTGACTACACCCTTGTCGGGAGCTCTACGGGAGGCACCGGCAAACGATCTTTGATTGAGGAGCTTTCTTCGTAGGAGTAAAGCTACAGACAACTATACAGTCCTTCGGATTCCTTCGGAGAGAAATTTTCAGGCCGAAAACGCGTTTCGGGCGCGTCTGGACCTCCGTTTTTCAGAAAGCAGGCGATTTCGAGCACTGCGGGTAAGTCATTGATTCTCTACAGAACTCTGTTTTAAGAACTGCAGGAAGACAGATTGATTGTGCAGACACTGTGGGTGCTGCAAAGAGGTCTACAGTTGCCATTGGGTGTATGTATGCACATTGAAGTCACTGGTTGTGACATTTGAGTACTACAGTACCGCTGCAGAAAATACTACAGGTTGTGCAGAAAAACTAGAGTGCAGTTTCTGGTGAAATTGTGTGTTTGGCAAGATGTCAAATGATGGGATAACCCAGATTGTGGCTGAGAAGCTGGATAAGAATAACTTCCATGCTTGGAGGTTCAGGTTGACAAATTTGCTGATGGGAAAAGGCTATTGGGACTACATAGAAGGTGAGCATGAAGAGGCACCGGAGATACCGGATATAAATCCGACTGCAGATGTGAAAGAGTTTAAAGACTGGAACCAAGGAGCCAGGAAAGTAATGTATTGGCTTTCCATTAGTATATAGGACACCATGATTGGGCATATTCAGGATGCCAAGTCGCCCAAGGAGGCGTGGGACACCTTGGTAAAGCTCTATGAAACAAATACCAAGGCACGCAAGATACAGTTGAAGAATGAGCTTCATACTGTGGAGAAAAAGAGCATGTCTGTGGAGAAAAAGAGCATGTCTGTGAATGACTATGCATTGAAGATAAAGGGTATTGTGGAATCCCTTGCATCTATTGGTGTGTCAGTAGATGATGATGACAAGGTGGAAGTCTGTCTACGTGGTCTCGGGCCACAATACAAGGCGTTCAAGACGTCTATTCAGACTCGGGAAAACATTCCCAACTTTACAGATTTGGTGTCTATGCTGATTATCGAAGAGAAGAACTTGGGTGAAGACCAACAGTCTTCACAAAGCAAAAACAGTTCAGAGCAACAGGCCTTCTACACGAGTTCAGGAAGGGGACGAGGTAGAGGAGTCCGTGGACGTGGTCAAGGAGGTGGCCGAACAGGTAATCAGAATTATGGCCAACAGGCAGCAGCAACAACAACAGTCCCAGAATCAACACAACAACAACAACACGCAGGTGGAAGAGGCAAATTCAGAGGCAGGGGGAGTCAAAGAGGCCGTGGAAATTGGCAAAGGCAATATAATGATGCACGTGAATGCTATTATTGTGGTAAGCCTGGACATGTGCAGTCAGAATGTTATAAGAAGCAGGCTGACATGCAGAATGGGAAAGTGCAGCAAAACAACTATGCATCCTCAAGCAGAAATAATGAGGATAATGAAAGGTTGTTTGTTATGCAGCATGTCGTGAATGCCATGTCTGAAAATGTTGATGCAGCACAAAAAGATAATGTGTGGTATGTGGATTCAGGCGCTTCGAACCACATGACAAGTCATGGGGAGTGGTTCAAGGAAATGAAAAACCCGGAAAGACCAGGTTTTGTGGAAACAGGGGATGACACTGCTCATCCAATTGCCCACGTTGGAGATGTGCCATTGTCTATGCAGGATGGCAAAGTGAAGTACCTTGCAGATGTACTTCATGTACCAAACATAACAAAGAACCTGGTTTCAGTTGGCCAGATGATTGAGCAGGGTTTGCAGGTTCGGTTTAACCCTGATGGGTGTTATGTTGAAGATTTTAAAGACAAGTGCAGGTTGGTTGCAAAAGGCAACAGAGTGGGCAGAATGTTTACATTGAATGTAGACATGCCTGAAATGAGTGCTGCGATGTTTGCAAATAGCTCAGGAGTTGTTGCAGACACAGACATATGGCATAAAAGAATTGGACATGTGAATGTTCAGAGATTGAAGTCTATGCAGACAAAAGGAATTGTGACAGGGCTGCCAAAATTTAAAGTGGAAGGTATGCAGAAAATATGTGAAGCATGCCAATTTGGGAAGCAAACAAAGCATGTGTTTCCACGTAACAGATATGTGAGCAGAAATGCACTAGATCTTGTGCATTCAGATGTATGGGGTCCTACGAAGACCATATCTATGGGAGGCTGCAGGTATTATGTGACTTTCATTGATGACCACACAAGGAAAGTGTGGGTATATTTCATGAAAGAGAAGAGTGAGGTGTTCACTCACTTTCAGAATTTCAGAGTTTTGGTTGAAAAGCAAACAGGGAAATATGTCAAGTGCCTAAGGTCAGATGGGAGGGGGAGAATACTTCTCCAATGAGTTCTCTGAATTTTTGAAGAAGAATGGTATTCGGAGACAGTTTACATGCAGATACACTCCGCAGCAAAATGGAGTTGCTGAGCGGAAAAACAGGCACATTGCTGAGATTGCGCGAGCATTGATGGAAGAGAAGAATATGCCGCATTGCTATTGGGCTGAGGTTGTTTCTACAACAGTATACATCATGAACAAGACTCCAACTGCAGCCATACATGATGTAACTCCAGAGGAGAGGTTTACTGGCAGAAAACCAGATTTGTCTCATCTGAAAGTCTTTGGATGCATTGCATATGTGCATGTGCCAGATGAGCTGAGAACTAAGCTGGATCCAAAAGCTGAAAAATGTGTGTTTATTGGATACTCCCTTGAGCAAAAGGGATACAGGTGTTATAACCCTGCTACACGTGAGCTGAGGGTAAGCAGGGATGTCGTCTTTGATGAGATGAGCAGCTGGTATGCTGCTGAAAAAGAAGCTGTTGGGGCTGATGTGAGTGGAAGTGTGGTTGCACAGAATGCAACAATCACAGTCTTTGAGTGGACCAGGAGAGTCCTCATCTAGTGGGTCTGTTGATAGACCATGGAGTGGCAGGCTGCGTCATAATACCAGTCCTGCAAATGTGATTAGTACATCACGTAAAGGAAAAGAGAAAGTGGTTGAGCCCCTTGGTATGCCTGACATTTCTGCAGGGCATTCTCATGTTGATGGAGAGTCTAGTGGCTCAGATATGAGCCTTGATGAGGAGCTTGGGATCCCAGCTATGAGAACACCTGGTGTAAAGAAGGCTATGGAAGCCATGAATGAAAAGCTGCGAAGATCAGGGAGAGTGAAGAACCCTGTGCAGAGATTTACCTATGATGGTTATGTGGCACATCACTATGCATATATGGCAAAGGTTGTGCACGTTGTAGAGCCCACATGCATTGATGAGGCTGTTGGAAATGTGAATTGGGAGAAAGCTATGGATGAGGAGATGGATGCACTATATGGAAATGAAACTTGGGATTTAGTGCAATTGCCTGAAGGCAAGAAAGCCATTGGATGCAAGTGGGTGTACAAAGTTAAACATAACAGTGATGGAAGCATAAACAGGTACAAGGCTAGATTGGTAGCCAAAGGATATGCGCAGACATATGGGATTGATTATGAGGAAACTTTCAGCCCAGTTGCCAAGATGGCAACAGTGAGAGTTGTGATAGCAGTGGCTGCGTCAAAGCAATGGTCTTTACATCAGATGGATGTAAAGAATGCATTCTTGCATGGGGATTTGCAAGAAGAGGTGTATATGTTGCAGCCACCTGGTTATGAGGATGTGGGTCACCCCGAGCATGTTTGCAGGTTGAAGAAAGACTTGTATGGCTTAAAACAAGCACCAAGAGCATGGTCTGACAAGATTTCTGAATATCTTGTCACTATTGGCTTTCATGTAGCCAATGTAGATTTCTCGTTGTATGTGAGACATGGTGATAGAGGAGTTGTGCTTGTTGTCATCTATGTAGATGACTTGATCATTACGGGGGACCATGATGCAGAGATCTTTGATGTAAAGATCTTGCTTAGACAGAAGTTCGAGATGAAGGATCTGGGGGAGCTCAGATATTTCTTGGGCATTGAGGTGATTAGGTCACCACATGGTATTGGATTACTGCAGAGACAGAATGGCTTGGACATGTTGTCCAAGTATGGTATGACAGGCTGTAAGCTGGTTTTTTTTTATATAACTATTATTATCATTTTTTTTAGGGGGGGAATGGTGTGGTGGGGTGTGGCGTGGCAAGAAGGTTTGCCCAGAGTAAAAATCCAAGAGGCTAGTCAAAGAACTCAGCTTGACAATGTGCTAAAATTGATCAATCTCCTTTCTTTCTAAATGAATTTCCCTCAGTAAGTCAGGCACGGCCTCCTGTTGGCTGGCATAGAATGGCTTCCACATAGCACAACACTCTGGGAGTTACTAAACACCGTGGTGAGGCTAAAACATCCTGACATTTCCCATCCATGAAGAAGGAATTTGGAGACTACACAAGAGGTTTCAATTTGTGTTTTTTTTTCTCCACCCCTGCTGGAGGGTGCAGTAAGTCAATGTCATTAGAGAGAACCATAATGATCATCGAGGGCGGAAGGTTGAGGATAGCTTGTTAGCATTGTTGCAATGACTTGTAGCACCAACGAGCTCCAATAATGGTGCACAGCCGCGCGAAAGAGGGGAGGATGAAGGGGGGTGATTGTTACATAGGGGAGGGGGCGTTGGAGGGGTGGGGGATCGGTGCATGAGAGAGGGGCGGGTGAGGCAGAGAAGGAGACGTGGGAGTGGGGGCGTTGAGTGCAGCGAAGGGGTGGGGGGTTGCACACATGAGATAGAGGACGAGTGAGGGGGTCGATGAGTTGGCAAAGGGGATGGCTAGGCACAGGGGGGCCGGTGAGGCGGGTTGATGAGTCAGAGGGGGCGGGCTGGTCGGTGGGAGAGGAGAGAGGGAGAGGTGGGGCATGAGGCGAGAGAGGGAGGGTGGGGTGGTCGGTGAGGGGGGAAAGAGAGAGAGAGAGAGAGAGAGAGAGGGGGGGGAGGGGGGGTGTTCGGGTTGGTTGATGAGGGGGAAAGAGAGGGTTGGTGGGGGGTGACGGTGAGCGATAGATAAGGGGGGGTTGAGGTTCGGTTCAGTGAGGGTTGTGGGAGGTGGGGTTGGTTAAGAGGGAGAGGGTGGTGGATGAGAGAGGGGGCACGGGTGAGTGAGCAAGGAGGGCTGGCCGGTGCGGAATGACATGAGGGGGACAGAGCTGTAGGGGGAGAGAAGCAAGGGGGGTGGGGCGGTTGGTCGGTGATTGGGGGATTGTGTGGTCGGTGAGGTAAGGGGTGTGGGCGGTGGTGAGGTGAGGGGTAGGTGAGGGGGGTGAGGAGTGAAGGGAGGGGGTGAGGAGAAGGGAGGGGGTGGTCGGTGGGGTGAGGGAGGGAGAGAGAGGGAGAGAGGGGTGGTCGGTGAGTTGAGTGTGAGGGGGGTGGTCAATGGGATGAGTGAGAGGGGAGTGGTCGTGGTTGAGGTAAGGGGGGAAAAAGAGAAAGAGAAAGAGAGAGGTGGCGGGTGTTTTTGTTTTTGTTTTTTTTTGTTTTTGGGGGGTTTTTTGTTTTGTTTTTTAACAGAAAAAAGAAAACTAAGATGGGGGAGTCGATTTTTTTTGGAAAAAAATGATTTTTTTGGAAAAATAAAATAAAATAAATATTGAGGGAGGGTTTTTTTTGGGAAAGAAAAAAAATACAAAGGGGGGATTTTTTTATTATTATTTTTGCTTGATCAGGGAGAAGGTGAGGCTGGGTTGGTCGGTGAGGAGAGTTGAGGGGAGAAGAGAGAGGGAAAGGGAGAAGAGAGAGGAAAAGGGTGGGTGACGAAGAGTGAGAGATTGGTCGGTGAGGAGGTTGGGTGAGAGAGAGATTTTTTTTTGCATCTCTTATAAAAGAAGAAGGAAAAAAGAAACCGAAGAGGGGGATTTTTTTTATTTTTTATTTTGGAGAACGGAGACCCGATACTTGGTACTTCATGACACTAGAGTGAGTTGAGACAGGTGTTTCTCTTGAACCACCACCCTTGGCCAGCCACATCTTTCCAAGTGCCTTGATTTAGGGATCTGAAGTCTACATAGATCCTAATCTTGCTTGTCTTCTTTTTTGGAATCACCACTATAGGTGACAACCACTCGGAGTGCTCAATGGGAACGATGATACCTATGTCTTCAATCTTGTCTAGCTCTTTCTTCCCCGTACTTCAGAATATTTTAGATTCACGCAGTAGATGCCCTTCCTGACCGGCCAACTGCCTTCTTTTTGTGAAATTTTATGCGTGCAAATGGCTGGTTTAATCCCTAGAAGATCCTGGTAAGTCCATGCAAACACCTCTTGAGTGCAAATGGCTGGTTCTATCCCTGGAAGATCCTTGTAAATCCATGCAAACGCCTCTTGGTGTTCTTTTTGAAAAAGTCGGTGATTCTCTAAAGAGTCGAAGGCTCTTCCCAGACCCAAGCTGCCACCACTAAGATGGGGCGTGGCACTCTGATGTACCCAGGTTCAGCTCTCTCACCTCCTCGTGGTGGTAAGTGGTGGGTGGAAGAGGAGAGGTGTCGAGTGGTGGTGCTTGATGGAGAGATAAGGGGTCATGGGCTGGGGTGTTGTCTAGAGGGAAATCACCAATGCGTTTCTCCATCCAGTCGGTGGGTATCTCTTCTACTCACAAGGCTTCTTCCTCCCGAGCCTTGAGGTGTTCTACCCACCTCTCCTTGTGGGTGCATCTAGGAGGAGTTATAGGTTCCTCTGATGACTCCTCTTGAGAGACCTTCTTTGCAAGGTTGTCGAGAAAACTCAAGCTCTCCTAGAACTATGACCTCTATCTCTTCCTATTGAGACACTATTGCAAAGGAGGAGGCCAAAGCGAGCAAAGATTCTATCCAATCTCGTACCCCTGCTTCTTTTGAGAGCTCTTCTTCTTGGGACAGCTCTTGAATAGGGTCTGGGTCCAACTCCACTATGTCCACCATGTTGCACTGGAACCCCTCATAGAAATTTAATCAATTCCATAGAGGTTCTACTGCCTCTCCCTCTGAACTCAATGGATCCTAGGCCTCATCCACTGGTAAGCCTCACCATTCCTCCTGTTCTTCCTCGTCATTGGGTCCTTCCTCCCGAATGAGAATCATGTCATGTAGGGCAATGCTCTGAGCACTCTCATCGGGGACTTTTTCCAAGGGCAAGGTCACTGTCTCCTCTGGGTTAGGGATATGCAAGTTGTCTCAACCCCAATCATGGATCACTTGAGCTGCTCTCAACCAAGGCCTTCCAATGAGTAAGCTGTAGACCCCTTGAACTGGTGGGAGGTCTAACACGACAAAAGTCATTTTGCATACTAATCCTTCAAAATTGATCACAGAACTTGCCTGACTAGTCCCACGGGCATCACTTCTCTCTGGTCTGCCACTCAGATGGCGAAGGGAGCTGGCTCAGTAATTCGAAGACCCAAGACTTTCCTAGTAGCTTTGGGCATGATGTTAACACCAGAACCACCATCCACAATGGCTCGTGTAATTTGAGTTTCTCCCACGGAGATTGTCACCCTTGGGCTTCGGTGATCGTCCACTCCTAGGATAGTGAGGCATACCCTTGCTTGCTGGTTTTGAAGCCCTCACAAAAACAGAGAATAGAGGTTCATTTTTTATGCAATTGGAGCCTTCCGCACATGTCCAATTCTGTAAATGAGCCGGTCTCTTGCAAAAATCAATTAATTGGTGGCTTGGGTGCATGCTTAGGAGTGTTGGGAACCATCATGTACCTTCAATAGTCACAACCAACTTGCCAAATCCCTCCAACAGCAGGTGGCACAGCCTGAAGGCTAGAAACAGGGCATAATTTTCGAAGTCTTGCAAAGTGGAGGTCAAATACAAGCTTTGTGATTGATTAATATTAAAATCTTCTTATGCAATTTTATGATACACACAGAGGAGAAGGTTGCTATGTGGTTTTTTGGAGAAATTATGCATTTTGGAGCTAATTATTAAAAAGGCTATAAATAGTGATTAGTGAAACAGAGGGTCATTAATTGGCTAATTACTCTCTCAACTTTTACAATTGGTCTAATTCCTTCTACATGGAGTTAGTAGACATCATTGCTAAGCTAATGAATGCTTGGTTCCTCAATTTGGACAAGAATTGAAGAAATTAGAGCACTTTTCCTACTGGTTTTTATTGGTTTTGTTGGTTTTTCTTAAAAAAAGCAGAGAAGGGGATTTGATATTTCTGGTATGTATGCACCTTGGTTGGTGTTAATATGAAACATTGAGCTTGTTTAGGTGTCAATGCAAGTTATCCACACTTGATTGAACCACCACATTGCAATTTGAAGCCTTGAAAACTGCACCAAAATAGGGTACTTTGGATTGCATATGCCAGTTCAATTTGAATGTAATCAGTGTGATTTTCTACATCAATAGTGAAGTTCGTTGAGTACTTTGGAGTATCTGGAACACTTATTAAAGTGTGGTTGAGCTGAGGAAGGCTCATTTATAGAATTGGACATGTGCGGAAGGTGCATTTGCATTGAGCAAATATGTTAGACAACCCAATATAGATTGTGGGTGAGAAGTTGGAAAGAAAGAACTTCTAGGCATGGAAGTACATGACTAAAAGCTTTCTCAAAGGAAAAGGATTTTGGAATCTTTTTACAGGTGCGGAGACAGAGCCGGATCTACCCCAACACCCTTCACAACAACAAGTTGTAGCTCATAAACAATGGTCAGAGAGAGTATACAAAGTTTTGCATTACTTGTCTATATGTATCTCGGATGCTATACTCATACATATACATGATGCTGAGAATCCCAAGGATGCATGAGATACTTTGGTAAAGCTGTTTAATATAGATACTAGTGTTCGTAAGTCTTAGTTGAGACAATAGATTCATAATGTGAAGTAGAAAGGAAGGAGTATTCATGATTATGTAGTACAAGAGATAAAGAAGTATGCAAATGCATTGGCAGCTATCAATGCCCCCATGCTTGATGGATTTGGTAGACATTGCCTTGCGTGGTATTGGTAAGGAGTACAAGTCTTTTGATACATCTATCTCTGTTTGGAGTACAAGTTTACCAGATTTTGATGAGTTGGTTTCTCTCTTACTTGTTGAGGAAATCAAACTCAGTGACTCTTTTCATGATGCATCTACTAGCCATGATGATAATGGAAGGAATCAGGCTTTCTATTCACAAAGGGAATTTAGAGGCAGGGGGAGATTTGCATCACGAGGTCGTGGTAATGGTCGTGGATGGTAGGATAGGCCACCACAACAGAATTTTCAGCCTTCATATGGTGCTAGAGGTGGTCGTGGATATACACCTCAGAGAGGCAGAGGTAATCCTCATGGAAGAGGACGTTGGCAAGGCCAACAAGCATCTATGCAAAATGTGGAATGCCATTACTATGGAAAGTTTGGTCATATGGCACGTGATTACATCAAACAAAATGATTTGAGAGGGGGTAAAGCAAAACATGGTGGAAATTTTGCACAACATGGTGGAAATTTTGTAACAACAAGCAGTCACATGATGGTAGTGCAAATCACTTGTTTGCCATGAAAGATGTCGTAAGATCTATGATGACACATGGTGACAGTGATGACACTAGGTATATGGACTCTGGAGCATCAAACCATATGACTTGTCATGGCGAATGGATTCAACATATGAAGCCAATGGATGTGAAAGGCTATGTGGAGACAGGTGATGATTCCCAACATGCTATCACTAATGTTGGGAGTGTACCATTGGTGATGTACAATGGTGAAACAAAGTCTATGGAAGATGTCTTGTATGTGCCTTCTATTACAAAAAGTTTCAGTTGGTCAAATGGTTGAACAAGTTTACAGGTTCATTTCAACGAGCATGGTTGCTTCGTTGAGGATTTCAAAAATGGCTGTAGAGTCATTGCTAAAGGCAAGAAAGCAGGGAGGTTATTTAAGTGCGATGCTGGGACTCCTGAGTTGAAATTGGCCATATTCTCTAAAAGCCAAAATGTGGTACAGGACATTGAAATGTGGCATAAAAATATTGGACATGTGAACATACAAAGGTTAAAGAACGTGCAGGCCAGAGGCATTGTTGGTGGGCTGCCTAGATTCAAGTATGATGGGAATATGCATGTCTGTGATGCTTGTTTGCCAGTTTGGACAGCAAGCAAGGTTGCCATTTCCTAAAGAAAGCAACATGAGTAGTAGGCCACTTGAGATTGTTCATAGTGATGTATGGGGTCCTGCACAAAACCCATCCATTAAAGGAAGCTTGTATTATGTGACATTCGATGATTTCAGCAGAATGACTTGGATTTACTTTCTCAGAGAAGAGTGAAGTGTTGGGAAAGTTTATGGACTTCAAAGCTTTTGCAGAGAAGTAATATGGCTCTTGGATAAAATGTTTGAGGATAGATAGAGGTGGTGAATACACCTCACATGCCTTTGAGAATTTCTTGAGAAAGAATGGCATAAGAAGGCAGCTAGCTTGCAGGTACATACCTCAGCAAAATGGTGTTAATGAGACGAAAAATAGAGTCATTGGTGATGTGGCTAGGGAAATGCTCAATGAAAAGAGGATGCCAGATTGGCAGAAGCATGTGCCATAGCGGTGTATGTAATTGATAAGACACCCACAGCTGCCATACATGGAAGTTTGTGCCAGAGATGCATCTTACAAGTTTTAGGCCAGATATTGGACACCTCAAAGTGTTGGTAGCATAGCTTATGTGCATGTGCCGGATGACAGAAGGAAGAAGCTTATGTGCATAGCTTATGTGCATGTGCCGGATGACAGAAGGAAGAAGCTAGATCCTAAGGTAAAAAAGTGCATTTTTGTTGGGTATGCACAAGATTGCATATAAATGTTACAATCCACATACTAGGCAAGTGGTTATCTCACGAGATGTGATGTTTGATGAACTTGCTAGTTTGTACAAGGCAAAGGATGAGGGTGTCATTGATTCCATTGATGGTGATGTGCATGTGAATTTGCCACAAACAAGCTCTATTTCTATATTTGGGCCAGCAGAGTTTGAGAGAGTAGCACTATACGTCCATGGTCAGGATGCTTATGACATGAGAGTGTGAGCATTGGGAGTAGTGCTGTGGATAAAGGGAAAAAGAAGGTTGAAGGAGTTAGCATTACAAGTTATGAGTCGTCAAGTTCAGAAAGTTTGGATGAGAAACTTGGCATACCAATTTTACGCACACCATGTGCAAGGCAGGATAGATATGTGCCTCCACATACTAGAGTGACAAGTGTTCAGAGTGATCCGCATGCATTGCGGAGATCCCAAAGGGTTAGGTATCCAGTTGTTGACAGGTTGACATATTGTGACTTTGTTATGCATTATGCATATATGACCTCTTTGGTGAAGCATGTGGAACTTACATGCTATACAGAAGCTATTGGGAAGCATGTATAGGAGAAGGCAATGGATGTTGAGATATGGACGCATTCGTCCATAATGAAACTTGGGATTTGGTTGCCTTATCACAAGGCAAAAATGTCATTGTTGGTTGCAAATGGGTTTATAAGGTGAAATGCAAATCATATGGTTCCATTGAGCACCATAAAGCGCGACTGGTAGCTAAGGTTTATGCACAAACCCAAGGCTTGGGCTATGATGAAACATTTAGTCCAGTTGCAAAGATGGGAACAGTGAGGAGCAGACATTGCTATGGCTGCAGCAAATTACTGGGAAATGCATCAAATATGGATGTGAAAAATGAATTTCTAAATGGTGATTTACAAGAGGAAGTTTATATGGCACAGCCAGAAGGATATCTACACCCGCCGAGGTACCCCACTCATGTATGCAGGTTAAAGAAAGAATTATATGGTTTCAAGCAAGCACCTCGTGCTTGGAGTGATAAGATAAGATGATATCTTATCTCCCTTGGATTTCAGGTTTCTTCAGCAAATTCTTCACTCTATGTGAAGAAAACAGATCATGGGATTGTCTTGCTTGTCATCTATGTGGATGACTTGATTGTCATAGGAGATCATGCTACAGATGTTATGCATGTCAAGAAGGCATTGAGTGGGCAGTTTGATATAAAACACTTGGGTGAATTGAGATATTTTCTTGGGATTGAAGTGATCAAAGACCATGCAGGGACATGGCTAGCGCAACGCCAATATGCATTGGATATGTTGGCAAAATATGGGATGACAGGGTGTAAGCCAATGAGTACACCTTTGGAGCAGAATGTGAAGTTGCGGGCTGATTTTGGTGAAGAGTTCGATGATCCATCTATGTATAGAAAGATGGTTGGCAGTCTTAGTTACATGACTATTTGACAAGCCTCTCAAATCTGCTATCAGGGTTGCAATCTGTAACAGGTATAACTTCGCGTACAATTATCAGATACTAGTTATGTGGATACTTAAAATTACTAGAACATATGCGGTCTACAACCTATCGTGGGCGGAATCACTAAAATCCATTGTATGTGAAAGTCGACTCCAAAAATAGGTCACGTTTTACCTTTTTATCAAATTTTGATTTGCATGTCCATCTACACATTCGAAGATAGCTTTGGACTACCTTGGACTATAGCACAAAGGGCGCTTGGCTGAGTAGTATGTGCAAGACTAAAGCCTTAAGCACACATGCTTTTTGCAATGTTCTAGTGATGAATTCTATGAAGAATAAGATGATTTATGCAAGCATAGCTGCCAGGGGTTGTTTGAAACGTGTTTCATAAATATTTCAAAAATGCTTTTGAAACGTTACTTTCAAATCCTAGACGCTCGAAAAACGTTTCATACAAGGGGGGGTACAAGCCCCAAAATTTATGTATCAATTTATAAGATGAAAAAATAATGGTTCCTTGCCTTCAAAAACAATATTAAGCATGTGTCATTTACACATTAAAACATGTTTACAAGTTAAAACTAAAGATGTAGAGTGACCTTGTTACAATGGGCACCAAAACTCGCACCAAACCCCGCAAAAATTACATTTCCACTATTGGGTGCCTAAACCGCCATATATTGATATAGGAGTGACATGGGCGCAAAGGGCATCCCTAGTGTGAGGCATCTTGACAAAGGCATGGCAAGATTGGCACACCCTAGTATGAAAATCCCCAAGTTTCCAAAGAAAATAAAATGCAAAATTGAAGAAAAAAGGTATAAATAAGCACAACCAACCTAAGAGATGGTGGGCATGGAAGCTGAGAAGTACGAGAGGAGTTGGAAGGGGTTGATTTTTGCAACACAGTATCTTCTTTGTTGGTTTTCACACGTGCAGGTAGACATTTTTTCAAAAATAGAGCTCTCTGGATTAAATTGGGAGGGAAAGAAAAACGTTTCATTCAAAAGAAACTTTTCTGAAATGTTTCGCTTCATAAAAAATGAATGAAACATTTTTCATTCATTTTTTGCAACTATGTGTGCAAGGCATGAGGGGTTGCTTATATATGCCTATTTACTATTGTTCGGTCCATGCTACTACCATTGTGGCCAACTATGATTCTTGAAAAATAAGCATAAAACACTACTTTCTCTAGTCATCGCTTCACACGTGTGGTATATACTCTCTTAGCTGGCCGACTAGCTCTATCCCACTGGCGGACTATTGTCCAAGCCCATGTAGGGCTACCAAGTGGATCTAAACACATTGTATGCCCCTATTTGTTGTGGTCCATGGTGGCCCACAAGCAAGGCTCATACGTTAGCCCAAAGGATAGCCTAGAGCCTTTAATCCCTTTGCTAAATGCTTCTAGATGCTTGCTATGCTAGGGTAATCTATATGCAGTGATTGTTCTCCAAGTGGGTTAAGTGACAGACTCAGACATCGAAGGCTTACATAGTTCATGCCTTGACATGTCCCTAGATTGGGGCTCACAATGGGGTCATGGCATATGACAAATAATCTTAAAATAAATACTACTTATGTTCAAGTATGATGCTGATGATGATCTAGTGTGTTACATTACACCTGGCTACATGGGTGCATGTGACATGGCCGCCCTCAAACTCAAGCATCTTTGAATTCACCTAGTGTGCATGTAGCCTTACCAAATGGAGCATCCACCACTCTAGCTAGTTTCCATCTTTCTCCTTGAATAAGGAATCCACATTCTTTCCAAATTTGCATATGCCCATTCCTTTTTTGGCACCCACCTTCTCGAGTTCTCATGGCCAACATGTGGTGTCCACCTCTCTCTCCCCTTATGTGCCTATCTATACCTTACAAAACAAGTAGCATCACCCTTCTTGCCTCCTCTTTCTCCACCACTAGATCCATCGGATGATGATGCTATCGTGTTTCCCTCTGACCCTCTAGTATCCTCTATTTTTGCAACACCACCATCTTCACCTCAGCCTTCAACCTCATCTCATCATCCTTACAGCAAATTCTTTGTTATCACTCGAGGCCCCACCTATGGCAACTCGTAGTCCCATATCCTTTGCCTCTCGAGCCTCTCACTCTAGTCACTCTCCAAATCTTCTTCTCCCAATCATGATATACCACTCTCTTCATGATGTCTATACTTAGGTCATATTAGCTACTGCAAATCAAGATAACTTTGCCTGATCTTCTTAGGACGATAGTAGTCTCAGAAGAAGCACTCCTTGGACCTTATTCCTCTCTCTGGAAACACAATATGGATGTAGAGTTCCAATTCTTATAAGAGAACTCCACTTGGAGTCTCGTGGACTATCATGTATCTTGATGCTCATAAACATGATTATCTTTTCTAGCAAGTATATGGATAGATTTAGAGGTAGATTTAGACCTTGTTTTTCAGTTCTACAAGCACCAAAAATGCCCGGATCATGTGCCCCATGGATGAGATACCTTTGGGCACAATTTAGAGGCCAAATATGACTTTTTGGACATTACTATGTAGGTCAAAAAGGTAAAACTAGTTTGAACGCAAATTTCCATCCTATCCCTATGTAAAGGAGGTTGAATGGGATGGAAAGGCACAATAGATCCCTCAAGCATCTCACAAGTGTTAGCAAGAACCCCTACATAGAGGCAACTCAAGGTAGTTGTAGGTAAGCATGCATGCATCTGGAGAGCACAACCAAGCTGTGGAATGAGCACACTTTTTTATGCATGTAGATTGTGCACAAATTCAAGGATAAGATCATTGTATATATTCATGTTTGGACTACATAGTAAATTAGTTCTAGCTTGTCTTCAATGTGTTTACTTAACAATGGATTAGCATTAATATCTTTTACTTAGTGTTAATCATACACGCTTCCACAATGCATGTCACATTGGTATCAGAGCAAGTCATCCTAGGGTAGTCCTTAGCTTGCATTTTCTATCTACAAGCTGAATTAGAGTTATTGAAAACAGGGTTTGCATAAGGAAACATTTGGACTAAAAAATGGCCCTCTAAGAAATGCCATGTCAGCTTTTTCTTTAAAAATGGATTGATGGTTAAATTTTTGTAAATCAAACCAAAATTTATTGGAGATTTTAGATTAAGAATCTACTCTTTGAGATCTTTCCAATGATATATAGCATGATGGAAAATTTTGCATATTCAAGAAGTTCCTGTCACACGTGGGAGCTCTGGGAGTCTTCTTTCAACCCTAAACATCATCTTGGAACATGCTGATGTAAAACACATGCAGAAGAGACAGAGAGAGAGTTGAGTATTTAGTATATTCATATGGTACAAAAAGGTATACAATCTTGCAAACCTTGGTTGCCTTCTTGAAAAGATGTAAACCTAATCTAAACCTATATCTATGACTTAGCCCAATGTTGGACTGAATGATCTAAACAATGAGTAACTTGTGCCTTTTATAGGCCTTGGAAAGTCCTAGAGTGAACTAGTCAACCTCTAGTCGGCTAGCTCTTGGACACATATTCCCAAAAATAATGTAGTTGACAAGTGTAATCCTCTTCATACACTGGTCAACAACCTCTTGTGCCCCTCCACAATATATTCCTACCTATATTAGCAGTATATGCTCCAAAATCAGGTTCCAACCTAGTTCTTTATCTTGTTGGCCCTTGAAGATTAGACCTCGGAATAGCCTGCACATGTCTTGCACAGGACAGTTCCCAAATTGGTGATGATGTGGCATGTTACATGCCATGTCATTACCAATTTGAAAACTTCTTGAATATGAGAAATTTCTTATCACGCTATATATCATTGGAAAGATCTCAAAGAGTAGATTCCTAATCTACCATCTCCGAAAAATTTTGATTTGATTTACAAAAATTTAACCATTAGTCCACTTTTTAGAAAAAGCTGACATGGCATTTCTTAGAGGGCCCTTTTTGAGTCCAAATTTTTCCTAATGTGTTTTAGGGTTTACAGGCCAAAATTAGGGTTTTTATATTTTGCATGAGTTCACTCTTAACAACAGTGTTTTCAACCCTAGATTGAGTTTGGAAAGTGAACATACAATATTAGGGTTTTCATTTTTAGGGTTTTAGTCCATTTTTACATGCACAAGTCTTAGCCTAGGTCTAATCTAGGTAGGAAAAGACATCTTTTTGATACTACTCCACCTTGATGGAGAGAAATGATGCTTGGAAAGAATAGTTATGATGTGAACATAAGACTATGCAAGAGCAATGATGCTTGGAAATAAGAGTTATTGCATGAATATGAGACTATGCAAAGGTGTTAGAGATGGAAAGATGAAGAACAATACAAGCCCAAAGATATAAAAGGGAACTTGAACTCCAAGCCTAGTATGAATAAATAATGGTCGAGTATAGGCAACAACTTATAGAGAAGAGGACCGTCAGGCAACACGTGAAAGATGCACTTAAAATAAAGCTTCACAAGAGGCACGTCAAGCCTAGCTTATGTACAAGCAAGTTAAGTAAAGCTACACAAAAAGGCATGTCAAGCCTGGCTTCTTTACAAGCAAAGTTGGGCACAGATCAAGGAAACATGGGCATAATTTGTGGTAGCATCAACAAAGGCCAAGGGGGAATCACCTAGTGTTGTGCAGCAACCCAACCCAAGATGCACTGAGAGATGCACGTAGTACTAGAGACAAAGCCAAAGCCAAACAAGAACAAGAACCCGAACCACAGATTGAGTGGGTGGATCTCTAAAAATCCATTTTGGAGGATGATGAGGTTAGCCTCATAGTTTTCGAGAAGATAGATCTCTCCAAATCCTATTTGGAGGAGGATTAGGTCGGCCCAACAATTTTCGAAGAGCTTCCAAAAAATCTCTTTGAATACTATTAGGAGGATAATACTATATGTGATTTAGACAATCTAGATACCAAGCTAGAGAACTGGAAGACCAAGCTAGAGAACTGGAAGACCAAGACAGAGAGCTTGGGGATCGAGCCAAAGGATATGAAGTGGAGTCTTCGATTAGACTAGAAAAAAAAATAGCGCAAAGTTGTATGGGGGACCCTAGTTATTAAAACTATGGATCAAGCTCTCCTACTAGCAAAACATCTACCTAATCAAGCCTAATCTTATAGTAATACACCGTTAATCTGAGGTGGATGTAATCTAAGTTTACTCAAGAGATGATAAGTATGTGCAATAAACTCAAGCACAATTAGGTTACAAGATTAAGGTTTGTACTCATAAAGAGGCTTGAGATGTGTGTAAGTGATATATTTTCATTGCTGTTGAAATGGCCCCCTTCTATATGAGGAGGTACACCCTTGGGTTTGTACATCAATGTGAGATAAATCCCTTTTCTCATGTGGTTCCACTTTCTAACTACTCATTCTCACTCTCTACCTCTTCCTTGTGCTCTTTGGCACCACATTTCTCAACACCCCCCCACCCCCCCTTGGTGCCAAATATTTGGGCTACTCAAGGTGGTTGAATGTGAGATTTATAGCATGTCATCACCCCCCATCATTTCTAACTTGGCTGGGTAACTCAAGGCTCTTTGGCTTGGCTACACTCTAGCTCAAAGGTTACTTTTAGAGATGGTCGGGTTGATTTTCACTCCCTTAGGGTGCTACTTTGGCTACTTTTCGGTGGTCGAGTGATTTACATTAATTTTACTACTCATTTGGTGGCTTTTACAATGTATGATTTAGGCTAGGGTAGTGGTTGGTAGCTCCTTTGTTGCTCAATGCTGATGTTGGCTTGGTAGCTCCTTCGTTGCTCAATGTTGATGTTGGCTTGAGATCTCCTACTTTTGTTTCCTTCATTCTTCATGTTAGTGTTGTGTCCTTCTTATTCTTTCTTCTTAAACTTGATTCTTTTGTATCTGCATTTTACATATCTTACATACATTCTTCTTGAAATAATAGACTTGTGATGTAGATGCTTAGATCTTTTGGCATATACCTCATAATTTTCCCTCATAAGGCATGACACACATACAATATTTTCACTCTCTTCTCTCATGGGAGGTCTTAGGTGATACTCATAATCTACATGGCCAGTGTCTACCTCGACATACAATTACCGTATTGGAGAATTTGGAGAAATCCCAAGACTTTGGAATTTTTTTCTTCAATATACTTTTTGGTGTGTCTTAAGCATACAAACTCGAAAGTTGTCGGAGAATGTGAATTTAGAACCTACTCTCTAAACTCTTTCCAATGATATGTCACATGAGGGGAAGCTTAAAAAAGTTCACCATGGTCCCTTTTTTAAAATCTTGGCAAAATGGAAATTGAGATTTTTCCAAATTCTCTAATATGGTGTTTTCATGATTTTTGTTACATAAGAGTTCATTTTGATACTTGTGGAAATAAATGAAGATCCAATCATGGAAACCTATATGAGTGGCTCTCAAAATGTTGATAGTAGCGCCATACTAACACCCTCTTATGGAGGTGGTATGAATCAGCTTACACCTACGTTTTTTCTTTAACAAGGGTTAACCTTACTTTTCTTTTTCTTTTTTTCTTTTTTTTTTGACAAGGGTTAACCTTATCTCCTTTTTTAAATGGACGCCGCTGCCTGGCTGGCGATGGTGATGGCAATGATGTCTATTAGTTGTGCTGCTTTTGCTTCTATTGGCGATGGCTATGACGACAAGCTGCAATTGATTGTTTATTCTCCTCAACAACGAACTCATCGACTTCTTCTCTCTCTGCACTCGTACCAACGCCTCCTCTGCTCTCTTCCCTTCATCACAGCACTGCCCACAGTGTCTGTGCTGCCTCTCCTTATTACTGCTGTTATACAAAAGCTCTACTGTGTTTTGCAACTGGTGTTGGCTCGACTATTTGTTGCTAGGCGAGATGGCTGCCTTTCTCTTGGCTACTCAGTTTTGCACCGTGCATTGAATACCAATGCAAGCTATGGCCTTTCTTTGGTTACGCCAAGCTTGTTGCCACTATAATTAGTTTATTGCCTCTAGTCGAAATCGTCTTCGCTCCTCTATTGCTCTAATCATGTCTGTAGGTCACGTCTTCTAGTCCTAGTTTCTTCTTCTAACCCACCCGCTCTACTATGAGCTTTTGAGGAGGTTCCCGTTGACTTCAGGCAACCTCCTTTGCACAACAGTTGATGCTATCTTCTTTCACCTTATCAAAATGCTCAAATGTGAGCTCACTATTGTGTGTATTATGCAAGAAGCTCTAAAAGTTTTGTGCTATGGCTAAGGAAAAACACCTTGTTTCTCTTGATATGCCTAATGACAAACATAGCCCTAATACAAGAGGGCTAGAAGAGAAGATAAACCCAATCTGAGACTAAAACAATTGCTAATGAAATCTAACCATTTTCTAAAAACTGGAGATCCTCACCCTAGCTCTGATACCATGTCGAAACTATGGATCAAGCTCTCCAACTAGCAACACATCTACCTAATCAAGCCTAATCATATACTAATTAAAAATGATTGATATGACTAGTCTAAGGTGGATGTAATCTAAGTTTACTCATGATAATGAGTATGTGCAATAGACTCAAGCGCAATTAGGTTACAAGATTAAGGTTAACCTTCATATGGTGCTAGAGGTGGTCATGGATATACAGCTCAGAGAGGTAGAGGTAATCCTCGTGGAAGAGGACGTTCGCAAGGCCAACAAGCAAGGCCAACAAGCATCTATGCAAAATGTGGAATGCCATTACTATGGGAAGTTTGGTCATATGGCACGTGATTATTACAGCAAACAAAAAGATTTGAGAGGGGGGTAGAGCACAACATGGTGAAAATTTTACATCAAGCAGTCATGATGGTAGTGCAAATCACTTGTTTGCCATGGAACATGTCGTGGGATCTATGATGACACATGGTGATAGTGATGACACTAGGTATATGGACTCTGGAGCATCAAACCATATGACTTGTCATGGCGAATGGTTTGAACATATAAAGCCAATGGATGTAAAAGGCTATGTGGAGACAAGTGACGATTCCCAACATGTTATCACTCATGTTGGGAGTGTGCCATTGGTGATGCACAATGGTGAAACAAAGTCTATGGAAGATGTCTTGTATGTGCCTTCTATTACAAAAAGTTTCGCCTCAGTTGGTCAAATGGTTGAACAAGGTTTACAGATTCATTTCAACGAGCATGGTTGCTTCGTTGAGGATTTCAAAAATGGATGTAGAGTCATTGCCAAAGGCAAGAAAGAAGACAGGTTATTTAAGTTGGATGCTGGGATTCCTGAGTTGAAATCAGCCATGTTCTCTAAAAGCCAAAATGTGGTATAGGACATTGAAATGTGGCATAAAAAGATTGGGCATGTGAACATACAAAGGTTAAAGAACGTGCAGGCAAGAGGCATTGTTGTTGGGCTGCCTAGATTCAAGTATGATGGGAATATGCATGTCTATGATGCTTGCCAGTTTGGAAAGCAAGCAAGATTGCCATTTTCTAAAGAAGGCAACATGAGTAGCAGGCCACTTGAGATTGTTCATAGTGATGTATGGGGTCCTGTACGAAACCCATCCATTAAAGGCAGCTTGTATTATGTGACATTCATTGATGATTACAGCAGAATGACTTGGATTTACTTTCTCAGAGAAGAGTGAAGTGTTGGGAAAGTTTATGGACTTCAAAGCTTTTGCAGAGAAGTAATATAGCTCTTGGATAAAATATTTGAGGACAGATGGAGGTGGTGAATACACCTCACATGTCTTTGAGAATTTCTTGAGAAAGAATGGCATAAGAAGGCAGCTAACTTGCAGGTACACAACACCTCAGCAAAATGGTGTTGTGCTGAGAGGAAAAATAGAGTCATTGGTGATGTGGCTAGGATAATGCTCAATGAAAAGAGCATGCCAGACTGGCAGAAGCATGTGCCACAGTGATGTATGTAATTAATAAGACACCCACAGCTGCCATACATGGAAGTTTGCCAGAGATGTGTCTTACAGGTTTTAGGCGAGACATTGGACACCTCAAAGTGTTTGGTAGCATAGCTTATGTGCCAGATGAGAGAAGGAAGAAGCTAGATCAATCCTAAGGCAGAAAAGTACATTTTTGTTGGGTATGCACAGGATTGCAAGGCATATAAATGTTACAATCCACATACTAGACAAGTGGTTATCTCCACGAGATGTGGTGTTTGATGAACTTGCTAGTTTGTACAAGGCAAAGGATGAGGGTGTCATTGATTCCATTGATGCTGATGTGCATGTGAACTTGCCACAAACAAGTTTTATTTCTATATCCGGGCCAGCAGAGTTTGAGAGTAGCACTATACGTCCATGGTCAGGATGCTTGAGACATGAGAGTGTGAGCACTGGGAGTAGTACTATACGTCCATGGTCAGGATGCTTGAGACATGAGAGTGTGAGCACTGGGAGTAGTGCTGTGGATAAAGGAAAAAAGAAGGAATTAGCATTACAAGTTCTGAGTCGTCAAATTCAGAAGTTTGGATGAGGAACCTGGCATACGAGTTTTACGCACACCAGCAGGTGCAAGGCAGGATAGATACGTGCCTCCACATGCTAGAGTGACAGTGTTCAGAGTGATCCGCATGCATTGCAGAGATCCCAAAGGGTCAGGTATCTAGTTGACAGGCTGACATATTGTGACTTTGCTATGCATTATGCATATATGACCTCTTTGGTGAAGCATGTGGAACCTACATGCTATATAGAAGCGATTGGGAAGCATGTATGGGAGAGGGCAATGGATGTTGAGATGGACACATTCGTCCATAATGAAACTTGGGATTTGGTTGTCTTACCCCCACAAGGCAAAAATGTCATTGGTTGCAAATGGGTTTATAAGGTGAAATGCAAAGATGGTTCCATTGAGCGCCATAAAGCACGGCTAGTAGAGCTAAGGATTATGCACAAACCCAAGGCTTGTACTATGATGAAACATCCAGTTGCAAAGATGGGAACAGTGAGAGTAGACATTGCTATGGCTGCAGAGCAAATTGTTGGGAAATGCATCAAATGGATGTGAAAATTGAATTTCTAAATGGTCATTTACAAGAGGAAGTTTATATGGCACAGCCAGAAGGATATGTACACCCAAGGTACTCCACTCATGTATGCAGGTTAAAGAAAGCATTATATGGTTTGAAGCAAGCACCTCATGCTTAGAGTGATAAGATAAGACGATATCTTATCTCCCTTGGATTTCAGGTTTCTTCAGTAGATTCTTCACTCTATGTGAAGAAAACAGATCATGGGATTGTCTTGCTTGTCATCTATGTGGATGACTTGATTGTCATAGGAGATCATGCTACAGATGTTATGCATGTCAAGAAGGCATTGAGTGGGCAGTTTGATATGAAAGACTTGGGTGAATTGAGATATTTTCTTGGGATTGAAGTGAACAAAGACCATGCAGGGACATGGTTAGTGCAACGCCAATATGCATTGGATATGTTGGCAAAATATGGGATGACAAGATGTAAGCCAATGAGTACACCTTTGGAGCAGAATGTGAAGCTACGGGCTGATTTTGGTGAAGAGTTGGATGATCCATCTATGTATAGAAAGATGGTGGCAGTCTTATTTACATGACTATCACACGACCGGATCTCAATTATGCTATGGGGCTAGTAAGCCAATTTATGCAAAGCCCCAGAAAACCTCATTTGGATGCAGTGAGATGCATTATGCACTATATGTAAAGACCACTGCACATTATGGTCTTCATTGTGAGCATGGTAAAGGCTTGGATGTACACGGCTACACAAACGTAGATTGGGCAGGTAGCTCATATGATAGGAGGTCTACTAGTGGTTATGCCTTTACATTTGGAAGTGCAGTGGTGAGTTGGAGCAATAAGAAGCAACCTAGTATTGCTTTATCTAGTACACCAAGAGCCTGAATACAGGGGTGTAGCCATAGCTACATGTGAAGGAGTATGGTTAAAGAGTCTCTTGGCTGATTTGGGTGAGCCTATTATTGGCAAGGTTGTCATTCATTGTGACAACATGAGCAGCATATAGTTGGCCAAGAATCCAATTTTTCATGCGCGGACCAAACATATAGAGTTCTACTATCATTTTGTCAGAGAGAAAGTGTTGTGAATGGTACAGTGGATTTGGAGTATGTGAAGGCTGAAGAGCAGGTGGCTCTGACATCTTTACAAAGCCACTTAGCAGAGAGAAGTTTGAGTACTTCCGTACTATGTTGGGAGTATATGGGATGAGCTTGAGGGGGAGTGTTGAGAGCTTTGATAGCCCAAGCTCATCTACATCTTCATCTATGGCAGTACATCATGAGCTTGAGAAGGGCTGTTGAGATTCAAGCTCGATGTCAGCTTGTGCCAGTTGCACTATGTGTGCTGGCATGTTAGGTAGTAACATGTGTGAGACATAAATGATTGCGTCCAGCTTGTCATAGTGTGTGGACAGTAGCTAGGGTTAGCTGTGTGTGGACACAACACAAGTAGTGTGTTGTAGCTTATGGATTATGGCTTTATGCATAGAGTAAGACGGGACATGGCTTCCCTCTATGGTTAGGGTTTGAGTAATACATTAGGGTTTGCTCCTGTGTGTGTGTGTCTCCTCTCCCTCTACCTGTTTTTTCATCACCCTTTTCATCATAAAATGGTTTTGTGAGCCATTTTGTGACTATACAAAAATTTTACAAAAGTTTTTTCAAAGAAAGGATACTTTTGGTTGTATCACAAAAATAGAAAATAATATGTATCACCCAAGACCTGCAACATCCGTAATTAAGTGCAGACTGTGCAAACTATGCTGCTCTGATACCAACTGTGACGGTCCCATATTCTAACCATATCTTAATCGTACAACGTAATCTAAGAAAACATTAAACTCACTTAATTCTGTTATTTTTACATAGCAATACAATCAAATCAACCTTCTCAAGTAGCAAACAAGCATGCATGCCATATCCAAGGTTCTTATCACATAAACAAAGAATCATGTAATCTCAAACAAACATTCACATGATATAAATCTCTATCAATTACAGCATAGCATCTCAATCAATCATAATGTATGTGTCTATCTCAAGATTCTATCATCATCTCCATAAGAGGGTGTTAGTATGGCTTGAATGGTTGCAGACCAATGCTCCCCATAGGCATGGTGCTTGGCGTGCACGAATGAGGAGACAAGGGAGGCATTGGGTTGTGCATACACCAGCACAAATCTAGATGTAATAAGGCTAAGAAAATAAGTTTAGTTAGGTTTTTTTTTCCTTTAAAAAAAACTATTAATAGTTCCTTCTCTCACTTTATTTTCATTTCACTTTTTTAAAGAGCTTGAGCTCAAGATCTACGTAGGCACCCACGTAAGGACACCAACACATCACCACGTTAGCACAATAGGCATAGTCGTACATGGATATGGCACGCACCAAGAACACCGTACGTGTTATCATGCCTTCACAAAACACAGTGCAAGGCACCCAACAACCACATTTTGTAGCGACACCACGGAAGAGAGTGACCCCTTGGATTCTAGGACACGCCCAATGGGATCACCAGATTCCAACCCTCCTCCCACAGCAACACCAACACACACACATGCAGGCCCTTCTAGTGGAAGCAAGCGCATGAAGAAGACCCCACAATGTAGCCACCCCAGAGATCAAGACAGAGAGACCGATGATGAGCAGTTCACATGGGTTGGTGAAAACATTCCTACATTGCGCAGCACCAGAGGTGGAAAAACCCTACTACCAGGACAGGGTCCCCTACCTATCCGGGAGGAACTTGATACAAAGGTACCACAGCAGCAGCAGAAGGAGGATTTAGACTATAAGAGAGACTAAGGGGAGGTTCCTGCAAGCGTAGAAAGGTCAAGCTCTTCAAGCCAAGGAAGTCCCAACCTCGCCAACGCACCAACACAACACAGAGAGCTCCAAGGAGAAGGATGCACCAAGGACATAGGGCTCTACAAGAAATCAAGTTTCATTAGAGGAACATTGAGTTGCTGATAAGAAGAGCCCCTTTTTCTCGCACAGTGAAGGAGATTCTCCAACGATATAGAATAGAGTTCCGTGTGTAGGGGATTACCCTTGAAGCATTGCAAGAAGCCGCCGAGGCTTACCTTGTTGGGCTTTTTGAAGACACCAACCTCCTTGCAATACATGCAAACAGGATTACCATTTCTGCCAAGGACATGCAACTAGCTCGGCGTATTCGAGGCAAGCGAGACATGATCTAGAGATCTTAGATGTTATAACCTGCTTTTTGAAGCAACTCTTTTGTTTCAAACCCCCCTTTGTAACAAGTCTATCTGGCTTTCATTTATAACCTTCTGATAATTTAAATTTTAAGTTTCTCTTACAATGTCTCGATATCATCATGGTTTAACGTGGAGTGTCTATCATGTGTCAGTTTGTCACCCAAGGCATTAGAAATGCTCTTGGAGGACTGAGGAAGCTGTGCCAGAACAGTGCCAATTTGGTCTCTGCAACAACGGCGATGTAGGCTAAAAATTTGCACTGTTCTGGAACATCTCCCCTAGCCACTCAAGATCACTTCTGATGCATTTATAATGAAGTTGAGTACACTAATTGTGAGAAACAATAGTTTACAAGATAAAAACACCTTTAATCATGTGTAAAAATACATTGTTTACATCATCTAATGCATCAGAATTGCTCCTGGAGGACTGGGAAAGCTATGCCAGCACAGTGCGAATTTCGGCTCTGCACGGCGGTGCGGGCTCAAAATTCGCACTGTTCTGGCACTGCTCCCCCAGCCACTCAAGATTATTTCTGATGCATTTATAATGAAGTTGAGTACACTAATTGTGAGAAACAGTAGTTTACAAGATAAAAACACCTTTAATCATGTGTAAAAATACATTCTTTGTCATCCAATGCATCAGAATTGCTCCTCGAGGACTAGGGAAGCTATGCCAGAATAGTGAATTTAGGCTCTGCAGCGGCGGTGCAGGCTCAAAATTCACATTGTTTTGGCACTGCTCCCCCAGCCACTCACGATTATTTCTGATGCATTTATAATAAAGTTGAGTACATTGATTATGAAAAACAATAATTTACAAGATAAAAACACCTTTAATCATGTGTAAAAATACATTGTTTGTCATCCAATGCATCAGAAGAACTAGGGAAGCTATGCCAGAACAGTGCGAATTTAGGCTCTGTAGTGGCGGTGCGGGCTCAAAATTCGCACTGTTCTGGCACTGCTCCCCGAGCCACTCAGGATTATTTCTGATACATTTATAATAAAGTTAAGTACATTGATTATGAAAAACAATAATTTACAAGATAAAATTACAAATGTTTCTAAGTTGTAAAAGGTCGATTATTACCTCTTGCTCAATGTCTTCTTTTGCCAAAGTGCTGGTGGGAGCGGAGAGGTCCATCGAGGACTTAGCCTCATCCTTTTTAGGTGCTTTGGTCTCCTCCATCACTCCAGCAGCAAGGGTATCCTTTTCAGCCTCTAGCTTGTCTTGTAAGGTTGTGAATTCCTCCTCTGGAACTAGGGCTTGCTCCGCGGTCTCAACCACAGTTTCCTTGACCAAAGCAATTGTTTCTGCGATAGATTCTCCAAGGGGTAATATGACACTATCTAGGTGAGGACCAAGGTTGGACATATCAAGGTCCACCTCACATCGCGTGCATGTAATGCCCAAGCATTCATCCATTCTCAAGCCAGCTGCCTTTTCAAGGTCATGAAGAAATAAGTATTCTTCACCTTCCACCACAATGGTGCTCAAGAGATTGATCTCAAGCCCCCAGGGTTATTTCTGATGCATTTACAAAAAAATTGATGGTACAAACTAGAAAAAAACAATGATATACTTGATGAAAATAAGTTAGCAAAAACTGTATTGTATTCATAAGAAGAAGTGATACATCATCTTTACAAAAGCTTTCTTACCGTATTGAGCTTCCTTCTCTTGTTATTGGGAAGAGTGTGCTCAAGGAGTGATTGGGCTATTTCTCGAGGATTCTCTGTGCCTGTGCTTTTGGCTATACCTATACGAGCAAGAAGCTTACCCCTAAATCCAGAACCAAAAACATCGAAGGCAAGGGATTTTTTAATCAGAACTATACATTTGGTGCTCTGCGCCATAGAGGCTACACAGAGCACCTTAGAGAGGGCTTTCAAAAAGAAGAGAGTGAAGGCAAATTGAGGGGTGTAGTCCCTATGGATAATGGTGATGCCATCCACAGGAAGCCGACCAAGATAGTGCGCCAATGCAACATCATGTCCATGGACCTTGGCCTGGTCTCTGTTTTGCCGCCGCCTCTCCCAGCAAATGCGTCAATTTCAACCACCCTCTAGTCAAAGGAAAAATAAAAATATTTTCCTATACATAATTACAAATGTTTCTAAGTTGTAAAAGGTCGATTATTACCTCTTGCTCAATGTCTTCTTTTGCCAAAGTGCTGGTGGGAGCGGAGAGGTCCATCGAGGACTTAGCCTCATCCTTTTTAGGTGCTTTGGTCTCCTCCATCACTCCAGCAACAGCAAGGGTATCCTTTTCAGCCTCTAGCTTGTCTTGTAAGGTTGTGAATTCCTCCTCTGGAACTAGGGCTTGCTCCGCGGTCTCAACCACAGTTTCCTTGACCAAAGCAATTGTTTCTGCGATAGATTCTCCAAGGGGTAATATGACACTATCTAGGTGAGGACCAAGGTTGGACATATCAAGGTCCACCTCACATCGCGTGCATGTAATGCCCAAGCATTCATCCATTCTCAAGCCAGCTGCCTTTTCAAGGTCATGAAGAAATAAGTATTCTTCACCTTCCACCACAATGGTGCTCAAGAGATTGATCTCAAGCTCTGGCAGCACCTTGCTCTCCTCGTGTGGGGAAGATGGCCCCGCATCTTCTACTACAAATGGGCTGTTCAGCTGTAGATTGTGAACCCTCTCGAAAGTGCTCTAATGCAAGTTGCTCTTCCACACCAGCCTTCAATACCTTGTCATCCCTCAAATACCTTGCCAACTGCAATGCAGGCATCTCTACCTCCTCATCCGAATCCTCATCGTCCTCGCTGATGAGGAATGCAAAAGTGGCGAGCCACGAGAGGAACCTAGTTCCTAAATTGCCCTTCCCCAACCTCTTCACCTCCTGCTTATTATTGAAGGTACAGTAAGCTCCTGCGGGGATGCAGGAGCTTACTGTACCTAGTTCCTAAATTGCCCTTCCCCAACCTCTTCACCTCCTGCTTATTGAAGGTACAGTAAGCTCCTGCGGGGATGCAGATGTCGATGAAGCGTTCAAGGCGCTGGATGTAGGGGCGGGCATATTGTTGAATGTACTTAAGCAGCTCAACAGGCATCCATCGATCATTGGGGCAATGGAGAAAGGAGATGGAGTGGGGAGCCAAGTATTGCTCCATGTATGCAATCTGCATCTCATAATGTTGGGACGCAAGGGCGAGCGATTTTTCAAAGTCGACTTCACGAGCTTGAAGTTAAAAATATAAAGATTCAATTTGAATACTTAATTTGACTATATCAAAGTAAGAATGAGGTAAAAAACACAATCGCATATCTTCAAAGATAAAGAAGAATTGACACAAAAAAAACACAAAAGAGGTAGGCATGGCGCAATATAAATAGTACCTTAAGTTTGATCAATTAACTTTTCGCTAACTTTTGTGGCTTAGTAATATACTACACAAATAATTTCATATGTAGAGTCTATATAATGAAATTGTTTTGATACTATGATAATAAGCATGTCTTGTGTCATTCACTTGTAGTGAAAATATCTCATTAACTAATGTAGCATAATTGCAGTGCTTACTACATATGTCATGTAAGAGCGATAGGAAAAAGAATGCTTTTTAAAGATAAACAAGCTATATTATTCAGGTATCATCTTCTAACAATTTTTCTAGGTGAGTAAGGTGGTGTTTGTTGTACATTGTTGTTGTACATTGTATTGACTGTTAATTAATATTCTCAATTCAAATTCACCACCAATCAAATTTTTTATTAAGTTATGTTAGTTTGACATTGGTACTCGGATTCACTCATCATGTTTGTTACCTTCCACATCATGTTTTTACAAGTCCTTATTCTCCTTTAGTCCCAAATCCCATTCTTTTTATTATCTCTTTCTCCCTTGTACTTCTTCTCATGGTTATGTGCTCTTTCTCCCTTGTGCTTCTTCTCATGGTTATGTACTCTTTCTCTAGGAATTATCATCCTAGATTAATTGAAGATATTCATAGAGAAATTGATTTTTATATTATTCATAATTGATTTTCATGCATAGAGGTATGCATAATAGATTATTATTTTAACATAAAAGTGTTACTTTTATCATAATTAGATTTCATGCATAGAGGTATGCATAAAAGATTATTATTTTAATGTAAAAGTGTTACTTTTAGCACAATTGAATTTCATGCATAGAAGTGTGCATAAGAGTTGATTATTTTATTATAAAAGTGTTACTTTTATCACAATTGAATTTCATGCATAGAAGTGTGCATAAGAGTTGATTATTTTATTATAAAAGTGTTACTTTTATCATATTTGAATTTCATGCATAAAAGTATGCATAAAAGTTGATTATTTTATTATAAAAGTGTTACTTTTATCATATTTGGATTTCATGCATAGATGTATGCATAAAAGATGATTATTTTATTGTAAAAGTGTTACTTTTATCATAATTGGATTTCATGCATAGAGGTATGCATAAAAGTTGATTATTTTATTATAAAAGTGTGACTTTTATTATATTTGAATTTCATGCATAAAGGTATACATAAAAGTTGATTATTTTATTTTAAAAGTGTGACTTTTATTATATTTGGATTTCATGCATAGAGGTATGCATAAAAGATATTCTTTTATACTAAAAGTGTGATTTTCATCATAAATGGATTTTATGCATAACTTAGATGCATAAGAGAAATTCTTTTATTCTAAAAGTGTAATTCCTACCAAATTGAATTTATGCATAAGAAGATGCATAAAAGATTGATTTTTACTTCGAAAGTAAATTGGAAATGTGTATAAAGGACCTTAGCCTAAGGGTCTAGATTTTCAAAAAATTTTGGATTATGGTCCAATTAAGATTCCTATGGGCCAATAGCATCAATCCATGTGTAGAGAGGAGATAAATCCAATTTGTAAAAGAAGATTCCTCAAAAATGAGTAAATGCTCACATAAGATGAAGAGTTGAAAATGTACAAGGTTTATTAGTAAAAAAATATGAGCAATATTAAAAATATGAGATATTTTGGGTTTCCAAAAATGAGTAAATGCTCACATAAGATGAAGAGTTGAAAATGTACAAGGTTTATTAGTAAAAAACTATGAGCAATATTAAAAATATGAGATATTTTTGGTATAATGATTCCATTTTGACACATATGTAAGGAAGGGGAGTTCTTTAAAGGAGATGCATATTTCACATAAGATGAAGAGTTGAAAATGTACAAGGTTTATTAGTAAAAAAACTATGACACATATGTAAGGAAGAGGAGTTCTTTAAAGGAGGTGCATATTTCACATAAGATAAAGAGTTGAAAATGTACAAGGTTTATTAGTAAAAAACTATGAGCAATATTAAAAATATGAGATATTTGGGTATAATGATTCCATTTTGACACATATGTAAGGAAGGGGAGTTCTTTAAAGGAGATGCATATTTCACATGCTTGAATGAGTTTTAAACTCATAAAAATTGAGATATTTCATCTCTCCTCTCTCCTCATTCAAGTCTAGTTCCAAAAAGTTACCTTAACTGACCAAAAAATGGTCAAAAATTGACCAAACTGATTTGGAAAATTCTAGAATCAGTTTGTTTGGTTAGGAGCTCAATTTTTCCTATAAAGAGAAGCCACCCCTTGTTGAAAAATATATAGTGTTTATGCATCGTTACTCTACTCCACCTAAGCCAAGAATTGTGAATTCATAATAATTCACTAGTTTTTGGAGCTTCCCTCTTTCTTCAATCCCCATTGGTGGCTCCATCAACATACTTAACCAATTGATTGGTTGGGGGCCTCTGCCATGAACAAAGAATCAAGCAATTTGTAAGGAGTAAGAGTTGTTTTCTGAAACCGGGCATGGATCTGGTTGATTGACCTTGCTGGTCTTCAATGGATGAGTCCATGGCTCTTTTTATGGATCTGTTGGTTGATCTTGCTGATCTTCAACGAGAGTCCATCTTGATTTTTATAAGTGATTATATTGCCGAGTATTATGGGCTAGGAACTATTGAAAAGGCCCCTGAGTGGACAGGTGGTGAGCGTTCTAGTTGCCAATGATGCCATAGATACTCTGAAGAAGGAATGATGGGAAGTTATGAATCAACCGGATAAATTGGAAGATTGTGATCAGTGGTACTATGGTTTCATTAAAGGATTGTTTTAAAGTTAGCTGATGCTAAGAAAAAGGTGTGTAAGTGGTGTGGCTAGTTTTATGTTTGCATGAACTTCCGGCTAGGGGACCTTGGAACTCTTTTCCTTGGTACTCGGGACAAAACCTAACCAAATTCCAAATTGGATCCCATCACTACAGTGGTTGGGCGGTTGGCTAACCCATGGGATTGGATGGGCTGGATTGATGGATCCATAAATCGAGACTCAACTTTTGTTATTACGATAGATAAAGTAAATCCCGGACAATAATTATTCTATGGATAGGAATCAACGGCTGTGCCTCTTGAATGGGGAAAAAAGCGTTGATCCCAATGATCCAAGTGCAAGTTTCTTCCTTGATCTGACCAAATATCTTATAGATGCAATTGGATCAGTTTGATCAGAAATGATCTTGACTACGTTAGAGTAATTAGTTATCCTGGTGGAATCGCCCGTGCTTTCCGGTAAAGGAAGTTTTTCCGGGTTCGGTTTTGGAACAACCGACGGATTAGTCTCTTATCCGGATATCCGTGTGGGTGAGGCCCCGAGTGTGGGACCCCTGTCCCGCGCGAGAAGTGCTACTTCCGCTGCTAGTACCCCGAATCCGTTGCTCGGTGGGAACAGGGATCTCACATCAACCATGTTGTAGAATTTGATCAGAGATCTTAGATGATGGAAGATCTAAGTAAGAGCTCTTGTAATCTCCCAAGTGCTACTAGGATCTTTAAACCCGATCTTAGAAAATATGGTCCTAGACACTTATAAGATGAAGTGTCTTATTAAATGATATTATGTCAAGTTGATAAATTAGGATCACCTTAGATCTTTAAGGACATAAAATCTAAAATGAGCTTCTACCAAGTTAATAATCCTAGATCATTGACAATTAAGAGATCATCTTAACCATCTTAAGTTTACTTGACACCAAAAGCCTTCAAGTGAGGCCATAAGAACATGTGTGTGGGAAACAAGGGGAGGGGATTATAGGACATAAAATAGCCTTGAATGTCTTGAAGTGGGTGCAAATGATCCCGTCTGACAATGATTGGCTTGCATATCAGGTCTCAAATAAGTTCAAATGAGGTCATACGACCTTAAATAGGCTCAAATCACTTAAAATGAAGTCCTAAGCTCTTAAAAGATCCTACTTATGAGATCTTGAGCTCAAATGCACTTTGATTTATGCTCAAAGTCATATACATTTTATCATGTTGATATTAGTTTAATTTTATATAGTTTGATGATGTGTGTGTATGTGTACGCATGTACACCCACCTACACACACACCCCCCCCCCACACACACATGTTTATATATACACACACTTATATATGTATGTATATATGTGTATATATATACATATATATGTATCTATAAACATATATATGTATATATATACACATATATGTATATATATGTGTGTGTGTGTGTGTATATATGTGTACATTTTATATGTGGATATTAGTTTTCTTTAGATTGTTGACCTTAGTTTGGCCTTACCAAATAAATATATGTAATTATAAAATATACATTTTTGTGTGCGTGTGGCCGGATAATTCAAAAAATGATGTGAAACGTTTCTTTTCTCTTCCATTTTCCCGCCACCTCTCTTCGCCTTCATCAATCGGAGGAAACACACGGATTTTGGCGAAAGAAGGATGTCTGCGCGCATCTGTTCGCCAATTGTGGAAGAAGCCAGTTCCTATAGCCATGGCCATGGGCATGGCCTCCTCGAACCTTCAAAGGTATGCGCCTTCCCAGCTTACCAGTTTTAGGGTTTAGTATTCTGGAAACCCTCGAAAATTAGGGTTTTCTCTTTTAAGCTCTAGTTTGCGACTTTTTTTCTTTCTTATTGGCAAGTTAAAATATCAGGGTTTCGTCTTTAGTTGCAAGGACAGGCTACTTTAGGATTTACTTTTGTGTTGGATATGTTTGATTTTAGCACTGCTATCTTGGAGTGCAAGACTGCTTGATTGTTGATGATGCAGGACAGGCCAAGTGGCGTCGATAGATTGAAGAAGACCATTATCACACAGAGACGAGAGATACGAGAAAGACACCACAGTAGATTACATTGATATAGTTGAGGATGAATCTTGCATGCACCACATGAAGGTGGCTATGATTGATGATAACCCTGCTGTGTGGCTCACCATGGAGACCCTGGAAAAAGCTGCAACGTTTTTGGGGTGATACTCTCCTCAACAAGGTAACACATGAATGCTTTGATCTTTTAAAGATGCTGTTCTGATGTTTCAAAAGATGTTATTGGTTCACAGCCTTGCCCTTGCAGGGTAAGATACCGTTTGCATGGTGCTTGCATGGTGCATAGGACATAGATGAACAAAGTGGTCAATGACACATGTGAAGACATAGATAAACAAAGTGGTCAAGGCTAATCTGCAGATATGCCTGGGGGACGTCGTCTTGGTTTACCAGTGTCCTTGTGAGATATGGAAAATATATCCAGCATAGAAGGCATGGGCAAGGGCCTTGAAATACATGCTGAGATTGCGAGAAAGGGATAATTGCAGGGTCTTCCCGGATGCTGTCACTTTTACCTGCAGCTTGAGAGCTTGTGGCAGCATAGGAGCCACAGACAAGGACCAAAAAAATACATTCTGAGATTTCCAAAAAAGGATTGGAAAGACACCTTGACATGTATGCCAAATATGGGTCGCTTGCAGAAGCACAAGAAGAGTTCTACAAGCTTTCAGTTCCACTCAGTCTCATGGAAAGCACTAATTCCAGAGCATATGTCAAACATGGGTGCGCTGAGGAAGCACTGAACTGTTCTGAATGAATGTAACTGGAGGGTGTTGCTCCTGATGCTGACACCTCTGTTTTCTTTTTGAAAAGTTGTGCCAGCCTAGGAGCCTCAGCAGAAGACCAAGAAATATATGCTGAGGTTTCTTGAAAAAGATTGTAAATAGACCTTATGCCAAAAGTAGCTTGCTTTCAGAAGCACATGAAGTGTTTGACAAGCTTGCGAGTAGAAAAGTAGATTCGAGGACTGCAGTTAATGCAAGATATGCTAGATTTTGTTCTTGGCACTGCATCTATATGTATGCAAAATGTTGCTTGCTTGGAAAAGCACAACAAGTACTATTTTAAGGGTATGCAACTCAATGGCATCTTTTGAGATATTGTCACTTTTGTTTGCATTTTGAAAGCTTGTGGCAGCATAGGAACCACAGGTATGGGCTGAAAAATTTATGCTGAGATTGCCAGACAAGGGTTGGAAGAGCATTATTCTTGTTACCACTGAGTTGGTTGATATGTATGGCAAATGTTGTTCACTTGCAAAAGCACAAGAAGCATTTGTCAACAGGCTTTCATTTCAAGATGTAGTCTCATAGAATGCAACAATTGCAGGGTATGCCCAACATGGGCGTGGTGAGGAAGCTCTAAACTGTTTTGAATGGATGGACTCTCCACCAGAAGCTGTCACCTTCTTCTGCGGCTTGAAAGCATATGAGTTACAGAAAAGAACCAGGAAATATATGCTGAGATTGCTAGAAAAGTGTCGTTGGAAAGAGATCTTGCTGTGGGCACTGCACTGATGGCTGATATGTATGCCACGAGTGGTTTGCTTGCAATAGCGCAAGAAGTGTTTGATAAGCTTTTAGTTGAATGTATAGTCTTGTGGGATGCACTGGTCTGGTGGATAAGGACTATAAGATGTACTTTACTGAGGCACATCTGTGCCTAGTCGGAAAACCACAAAAAAACTTTACTGAGGCAATGAGCAAAGTCTGGGGAATCATCCCAACACTTGAGCACCACACTTGCATGGTTGTGATCGCTTTGGCCATGTAGGCCGATTGCACAGTGATGACCGGTAACAATGATCAAGAAGATGCTGTTTCATACTGATCTTGTGGTGTGGTGTGGTGTACTGTGTTGGGTGGTTATTAAAAGTGGGGCAACGTGGAGCTTGGAAGACATGCACTGCAATTGGTTGAGAAGGATCCTGCTCTGGCTATTATGTGTGCCCTTATCTCAATAGATTGAAGGGAACACCCATATATGTCAAAAATGCACGGGTTTCTGGTGATTGTCATTTGGATACGGCACTTATATTAAAGATAGAGCAGGGAAGAATTTTTTTCCAAGGTGCAGATTGCTTTCATGTTTTCGAGGAAAGAAAGTGTTCTGGTGGTGATTGTTGCGGTGATGGTTCCTCAGGCGGTCCTCCGGATTGCAGGGGCCCGTGAGAATCACAGATTTGGGCAAGCAAAAAAGACATTGGCTTTCCAATTAGGCAGATTTGGCCGTTTCCCTGGAGTTTGTGTATATCATAACAGATTAAAACTGTAAATGTGAGGGGAATCTGTATTTATTGGACCCAGGTTGATCAATTGTGCAGAAATAGCTTAAACTGAATGTATGGAGATTTTTAAGTCTGAAACCAAGCTAGGGACATGTTAGGTCTGGTGCATATGCGTTTATTGTAATGTGTTTTGCACTCTTCCTTCTCCCCTCTGTTGGGTTTTTCCTTCTTTAATATAATTCTTAAGCCTTTTTGAAAAAAAAAAGGGAAGAAATGTTTTATGATTACAGCATAGGAGACTTCGTTATTGACAAACATTGATTGGCTTGGCCCAAATTAACTATGTTCATCAGCGAAAGCTGTTACTAGCAGCTGCGTTTTAATAGAAGGTGGATCTGGAAATACAAAACGAAGGCTACACTAATGTAGTGACAGAGGAAAATGCAGTAACTAATATTTTTATTTTAGAGTAAATAGGGTTTACGGCTTAATCAATTTGCAGCTACACCTGGGATCCATACAAATTCAACCACTGCAACCAACTCCTCCCTTGTCCCTCTCCCCCCCCCCCACACACACACACACACACACACACACATACCCAGATTTCCGCCACCCTCCCTTCCCTACGCATGCCGCTCTCCCATCCCAATGGTGTTTTCTCTCTCTCTCTCTCATCCTCAAGCTAGAGTTCTGCCACCCTCCCTCTTCTACCCACCCTCTGCGCATGTCCCTCTCTTATCCGTGCTCTCTCTCTCTCTCGCGCGCGCGCGGGTGTCCCTTCCGGGTGGTGTCGGATGTGAACGGGCGACAACTTATTAAAAGCTCCTACGCAAATTAATATCGGAAAATGCAAATTAATCTCGGGAAATCTGGAATGTCCCTTGCCGCGTACACGCGCTATTCATTTCCTTCATAAGAGGGTGCGTGCGCTACTTCTACACAAGCAATTTGAGCTACACTCTGCTATTCCTTCGCTTGGAGAAAGCCTTCCGAAGCAACGTACGTCCTCCAGTTTATCGAAGTAGCTGCAGTCGATCAACAGTCCTTGTTTCTGTCTCTGCGCGCGCTCCCAGGAGAAACCCTAACTTCTGCGGAGGCCAATCCCTTCTCTCAACGCAGGTCAAGAACCCTAACCTCTGGGCACAGGAAACCCTAGCCTCTGCACAGGAAAGAAGAGCTTTCTGGGTCTTCTGCGGCTGGAAAAAACCATGATACCGCCGGATGTTGATCTCCTAGCACCGCCGCTTGAGCCAACGCCAACAGACAACATCGACGATATTGAAGACGAAGGACTGTTTGTCGTCATCGTACAGCTTCCCGTCCCCGTTCGACAGCTGCCCCGCCACTTGCAGAAGCGACTCGAAATCTTCTTCAAGTTCGCCCTACCGGTGCCCCCCTGTCCCCGCTGCGGCGACGCCTCAGGCGTCCGTTTCCGCTATTTCAACAACGCCACCAAGTCCTCGCTCCTGCAGCCCCGCTACCAGTGCTTCTCCCCCTGCTGCTGCACCACCACCACTAATTCTAAGTCCGCCACTACGTTGTTCACCCTCAACCAGAGGAAGTACGCCGCTCACCTCCAACTCCACGGCGGATTGTACACGATCCTCGAAAATAACAGCATCATTCTCAATAACAGTACAAGCGAAAATTTTTACCAGGCGACGACAAGCAAAGCGCCTCTACGTCGACATAAGAGTTCTCCAACGGCAGCTACACAGCAGCCGCCTGCCTTCCCTCCAGCTGGATTCCAGCCACCGCCTACCATGGACTATAGCTACGGTTTCGACATCGGCGCTTATAACTGGACGGCGACAGAAGCTGTGCCACTGATTACAGAGTTGTATTCCGTCGATGAGAGTACAGCTACACGGGATAATTTCTCGGCGAGATGCCTGCAAGATTCGACAAGGCAAGAAGACATGCTGATGGACATGACAGGTAGCATAAACACTTGGGCGACAGGAGCTGTGCCACTGATGACAGAGGTGTATTCCGTCGATGAGAGTACAGCCACACGGGATAACTTCTCGGCGAGATGCCTGCAAGAATCGACAAGGCAAGAAGACACGCTGAATATGGACACAGGTAGCATAACCCTTGGGCTTTAGAGTTTCCGGCAGCAGGAGCGCAAGCGATTCCTGATAACGCTAGCATGAGTAACGCCCGTCACCAGCTGAATCTGATCAATCAGTCGAGCGGTATCGAATCATCGGCCACCACATCGGTGCCCAATTCTCTTGGCTTCACAGCAGAAGAGCTAGACGAGGTTCTGAAATTTGTGGAGTCTGGATTGGAGGAGGACATCATGGATGCTGCAAGATTAAATCAGCACCTGCAATCCATCGATTTGCCAGACCTGGACTCCATTGATTTGCCAGACGGCCCAGACCTTTCTGAGTCCTTTGATTTGCAGCCAGCCCTAGCTGCTGGCTCCGTTGATCATTTTTCAGCCCTACATTTTGATCCATACTTCAGTTTTGAAGCAGCTGCTTCATGTTCTCCTGTATTTTGAAGGGCTGTACTAGTGAATTGTACAAGCTTGTAGTCCTCTTTCCGAAGCATGGCTTCCCACCTGTATTTAATGAAATCAGAATCGAACAAGAGGTTACAAGTCATTCATGTGGAAGTTGTTTGATGATTCTAAGAGGTTTACTTGGTGTTTTTTATAGCAACCTAGAAGCTCAGCTACTTCGTGTTCTCCATTAATGTATAAGGGTACTACTAGTGTTACAAGCTTGTATTCTTCCAGGTTCCTTCTAAAGCGTGCCTTCCAATCTGTAGAACAAAGAGAGGGAGCTGCAGCTAAAGTTGATGTATCTATTCATTTAACGCTGATCACAAACATGGGCCGGACTCTGCGATCACTCTTCATCATCAGTATTTGCATCTCCTTGGTTTATGCAGTATAAAGTGGCTTCGTTGTTGTTGCATTCTGAAGGATCTTGATTGAACATCTAGAGACTACTTTGTGCATTGACATGATGTGCTTATAATACCTTATTGTTCAACTGAATCTGCTGTCGTTGAAGCTTTCATGGGACCTACAGATTACTGTTGCTGCTGTTGTTCTATTGTAGATCAGCCTAACACACACCTATTGTTCAATCCATTAGAGTCAAAGCTAATGCAAACTCACCGGGATGTACTTCATAGAGGCATAATCATGCGAGTTAACTGTGGAGGTTGTATGATGATCTTTAGAGCTTTTTTCCCGAGAAACCTAGAGGCTATGCTGAGAATGAGGATTATAACCCTACCAAGAAGATGCATGGATGATGGTACAGAGCGGGAAAAGAATCAATGTCATTAATTATTGCTGGTTTGTGCATTTTGCAGGCTAGCTCTCGAACTCAATTTGTTGTACCATCTTATAGTTTGCAAGTGCAGAGTTGTATGTAGGAGGATTACTGAAGTACGAAATAATGCTTTGGGCTGACCTTGTTTGCAGGATCTTAACTAACAAGATTGTTGAATTGGTTTGGTGGCATAGTTTGTTGAAGGCATTTTTTTTAAAGTTCTCTTTCCAGTTTACTAACCATTGTATCTGTGGGGGTTTGTGTTTGTGTGGATTTACTACTTATCTTGAATAACGGGTAAATACAATAGATAGATAGATAGAGATATATATATCAATTGTAATGGAGAGTAGTGCGAGGGGTGCATACTTATCAACAAAAGGTTGTCCTCACCATATCAAGCTTTGTGCTGCAGGCGGTGCTGCACAATGGTGCTTGGCAACACGACAAAAATGCATTTAAGAGATGCAGAGATGAGACGGGCAGCAGATCAAAAGCACAAGTAGAAAAAAACGCAAGGATGAAGTGTCAGCTAGGCTCTGATACCATGTAAGAAAACATGGTGCTAAGCCCAAGGGGGAGTGAGAGTGAAAGGAAGAGATGGAGAGATCAAGCCATGGTGTATGGAAGGATAGACATGGATGGAACTAAGAGAGAGAGTGAGAGAGAGAACATCACACGAGAGAGCAAGATTGCACAACACAATGATGAATGAATTACTTTTGCCATATATGTAATGCTTTTTTAGGCACCAAGGTCGTATCTTTTAACCCAAAAAATAAGAGGGTGTATTAACCCAAGGTTAATTTGACGACTACATATAACAGAATGGAGGTATAGCCACACCATAGCTGGGAAATTTAGTATTATTTTCATAGGCTTTGAAAATTGTCGCCCGCCGGCTATTGGTCTAACGAAGAGGGATGGAAGGATTTGGTCAAATCCATTCTGGATACCAAAGATATTCTCTCAATTATTACTAACCCTCAACATCCTAAAATACGCCAAGTTGTTGTCAGCAATGTGGTGAGCGAGATTACCACCTCCATCAATTCTTCATTAATTCAACATGCTTGTGATGCGGCTGAAATCAGCATGAAAGGATACCAAGCAATCCGTTAGGTTGTAAAAGATGCATTTCTAAGACAAGGAATCACTGGCACTTTATTTCCTACACTCAAGGTGATTCACAATGTCAAGCGTATCAATAATGATGATGTGCAGCGAGTTATATGACAGTTTTATCACGTTGAGGGCGGGTGGTTACAGGATCAGGGTGCCCAGTTTTGTCCACTCCAAGTACCCTGTAAACAGTAAAAAAATAGGCATTTGTTTACCTTTAGTGGCTAATCTCTCCTAGCTAAAACGAAGGAATATCCTTTTAAGTTCTTTTTTTTAAACATCACATGCAAAGTTGGGAATACAGTTGCATAATCTTATTAAGCATTAGCTAGTCGAAAGTCCTCATTTTGTTAGCTACAAAGTCAATGTATGCACCCTGTCCCAAATTTGGACTGATTCCATAAAATGCTAATATCTTCTACATATAAATTCATATGAGATTCCCACTTTGGACCTTAGATATTCACATAATATAGAGCTTAACTTGATTTTTTGAGAAAATTTTAAGCTATTTGTCTATTTTCGTTAAATATTTCAAGGTCTTTAAAGTGTTATAATATATGCCACATTTTGTACCCACAATAACTACCACTTAAAATGCTCAACCTTGTAGATCAAAAGAGTGGTAGATAGTGAGACATTAGTAGAATGTGGTGGTTAGTCAAAATTGCAAATCCAATGGTTTGATTTTTAATAATCTCTTTTTCAAAATTATTCCAAGCTATCAGAAGGCTTACAAATATTAATAGTCTAATTAGGAAAATTATATTTTTGATGTAAATTATCAAAAACCTATATGGGATAGTATACTTGTAATGGTGTATCTATGGAAACAAAATTGGATCGCTCTCTAAGTATGAAAAGATCATTTTTTATTCATTTTATCATATTTTTTTATTAATTTTTATTAATTAGAATAATTTATATTAATTTAAGTTATATTGAGTTAATTTGAGTGTATGTGTATTTTCTATTAGGTGCTTAATCTCATTTGAAGTACCTTGTCTCCCCAAATTTACTCTCCAAGAATTGTCCCAGTCCAGGACAAAACTGGATACCCTGATCTTGCAGCAACCCGGGCACACTAACATTAGACACAGGGTCGAGCAAAAAGAAAATCAAGACAGCAAGTACATAATTTCACTATGATGTTTACAATAACATCTTTGTTCATATTGAGAGACAACAACAAGCTATGGTGAAGTTCTATGGTCTTTCACCAGAAGAAGAGAACTTGCAATTGTTACTATTCATGTTTTTCAGTTGAAAATGAAGACGATTATTTTGTTTTGGGAAGTACACTTTCATTTGTGCTCAAGCTAGATGAGTGCCAAATTATGAAAGATCGGAAGCTAGAACATATAAGCATTACGCTCATGAATGCGGCCATGATATGTACATGGGAAAAGACTACCAAACCAAGTTTTAGTGTGCACATTAGGAATTTTTTGGACCCAAAGAGGGCCTCTTGGATTAACTTTTGATTAGGAATGGACCAATAGGAAGAGGGCTGGGTGCATATTTTTGACTTCTTTGACCACCCTAGGGGGCCTAGGCTTTGGTTTGCTAATGGGGCCTAATTACTCCTCTTGTCCCCTTACATCTTGGGCCCAAACTTAGAGGTCCCCCCACTTAGAATCGCGCAGATTAAAAACCCTAAAAATTAAAAATTATTTTTTTTCCCCAAAAGTGTGTTTTCCCTCTGAAACTTCCCCCCAATATACTCTAGGTTTGGAAAGCTTATTTTGAGCCTCTTTCTTCCTCTTCTAAGCTCTCCATTGCTGTAGAAACTCCATACCTCTCAAGCTCTCCCTCCTTGTCAAGCTCCCTCAGTCTCAAGATCCCTCTCCCTCTTTCTTCCTTTTCTAAGCTCTCCATTGCTGCAGAAACTCCATCCCTCTCAAGCTCTCCCTCCTTCTCAAGCTCCCTCCCTCTCCATTGCTGCAAAAACTCTATCCCTCTTTAGTCTACTCTAGGTTCAGGAAGCCTATTCTCAAACTCTAACCCTCTTTTAAGCTTTCCATTGCTGCACTGAAAACCCTGAACTTTCTCTTCTCTCCACTCTTCTGTTGTAAAACAAGCTTTTCTTTTCCCTTCTTTTCTTTTCTTTTCTTACTACAATGGCCTCTTCCAGTAATGTGAGAAGACCTAGGGGGAAGGTGGAAGAGCTTGTGCTGCATAACACAAGAGATGAGAATGGCATTTGGGCTCCAACAAGATTCAGGGTTGGGGCTTGGGTCTACATGCAGCCAAGCTCTAAGGGACCACATCAAGTGTGTCAACTGGGGAATATGCTACATCATTGGAAGGGGCGGCTACAAGGCTTCAAGCATAGTAAGAAGGAAGGACTGGTTGCCATAGTGCAACATGTGTATACCCTTGGAGACCTGTACATTCAAGGCCAAGGACCAAGATTTCCTTCAAATTGTCAGTGTAACATAAACACAGCTTTAACAACATGCTAATATTGGATTTTTTGTTTCAAATTTTCCTATGATTCTCCATTTTCTTATGTCTCTCTGCAGATATTTTTCCCTCTGATTATGTTGAGAAACAACCACTCCAAAGCCTCACTGGAGTTTTCTATGCTATGCATGCATCCATTGGAGGAGAGGCAATGTTTGTATCTCAAAGCCCAAGTGATCTTGTACAAAATAATATCTTTTTCTTTTCTCACTCGTATTTTGTAGATAAAAAACCAGGTTTATTTGGCAAGCTAGAAGAGATCCCCAACCCCCCTCTTAACAATCTCGAATGGCCCAAACCTGATGCTTGGACCATCTTATGCTTAAAGTTTAAGATGGTAAGTGATATCAAGACATCACTCAAGTTTTCAAAGGCATATAGGTCAGTAGGGCTAAATTGGTTTTGTCCTTTACATGTTTTTATGCACATGTTCAATTCCATGCCAATGTACCAAATAAAAACAATGTATATTTGTATAAGGAGGTACGCTCTGACCTCATTCAAGGATTACTAGAGAGGGTTGGGAGGTTCATGATGAGGGGTCACATCAAGGTGATGTGTACAAGTGCAATGTAGTAGATTCTACAGTGTCTTTAGGTTCTTGAAGGCACGCTCTATTTTGTACATGCACCTGCACTACCAAAAATGGATGCAAAAGTACGGGACATGGATCCCACTTCAAGCCTCAGAAGAAGAAATTATGCCTATTGAGGTAGCTGTGATGATGCAAAATGGATGGATTGAGCGAGTGGCTAGCAAGCAAGCATTAGAGCCTAGCAGACCTGCATCAACACTTTAGCATCATGGGCTTTGACATTGTGGAAGAGTCAAGTTTCAAGTTGATGGGTATATCTGATTCCACTACATGTCTAGAGTTAAACCTTACACTTTCTAGTTATTGTGCCACTTTCTATATTTTTACAGATTGGGAAGCGTAAGGAGGGGACGACCATAGTCTCAGAATCATAGCAAATGGAGGACCTTGAATTTTCAGTAGCAAGGTGCATAGCCCTACCAACACACAGTAGGTATGTGGAAGAGCTTGAAGATGAACTGAGTATATGGGAAAATAGCCTCAGTTTTAATGCACGTGAGGGGCAAGAGTTTCAAGATCGAGCTGAAGGCAAGAGTTTCAGGATCGAGCTGAAGGCAAGCTGAAGGCAAGAGTTTCAGGATCGAGCTGAAGGCAATGACAAGCTTTCAAGTCAACAAGGAGATGGAGATCAACATGAAGTAAATGTCACAAGAGGGGCAAAAAATGAAGACATTATAACAATTTTAGATGTTACCATATTATAGTAGTGATGTGTGTGAACACACTTAGGACCGCCGGGGCACTTTTTCCCTCACTAGGAGGTTTTTTCCCCCGTGCATTGTATATACGCCCATTATCTTCTAGGGCTTGTTATCTTTCATTTTTGGCACTCATAATACACTACTGTGTTGTGCTCAAGCTTCCTCATCTTCTTGAAGTTGTGTGTGCATTCCTGCAACCCTAATTCCAACAATTGGTATCAGAGCAGGCTTCCTCCTCCCGGGCAGCATCACCGGCACCTGCCGCTTCATCTCCTCCGATTGCGACGAGGTTTCACGAGCGTCTGCAAGTTAGTATATGCCGTGGGAGATCCCGTAGGGCTCGTTCGTTTCAGAATTTTGATCTGAAGTCATTTCGCCCTCCGTTTTTGCATTCCAAGTACTGCGCAGGCAAAATCGTCCTACTGTGCAGATTTTCTGTCAAGATTAAAATCTGCAGGACAGGTGCCCATTCGTCTGTTTTGGGCTGTGCTACATAGCACAGGTCGATTTTATACAGGTTTACCTCTTACAGACAGCATTTACATCTAGTAGTACAGTCATTGGCCATGGCTGACAACAATGATGTATTCCGCATGTTGGCTGCTGAGGATAAGTTGGATGGCACCAACTATCCATTGTGGGCATATATGATGCGACATGTATTGGTAGCAAAGGGGTTATGGAACATTGTGCAGGGTATTGATGCACGTCCTATTGTGGCTGGGAATGCTGCAAACACATCAGAAACAGGTACTGTTGATGATGGTGCAGGCACAAGTGCTGTAGCAGCTGTTCGAGAACCACCACTTTCAGCAGAGCAGATTCGTTGGGATGGTAGAGATGCGCAGGCTCATGCCTTGATTGCGCTGTCTGTCAAACGTACCATTATCCCACATATTCGCTCCTGCAGGACTTCTAAGGATGCTTGGGATGTACTTGCCACATTGTATCAGGCAAGAAATGAGGCTCGTGTTGCTTACCTCCGAAAACAGTTGGAGAGTGAGCATATGAACGAAGGTGATTCTATGGATAGCTTTTTGACAAAGATCAAGGATTTCAAAGAGCAGCTCATTTCTGCAGATGAAATCCTGTCAGACAGTTCACTTGTGCAGACTGTTTTGAATGGTCTACCAGATTCTTATCAGGGTTTTGCTTCCACTCTTCGCTTGATGATGAAAGGCAATCCCAATGCCTTATCATTTGAGGAGTTAGTTTCTGTTTTGCTGCAAGAAGACCAGTCAAGGCAAAACAGGAATATTATGCGTGTCGCAGATCAAGCTTTCGTTGCTAGTCAGAGAAGCGGGAAAGGTAAAGCTGGCTTTTCTTCTAGTAAGCAGAAATCTGCAAATGCTGCGCAACCAAAGAAGGAAGACAAAGATGAGAAGAAGGGTGACAAACAGAAGACATTTTGCAAGTACTGTAAGGGAAATGATCATGTCATCAAAGCGTGTCCTAAGCTGGCTGCGAAAGAGGCTAAGAAGAAAGAGGCTGGTATGGCTGTTGTTGCAGATGCCTCTCCTTCTAACAATGAATCTGCTAATGTTGTTCAAGATACAGAATGGGCATTCAATGCGCAGTGCAGTTATGACCCATCTTTGCATGACACATGTATGTCTGCAGTAGATTCAGATGTATGGTACTTTGACAGTGGTGCCACTAAGCATATCACCTCGCAGCGCAGTTTATTCACTTTCCTTGAGTCTGCTCCCACAGGGAATACTGTCACTTGTGCCAATAACTCCTCTTATCCCGTTAAAGGAGTTGGACAGATTGTGCTGAATGTTGCAAATTGCAACACCTTTACACTTTTTGATGCATTGTATGTGCCAGGGATCAAAAAGAATCTGCTGTCAGTCTCCGCATTTGCCAAAACAGGTTTGGTTGTAAAATTTATGGATGACAGATGTACTGTTCATGATCTCTCTTGTGGTGACATCATTGTAGCATCTGGTTCACTATGTCGAGGGCTGTATAAGCTCAATATGGATGGCAAATGTGTAGAGGATTCATCATGTGCTATTATGGATACGCAGGCTATTTCAAATGCAAAACTGTGGCATGCACGTTTTGGTCATCTGAATTTTGCAAGTTTGCTGCGCCTGCAGAAATCTGAAATGGTGTCTTCTTTGCCTAAGCTTGAGGCACCTGTCAAGCATGTTTGTGAGGGCTGCATATTGGGTAAAATGCAGCGTGCTTCCTTTCCCAAAGATGGATCAGTGAGAGCTGAACGCAGATTACAGCTTGTTCACAGTGATGTTTGTGGTCCCATGCAAACTCCATCATTTGGAAACTACCTTTACTTCGTGACTTTCATTGATGATTTTACCAGGCATGCATGGGTATATCCTTTGAAGGCAAAGTCCGAAGTGTTTTTGTGCTTCAAACAGTTTTTGGTTATGGCTGAAAATGTGTCAGAAAGTAAGATGGGCACCCTCCGTTCAGATCGAGGGGGGGAGTATATGTCTTCAGAATTTAATGCATTTCTGGCTGAGCGTGGGATAAAACACCAATGTACAGTGCCGTATACACCACAGCAAAATGGTGTGGCTGAGAGAAAAAACAGGTCTCTCATGGAAATGGCAAGATGTATGGTTAAGAGTCAAAGTCTACCACATGGTTTTTGGCTTGAGGCTGTCATGTGTGCCACTTATGTACTAAACAGGTGTCCCACCAAAGCATTACAGGTTGTCACTCCATATGAGGCTTGGCATAGCCGCAAGCCATCTGTTGGCCATTTACGTGTTTTTGGTTGCCTGGCATATGCATTAGTGCCTGTGCAACATCGCAGAAAATTGGATGACAAAGCTGTCAAATGTATTTTTGTTGGATATAGTGCTGAGAGCAAAGGCTATCGTTTGTATCATCCACAGACAAAGCGCATTTTGGTTAGCCGTGATGTTGTATTTGTGGAAGATGTAGTTCAGCCCTTGGTTTCATGTACTAAGGAGACAGATATCAGCTCACGTGATGTCTATGATACATTGTTGCCTCTTTTCAGTGGTGCACAGTCAAGTGCAATACCTCATGAGGCAGTTTTTCAGCCTATGCAGGTTTTAAATGATGGCACAGATCAGCCTATATCTGATGCAGATGTGCATGATGCACTTGAGGATGAGAGACAAGAGATTGAGGGCTCTAGGAACATGCCCAGATGGCTGGTGCAGACTTTGCGTGACAGCAAATTGGATGCCCCTTTGTCTAGTCGCACTCGTTCTGGCTCTCATGGTGCCTCTTATGCGTCAGATTGTTATGCATTGGCTGTTTCTAGTATGTGCGATGAAAGTGAGCCTGTTTCATTTGATGAGGCACAAAGTTCAGAAAATTGGATGGCTGCTATGCAAGCAGAATACGATGCTATTATGAAGAATAGTACATGGTCTTTATGTGACTTGCCCCCTGGCAAGAAGGCCATTGGCACTAAGTGGGTATACAAATTGAAGCGTAAGCCTGATGGCACAGTGGATCGCCATAAGGCTTGTTGCAAAAGGTTATGCTCAAGAGAAGGGCATTGATTTTGATGAGACTTTTGCTCCCACATGTCGTATGACCACTGTTCGTAGCATCTGTGCATTAGCAGCTCATAATGGTTGGAATGTACATCAGCTGGACATAAAGACTGCGTTCTTAAATGGAGATTTGCATGAGGAGGTGTATGTATCGCAGCCTCGTGGTTTTGTTCAAAGAGGGCAGGAAAACAAAGTGTGCAGGTTAAAAAAGGCTTTATATGGTTTAAAGCAAGCTCCACGAGCTTGGTATGAAAAAATACATGCATATTTGACTGCACATGGGTTTCAGAATAGTCCAACAGAAAGCACTTTGTATGTTAAACGTGTGGATGGTGTACATCTAATCATTGCTCTCTATGTCGATGACATGCTGCTCACAGGACCAAATGAGAGTCATATTGCTGATTTTAAGGCTGATTTGAATGCCTCTTTTGAGATGTCAGATTTGGGGCATTTGCATCATTATTTGGGGATACAATTTAAGCAGTGTGATGGAGGTATTGCTTTGTGTCAGACAAAGTATATTGAAACATTGTTGCGGAGATTTGGCCTTGAAGACTGCAAGCCTATTGCTACTCCAATGGAGACAGGTTTGAAGTTGAGTCTTCATGATGCTGGAGATCACTTTGATGTCACACTCTATCAGACAGCTGTTGGTTGCCTCATTTATGTATGCATTACGAGGCCAGACATTCAGTTTGCAGTCTCACAGGTGAGCAGATTTATGCATAGCCCAGGCATTAAGCATTGGCAGGCAGTGAAGCGTATCTTTCGCTATTTGAGTGGTACTCGGCATCTTGGGTTGTTTTATCCCAAGGGGGGATCATTGCCGCCAGATTTACATGTTTTTTCAGATTCTGACTGGGCTGGTTGTTATGACACACGCGTGTCCACGAGTGGTTTTTGCTTCATGCTTGGAAGCTCATGCATATCATGGTTGAGCAAGAAGCAGCCTACTGTGGCCACTTCTAGTTGTGAAGTTGAGTACAGGGCAGCTTTCACAGCTACGGTTGAGTGTGTGTGGCTCAGACGCCTTATGGCTGATTTGGGTGTTGGGCAGCCATCTGCCCACCACCATCTTCACTGACAGTCAGAGCGCATTGGCAGTTGCGCGGAACCCAGTGTTCCATGCTCGTACGAAGCACATTGAGGTGCACTACCATTATGTCAGGGAGAGACTCTCTGCAGGAGAGATCAGTTTGGCTTATGTGCCAACACAGGATAACCTTGCAGACCTTTTCACAAAGGCTCTGCCTCGTGAGAAGTTCGAAGCTTTTCGCAAAGCTTTGGGCTTACTCCCTTTTGTGGATTCATCCACATAGCTAGACACTTCCCTATACATGAGTGCTAGCTCTTGTTCACCGCATCACTCCAGGGGGGATTTGTTACCATATTATAGTAGTGATGTGTGTGAACACACTTAGGACCGCCGGGGTACTTTTTCCCTCACTAGGAGGTTTTTTCCCCCGTGCATTGTATATACGCCCATTATCTTCTAGGGCTTGTTATCTTTCATTTTTGGCACTCATAATACACTACTGTGTTGTGCTCAAGCTTCCTCATCTTCTTGAAGTTGTGTGTGCATTCCTGCAACCCTAATTCCAACATTAGATTAGATGACATGCTTGTAACTTTGTAGCAGGCTCTTTTTTAACCAATCTTTATTTAACTGAAATCTTAATATTTTTGCAAATTGTAATTTTTTTGTCTACCAGTCTAGTGTGAAAAGGCCAAACTTAAATTTTAACTATAAATAGCCAAAGGTGCCTTCTTTCTCATTTTCACCACGCGATAGAAACCAAGCACGAGCTCACACTATCTCTTTGCATTCGCATGGCTACCTCCTTTGACAACTTTTGTGAGTTCCTCTCCACCACCACCCCCCCGTGGGCAAGCAAGAGCGAGCTCTTTGTCATGTTCTCTCGTGAAGACTTTGAAAAGTCGCTCGCCCTTGCGTCCCAACATTATGAGACGCAGATTACATACATGGAGCAATACTTGGCTCCCCACTCCATCTCCTTTCCCCATTGCCCCAATGATCGATGGGTGCCTGTTGAGCTGCATAAGTACATTCAACAATATGTCCGCCCCTACATCCACCCAGTGCCTTGAATGCTTCATCGACATCTGCATCCGTGCAGGAGCTTACTGTACCTTCAATAAGCAGGAGGTGCAGAGGTTGGGGAAGGGCAATTTAGGAACTAGGTTCCTCTCATGGCTTGCCACCACTTTTGCGTTCCTCTCATCAGCGAGAATGAGGATTTGCATGAGGAGGTAGAGATACCTGCATTGCAGTTGGCAGGGTATTTGAGGGATGACAAGGAAGTGAAGGCAGTAGAAATGAGTGCTGGTGTAGAAGAGCAGCTTGCATCAGAGCACTTTCCAGAGGGTGCACAATCTGCAGAGCTGAATAGCCCACTGTAGTAGAAGATGCGGGGCCATCTTCCCCACACGAGGAGAGCAAGGTGCTGCCAGAGCTTGAGATCAATCTCTTGAGCACCATTGTCGTGGAAGGTGAAGAATACTTATTTCTTCATGACCTTGAAAAGACAACTGGCTTGAGAATGGATGATTGCTTGGGCATTATATGCACAGAGCGGGAAAAGAATCAATGTCATTAATTATTGCTGGTTTGTGCATTTTGTAGGCTAGCTCGAACTCTATTTGTTGTACCTTGCAAGTGTAGAGTAAGGCAAGGAGAGATCCACTTGGAGATCCTGGGCACCATCTTCCTTTCCCCTCTCCCTTTCCCAAGGCAAGGAGAGATCCTCTTGAGCACCACACCCGAGGAGGAGGACACCCATTGAGGAGTTAAGGGGAGCACTCTCTCGACAGCATACAGACAATCTAGGACACACTCTCATAGGTAGGACACTCTCTAGTGTATCACCTTCAATTCTAGCACAATCCTTCCATCGGAGCAGAGTCTCCCTTATATCATCCCTTTTTGGGTATTGTGATTGTAGTGTTGCACTCTGTTGGTGTTTTGTCTTTCTCTTTGTGTGAGCGAGGTGAGTGAGGTGTGAGTGGTGTGTGTGGTGTGAGTAAGGCCTATAGGGGTATTTTGGTGAGAGCACGACGGTAGACAATGTAGAGCATAGGACTTGCATGTCTAGCCAGTGAGGTCGACTCATCCTTGGCAGGTATACTTCCCTGAGAGGATCCACGCTCCCTTCTCCCCCCCAACCATAGTGTTTGTGTCGATTGTCTTCGAGTTCCCTGGGCAAGGACCGACAAAGTCATCCTAGCTTAGAAAAAATTTGGCGATCACGATCGGACTCTCCTAGAGGTCAAGGATACTCTAATTTTTTTTTTCTTTTTTGGTGATTTTTTATCGTGGTGAGATGAGTGTTGTGCATGCCCCCAAAGACTAGAGCTTCTGGAGGTGATTCACCCCTTCATTCTTCTCTTCGAACTAGTCGAACTAGTCGTAGGGTTCTTTCTCGTTCCCTTACTCTTCCCTCAACATCTTCCTCTTCTAACCCTATGGCAGCTCCAAGGCCTGAGCCATTGGCTAGTGTCCTTAACCGCGTGCAAGTTAAGCTATCAACCTTCAAAGGTACCATCACTAAAGATGCGAAAGACCATGTGCGGCGGTTCTTCACTATGTGTGACTCAAGAGGTCTAAACCGAGATGATGCATGCTTGGTCTTGTTCCCGACAATGCTAGAAGAAAGTTTTGACTGATGGTACAGTCAATTTCCCATCAACCACTTCCCGGATTGGGCCACCCCTCAGGCTACAGTTCTTGGCTACCTTTTGGCAAGGGAACTACTTCGACCTCATCACTCAAGAGCTCAACCAACTCTCCATGAAGGCGGGGGAGTGAGTGGCCCAACTTGTCATAAGAGCTAAAGTTTTGGTCTCTCGGCTACCCCAAGATCCTGGAAACTACATGCTACAATAGTGGGTGCTTTGAGCACTCCCTACTCAAACGGCGATGATGAGAGATACTTTTCCACCCCAAGGCACCCTGCATGACTTCCAAGACAGAGCTACACAACTGGAGAATTCTCACCTCATGGATGGAGCGTAGTACCGCTTCCATAGACGAGCTAGCCAAGCTCAAGAAGGAGCTTGAAGATTTCAAAAGGTTACAACAAGAGGACGTGGCCGTATGGCAGCGCTCAGGAAGGAGATCGAGCAACTCAAGGTCAAAGATCCCAAGACGAGTCCATGGTGCCCGGTATGTAGCTCGCAAGGCCACCTTCCAAATGATTGTTCCTCCAAGAAATATCACTCATTTTGCTCAAAGGCGGGCCATGAGGAGGACAAGGAGTGTTACTACCTCAAGGGACTTTGCCTTATGCAACAACAACTTAATAAAGGTGCCTCCCTGCTTAATCCCTTTGCCGAAGACTACATGGTGACCCCAACCAGTAGTGCTTTGACTTCTTCCCAGGATCCTAACCACCAACCAAACCCAACACCCTTCTTGAACCCTCAATCAGCCCCCCAATCCCTCCCAAGTTTATATTAACCCTGCCCCTAGTGGTCCCTCCTACTTAGCTACCCCACATACCCTTCCCTCCCCCATGGCTACTTTCGTACAAACCCCTCCACCGCCCCATGCCACTTCATCTCAATAGGGAGCTCAAGTAGCCACAGTAGCATACACCAATACCCCTCATTCCGAAGCAACCCTAACGTACAACCTCCTACCTATGCAAATTCCATATCAAGCAAGCACTCTCCCAACCTATCAGCAGTACCTGGCACCTATGCCGGTCCCACAAACACCTCAAGTCTATCAAAACCCACCTCCGATGGTCTATGCGTCAACCCCTCTAGTACCTTCGGTCGCTAACAACACGTATGGGGCTCGGCCTCACTAAAGGTTCCCCAATCATCGTCCTCCCAACAACCCCATCCGACCTCTTATATGCTACCGTTGTGGGGGGAGCGACAACATGCAAGCTCAATGCACTGTACCACACGGCTCGCCCTCCATGCCTCCATCGCCCAGAGAGCCGAGACCACTACACCCGGGATTGTCCTAGAACTCCACTGGTTAACATGGTGGGAAGTTGTGGTGCCATCTCCCAAGTGTAACATACCTCCGAGATTAACTAAGTTATGATTAAAGATAATCCTAAGTTTTGGATGCTACAGATTTCAGTAAAAATGAATTCCAGTAAATTTTCAATGGTTTTTTAATAGTAAAGATTCTAAGTGCTAAAATTAAGTGAAAATTCAAGATAATGTAACATACCCCTGAGATTAACCAAGTTATGATTAAAGATAATCCTAAGTTTTGGATGCTACAAATTTCAGTTTAATGAATTTCAACAGGTTTTCACGTGGTTTTTTTAACAGTAAAGATTCTAAGTGTTAAAATTAAGTGAAAATTCAAGATTGATTTTTCAATTAGTTAGTATTCTCAAAGGAAGCCTTTAGGAACCATGGATGTTTCAGTTTTTGTTTTAGCTTTAGATCCGATCTCTGTTTCATATTCCCATTCACTTTCTTTTTTGCTCTCAGTTTTTTTGAGAGTATCCAATGTGTACACTGGAACACTTGGTCCTCTGACAATTCTAAATGAGGTCTATTTAGAAACTTGCGAATCCACACAATCTCATTCTATGGAGCTCTTTATGTCTTGGTATAACTTATGTTGAGCTCTTAAAGGTGCAAGTGGCGCTGATGTTATGCTAGCTTCATTTGAGAGAAGAGCATTCCTCCAAATGAGGTTTTGAGAGACTACTTTAATTTGTAAGGAAATTATCGAATTCCTCAGGTGCTTTCTCAACCGCATAATTCATGCAATTTGTCTCAAATGACTCTTGTGTAGAGAGTATGTCTTCCTCTTGAAAGGGGAAGTGGTACTCCTTTAGGCTTTGTGTTTTGGTTGCTTTTTTAGGATTGGCATTATGAGGCTCAATCACAACCGGTGATCCTATAAGACATTCAACCAAGCTAAGCATGCTCTCTTGAGCTTACTTTTTGCATTCTGCATATGCCATAAAATCATGATTTTCCATTTGGGGTGGTTGGGTGGGTTCTAGTTTCTTGATTGGTCTATGAGTTGCACTGAGTGAAGAGTCAGAACTTGTTTCATCCTCACTTAGTGTGAAGTACTAGAACATGTTTCATCTTCTGATTTTCTTTGGATCGTCAGGTTTTCTTTATGTTTGCCCGTGCAACGAGATCTAATTTTCTTTCAGACTTTTGTATCCTGTGTCGCACTTATGGGTTTTGTGGTTTGTGTGGTGGCTTTTGATGTGGATGATTCTGCATCATGTGTAGCTTTTGGATCTTTTGGGTTTATGTCCTCCACACAGGCTCCTTTTCATCATCCTTCAATTCAACTTTGGTTTCGATAATTTGTTGTCCCTTGTTTTTCTTGGGTTTAGAAGGTTTCGTTTTCTCTTTTGGGTTATGCTTTAAAGCATGTTCTTCTACCTGTGTTGAGGTATTGTCTTTTGCGTTCTTTTTTATCGTTTCTCATGCCTTGGCTTGTAAGCATGTAAGCCTTGGTTTCGTTTTCTCTTTTGGGTTATGCTTTAAAGCATGTTCTTCTACCTGTGTTGAGGTATTGTCTTTTGCGTTCTTTTTTATCGTTTCTCATGCCTTGGCTTGTAAGCACATTCAAGGGTACCTTGGCTTGTAAGCATGTAAGCATGTAAGCACATTCAAGGATACCTTGGACAATTGCCCGTTTTGTACACTGAAGATGTTAATAGTTGTATTTTGTAAGACCAGTTGCATTGAAGCAAATCGTCTTGGCCAATCTTGGAACATGTGATCAATGACACATCATTCACACATGGGTTGCAAAGTGTCAGTGATTGTGGGCATGGAAGTATTCCAAACTATGCAGTCTGCCACTTTGTGAGATCCACGACAATAGAAACACTGAAGTGTTTGATTAACTTCTTCCTAAGCAGTTTCTACCCCTTGGACTGTTTATGTTTGGTGCATGGGAGATAGATGTGTTAATTCAGTTGTTGATGAATTGGGACACTTTGTAGTATCATGATCAAAGGATTTACAATATATGCAATATAGAAAAATAGGTGCCTTGTATGCACAATGGGGATCAGGATGGTCATAGTGATTGCACTTAACACAAGGCATTTCACTCCTCACTTATAGAGGTATTAAGGATAGTTGGTTTTGAAGGAGCTCATCTTCTCTTAGAGGTGTCGATTGAAAGCTTTTAAGCAAGGTTGCATAGAATTCGAGGAATGACAAGAGATCAATCTTTCTTTTGCCATTGCTTCACTTGGTTTAGATGAGGGACACCTCATGTGGTATGAAGGTTGACGCTTTGTGTCCCAATGGAACAAGCATGACCATTCTCGACCCTTCATCTCTAGCCCTTCATTGTATACTTCTCTTATGGCATTCCAATTTGCTTGGGCCTCATCTGCCATGAACCCAAAAAATCGGCCTTCTCAAATCCATGTGTCACCATGACATTATTTAAGCATTCTCCCAAAATAAGACTTGGGAGGTCTTGTCCTCCTCTTTCATTTCACATGTAGCTACTGTAAGAAGCTCCTGTGAGCTGCCACACAAAAACAACAAAAAAAGTGATGACATGATGTACATTTTTAATGGTATTATAGCACAACAGCAGTAAGGAGAGGCAGCACACAGACACTGTGGGCAGTGCTGTGAAGGGAAGAGAGCAGAGGAGGCAGTACAAGTGCAAAGAGAAGAAGTAGATGAGTTCCTTGAGGAGAATAAACAATCAATTGCAGCTTGTGAAGGGAAGAGAGCAGAGGAGGCGTTGGTACGAGTGCAGAGAGAAGAAGTAGATGAGTTCATTGAGGAGAATAAACAATCAATTGCAGCTTGTCATCATAGCCATCGCCAATAGAAGCAAAAGCAGAACAACTAATAGACATCATTGCCATCACCATCGCCAACCAGGTAGCCGCGCCCATTTAAAAAAGGTGATAAGGTTAACCCTTTGTCAAAAAAAGGAAAAAAAGAAAAAAAAAAGTAAGGTTAACCCTTGTTAAAGAAAAAACGTAGGTGTAAGCTGATTCATACCACCTCCGTAAGAGGGTGTTAGTATGGCGCTACTATCAACATTTTGAGAGCCATACTAACACCTCCAAGACATGGAGGTGGAGCTTCTATAGGAGGAACACATACAAACTATCTACAAGAGATGTTTAATTGGTTTTATCGCACAACCTTTGGAAGGGTATTGGTTAGGGAGCGGGCCCAACAATCTAAGCTTGCGCAAGAGGCATGCAAGGCTGCAAAAAGTCATGCTCGGCTTTAATGGTTGCAGACCAATGCTCCCCATAGGCATGGTGCTTGGCGTGCACGAATGAGGAGACAAGGGAGACGTTGGGTTGTGCACGCACCAGCATAAATCTAGATGTAATAAGGCTAAGAAAATAAGTTTAGTTAGGTTTTTTTTCCCTTTAAAAAAACTATTAATAGTTCCTTCTCTCACTTCATTTTCATTTCACTTTTTTACAGAGCTGCTTGAGCTCAAGATCTACGTAGACACCCACGTAAGGACACCAGCACATCACCACATTAACATAGTCGTACATGGATATGGCACGCACCAAGAACACCGCACGTGTTACCATGCCTTCACAAAACACAGTGCAAGGCACCCAACGACCACATACTGGCGACACCACAGAAGATAGTGACCCCTTGGATTCTAGGACACACCCAATAGGATCACCAGAGTCCAACCCTCCTCCCACAGCAACACCAGCGCACACACATGCACACCCTTCTAGTGGGAGCAAGCATGTGAAGAAGACCCCACAATAATGCAGCCACCCCAGAGATCAATACAGAGAGGCCGATGATGAGCAGTTTAACTAGGTTGGTGAAAACATTCCTACATTGTGCAGTACCATAGGTGGCAAGACCCTACTACTAGGACAAGGTCCCCTACCTACCCGAGAGGAACTTGATACACAGGTACCACAGCAACAGGAGGAGGAGGATTCAGACTATGAGAGAGACCAAGAGGAGGTTCCTGCAAGTGCACACAAGCGTAGAAAGGTTAAGCTCTTCAAGCCAAGGAAGTCCCAACCTCGCCAACGCACTAACACAACACAGAGAGCTCCAAGGAGAAGAATGCGCTAAGGGCTTAGGGCTCTACAAGAAATCAAGTTTTATTAGAGAAACACTGAGTTGATGATAAGAAGAGCCTCTTTCGCTCGCACAGTGAAGGAGATTATCCAACGATATAGAACAGAGTTCCGTGTGCAACAGGGGATTACCCTTGAAGCATTGCAAGAAGCCTCTGAGGCTTACCTTGTTGGGCTTTTTGAAGACACCAACCTCCTTGCAATACATGCAAAGAGGATTACCATATCTGCAAACAAGGACATGCAACTAGCTCGGCGCATTCGAGGCGAGCGACACGATCTAGAGATCTTAGAGGTTAACCTTTTTTTTGAAGCAACTCTTTTGTTTCAAACCCCCCTTTGTAACAAGCCTATCTGGCTTTCATTTGTAACCTTCTGATAATTAAAATTTTAAGTTTCTCTTACAATGTCTTGGTGTCATCATGTTTGTTTAACACGGAGTGTCTATCATGTGCCAGTTTGTCACCCAAGGCATCAGAAATGCTCCTGGAGGACTGAGGAAGTTGTGCCAGAACAGTGCGAATTTGGCCTCTGCAAAACGGCGATGTAGGCTCAAAATTCGCACTGTTCTGGCACTTCTCCCCTATCCACTCATAGGATCATTTTTTATGCATTTATAATGAAGTTGAGCACACTAATTGTGAGAAACAGTAGTTTATAAGATAAAAACACCTTTAATCATGTGGCACTTCTCCCCTAGCCACTTAGGATCATTTCTGATGAAGTTGAGCACACTAATGAATTTATAATGAAGTTGAGCACACTAATGCATTTATAATGAAGTTGAGCACACTAATTGTGAGAAACAGTAGTTTATAAGATAAAAACACCTTTAATCATGTGTAAAAACATAGTGTGTTTACATCCAATGCATTAGAATTGCTCCTAGAGGACTAGGGAAGCTATGCCAGAACAGTGCGAATTTAGGCTCTACAACGGCGGTGCAGGCTTAAAATTTGCACTATTTTGGCACTACTCCCCCAGCCACTCAGGATCATTTCTGATGCATTTATAATGAAGTTGAGCACACTAATTGTGAGAAATAGTACTTTATAAGATAAAAACACCTTTAATCATGTGTAAAAATATAGTGTTTTATGCATCAGAATTGCTCCTGGAGGACTAGGGAAGCTATGCCACAACAGTGCAAATTTAGGCTCTGCAGTGACGGTGCACGCTCAAAATTCGCACTGTTTCAGCACTGCTCCCCCAGCGACTGTAGGATCATTTCTGATTTATAATGAAGTTGAGCACACTAATTGTGAGAAATACTAGTTTATAAGATAAAAACCCTTTAATCATGTATAAAAATATAGTATTTATCATCCAATGCATCAGAATTGCTCCTGGAGGACTGGGGAAGCTATGCCAGAATAGTGTAAATTTAGGCTCTGTAGAGCGGCGGTGCACGCTCAAAATTCACACTGTTCTGTCTCAGCATTCTGTCTTAGCACTGCTCCCCCAGCCACTCAGGATCATTTCTGATAATGAAGTTGAGTACACTAATTGTGAGAAACAATAGTTTATAAGATAAAAACAGCTTTAATCATGAGTAAAATTACATTGTTTGTCATCCAATGCATCAGAATTGTTCCTGGAGGACTGGCTCCCCTAGCCACTCAGGATCATTTCTGATGCATTTATAATAAAGTTGAGTACACTAATTGTGAGAAACATGATAAAAATAGCTTTAATCATATGTAAAATTACATTGTTTGTCATCCAATGCATCACAATTGCTCTTGGAGGACTAGGGAAGCTATGCCAGAACAGTGCGACTTTAGGCTATGCAGCGGCGGTGGAGGCTCAAAATTTGCACTGCTCTCTTGATTATAAAAAATAATAATTTACAAGATAAAAACACCTTTAATCATGTGTAAAAATACATTGTTTGTCATCCAATGCATCAGAATTGCTCCTGGAGGACTGGGGAAGCTATGCTAGAATAGTGCAAATTTAGGCTCTGCAACGGCGGTGTAGGCTCAAAATTCGCACTGTTCTGGCATTGCTCCCCGAGCCACTCAGGATTATTTCTAATGCATTTATAATGAAGTTGAGTACATTGATTATGAAAAATATTAATTTACAAGATAAAAACACCTTTAATCATATGTAAAAATACATTATTTGTCATCTAATGCATCAGAATTGCTCCTGGAGGGCTGGGGAAGCTATGCCAGAATAGTGCGAATTTGGGCTTTAGAGCAGCCGACGGTGGAGGCTCAAATTCGCACTGTTCTGGCACTGCTCCCCCAGCCACTCAGAATCATTTTTGATGCATTTATAATCAAGTTGAGTACATTGATTATGAGAAACAATAATTTACAAGATAAAAATATCTTTAATCATGTGTAAAAATACATAATTTGTCATCCAATGCATCAGAATTGCTCCTTAAGGGTTGGGGAAGCTGTGTCAAAACAGTGTGAATTTGGGCTCTAAAGGCAGCGGTGCAGGCTCAAAATTCGCACTGTTCTGGCACTACTCCCCCAAGCTCCTAGGGTCATTTCTAATGCATTCACAAAAACATTGATGGTACAAACTAAAAAAAACAACGATATACTTGATGAAAATAAGTTTGCAAAAATTGTATTGTATTCATAATAAGAAGTGATACATCATCTTTACAAAAGCTTTCTTAAAATATTGAGCGTCCTTCTCTTGTTATTGGGCAGAGTGTGCTCAAGGAGTGATTGGGCTATTTCTTGAGGATCCTCTGTGCCTATGCTTTTGGCTATACCTATATGAGCAAGAAGCTTACCCCCCTAAATCTAGAACCAAAAACATCGAAGGCAAGGGATTTTTTAATCAGAACTATACATTTGGTGCTCTGTGCAATAGAGGCAACACAGAGCACCTTAGAGAGGGCTTTCAAAAAGAAGAGAGTGAAGGTAGATTGAGGGGTGTAGTCCCTGTGGATAATGGCGATGCCATCCCCACAGGAAGTTGACCAAGATAGTGTGCCAACGCAGCATCATGTCCATGGACCTTGGCCTGGTCTCTGCTGCGTCAATTTCAACCACCCTCAGCAATCAAAGAAAAATCAAAATATTTTCCTATACATAATTACAAATGTTTCTAGGTTGTAAAAGGTCAATTATTACCTCTTGCTCAATGTCTTCTTTTGCCAAAGTGCTGGTGGGGGTGGAGAGGTTAATCGAGGACTTAGTCTCATCCTTTTTTGGTGCTTTGGTCTCCTCCATTACTCCAACAGCAAGGGTATCCTTTTCAGCCTCTAGCTTGTCTTGTAAGGTTATGAATTCCTCCTCTAGAACTAGGGCTGCTCCGCGGTCTCAACCACAGTTTCCTTGACCAAAGCAACTATATAGATTCTCCAAGGGGTAATATAGCACTATCCAGGTGAGGACCGAGGTTAGACGTATCAAGGTCCACCTCACATCGCGTGCATATAATGCCCAAGCATTCATCCATTCTCAAGCCAGCTATCTTTTCAAGGTCATGAAGAAATAAGTATTCTTCACCTTCCACCACAATGGTTCTCAAGAGATTGATCTCAAGCTCTGGCAGCACCTTGCTCTCCTCGTGTGGGGAAGATGGCCCCGCATCTTCTACTACAGTGGGCTGTTCAGCCTGCAGATTGTGCACCCTCTGGAAAGTGCTCTAATGCAAGCTGCTCTTCTACACCAGCACTCGTTCCTACTGCCTTCACTTCCTTGTTATCCCTCAAATACCCTGCCACAACTGCAATGCACGCATCTCTACCTCCTCATCCAAATCCTTATGCTGATGAGGAACGCAAAAGTGGCAAGCCACGAGAGGAACCTAGTTCCTAAATTGCCCTTCCCCAACCTCTTCACCTCCTGCTTAACAGTAAGCTCCTGCAGGGATGCAGATGTCGATGAAGCATTCAAGGCGCTGGGATGTAGGGGCGGGCATATTGTTGAATGTACTTAAGCAGCTCAACAGGCACCAATCGATCATTGGGGCAATGGGGAAAGGAGATGGAGTGGGGAGCCAAGTATTGCTCCATGTATGCAATCTGCGTCTCATAATGTTGGGACTCAAGGGCGAGCGACTTTTCAAAGTCGACTTCACGAGAGAACATGACAAAGAGCTCGCTCTTGCGTGCCCGCAGGGTGGTGGAGAGGAACTCACAGAAGTTGTCAAAGTGGGTAGCCTTGTGAATGCAAAGAGATAGTGTGAGCTCGTGCTTGGTTTCTATCGCGTGAAAATGAGAAAGGAGTGGTTGTTCCTCAACATAATTAGAGGGGAAAATATCTGCAGAGAGACATAAGAAAATGGAGAATCATAAGAAAATTTGAAACAAAAAATTCAATATTAGCATGTTGTTAAAGCTGTGTTTATGTTACACTGACAATTTGAAGGAAATCTTGGTCATTGGCCTTGAATGTACAGGTCTCCAAGGGTATACACATGTTGCACTATGGCAACCAGTCCTTCCTTCTTACTATGCTTGTTGAAACCTTGTAGCCGCCCCTTCCAATGATGTAGCATATTCCCCAGTTTGACGCACTCGATGTGGTCCCTTAGAGCTTGGCTGCATGTAGACCCAAACCCCAACCCTGAATCTTGTTGGAGCCCAAACGCCATTCTCATCTCTTGTGTTATGCAACACAAGCTCTTCCACCTTCTCCCTACGTCTTCTCACATTACTGGAAGAGGCCATGGTAGTAAGAAAAGAGAAGAAGGAAAAAGAAAAGCTTGTTTTACAATAGAAGAGTGGAGCGGTTGAGGGTTTTCAGTGCAGCAATGGAAATCTTAAAAGAGGGTTAGAGTTTGAGAATAGGCTTCCGGAACCTAGAGTAGACTAAAGAGGGATAGAGTTTCTACAGCAATGGAGAGGGAGGGAGCTTGAGAGAGAGATAGGGAGGGAGATTGAGAGGGAGGGAGCTTGAGAAGGAGGGAGAGCTTGAGAGGGATGGAGTTTCTGCAGCAATGGAGAGCTTAGAAAAGGAAGAAAGAGGGAGAGGGAGCTTGAGACTGAGGGAGCTTGACAAGGAGGGAGAGCTTGAGAGGTATGGAGTTTCTACAGCAATGGAGAGCTTAGAAGAGGAAGAAAGAGGCTCAAATGAGCTTTCCAAACTTAGATTATGTTGGGGGGAAGTTTGAGAGGGAAAACACACTTTTGGGAAAAAAAAAATTTATGGGGATCCAAGCTACAAGATAGAAATGGATGAAAATTATGCTGGTAAGCTCTGTCCATATCTCCTTTAATTCTTCTTACATATTAAATTTTTTATTTGTTACTAAACTTTCATATCATTGATTAATCTCCTTTTTGACTAATTTGATGTGGATGAACATGTAGATGGTGAGACTTGTGCTAGTGCAAGGTTCAACATAAGAGAGTATTGGGCTACCAAAAAAAGAGAGTCACGGCCGAGCCAAGGAAACAGAACATTTAAGGTGTGCTCATGAGCCGATCATTCATGTTAATGCCAAGAGAAGAGCCCAGATTTGTAGAAAGGTTTCAAAATGTTTTAAACTACAGACTATGGGGATGGACTTAAATACTCGGATAGAGATCTTTTAGCAACTCATCCTCCAACCTACATTCAAGGATTTACAACCTCCACAGCCAACCAAACAGTATTACTTTGAATATTTGCAACACTTTAAATCAAGTGAAGATTCCATGATCATCAAAAGAGCTCTTCTTCAAGAGATTAGCTCTCATGATGTTAGTTAATTTTGATGATAAAAGATTGGAAGTTGCCAAAGCCGCAAAGGTATTGGGGGGTTCATAAGAGAAACCTACATTCAGCAAAAGTGCATTTGTCAAATGAAGAGGATGGAGTGATATCCTTATCCACATGTTAAAAATAGCCATGTACGTATGAAATCACACCTATGGTTAAGGATCTTATCTCTAACCTTTGGGAATCAATGACTCGGGTCTCTCCAAATAAGAAAGACGTTTTGCCAATCGGGGTTGGAAAAAGATGTGTCATGAAGTATCCATTTTATCTCCTTGATGAGAATCAAGTTAGTTATTGCTTTGAATTGATTTAAAGCATTTGCCTTTATGTGCCTTCAATTCTTTAAAATGGATGCTATTGCTTCAAAGCAATTGACTCATTCCATGTGCTTCAGAATGATTTCCACTGCTCGCATACATATTTATAGTACTTTTTACTACTTTACATAGAATTTTACTCCTTTCATATGCATTTTGTTGTTTTACAATGGTCGTTTTACTGTAGTTGGCCTCATTCCTATGCTTTTAACTACTTTACATTACTTTTCATTTCTTTAAAGCAACTTGTTGCCTTCATGTGCTTTGCAGGGTTTTTTCATTGCTTTTCATGTGCTTTAAAGCAGTGGAAATCATTCTGAAGCACATGGATCACTCTAAGTATGGAAAGATCATTTGTTTATTATTTCATCATATTTTTGATTAATTTTGATTAATTAGACTAATTTATATTAATTTAAGTTATATTAGGTTAATTTAAGGACAAGTGTATTTTTTATTATTTGCTTGATCTAATTTTAAGTACCTTGCCCCCCAAAATTTGCTCTCCAAGCTATGTCCCAGTTCTGCATAAACTGGACAAAACTGGATACCCTGATCTTGCAACAACCCTTAATTTGCTTTGAAGTGCTTTAAACCTACCTATACTGCAATTGGCTTCTTTCAAATGCTCTATTTTGCAATGCTTATCACTACTTCAAAGCAATTGCCTACTTTCATGTGCTTTTAACTGCTTCAAAGAAGTTGGCTGCTTTCAAGTATTTTTTATGTGCTTTAAAATTATTTGAAGTGCCTTAAGATGATTTAAAATAATTGCCTACTTTCATGTGCTTTGGATTGCTTATACTACTTTCCATTGATTTAAAGCAATTAGCTGCTTTTCAAGTAAACTCCTTTAAACTACTAAAGTAGTTGCCTGCTTTCATGTGCTTTTAACTTCTTTGCTTTGCTTTCCACTACTTTAAAGTAGTTTTCTGCTTTCATGTGTTTTTAAATTCTTTACAATGCTTGACACTGCTTTAAAGCATTTGTCTGCTTTCAAATATTTTGTGTGCTTTTAACTGCTTTGCAGTGCTTGTTACTACTCGAAAGAAGTTTGCTACTTTCAAGTGCTTCTGGTGCTTTTAATCTCTTTTTAGTGCTTGTCAAAAGCCTTAAAGCAGTTTGCTATTTTCATGTGTTTTGGTTCTTTGAACTACTCTTTACTCTTTAAGGCTTGTCACTTCTTTAAAGCAATTGGCTACTTTTATGCGTTTTTTGGTACTTTAAACTACTTTGTAGTGCTTTTGACTGCATTAAACTGCTTTGCAATTTTGTCACTGCTTTTAACTACTTTGAAGTGCTTGTGACTACTTTATTACTACTTTTGAGTGCTTGTCACTGCTTTAAATTGCTTTTCAGTGCTTGTCACTACTTTAAAGTAGTTGGAAACTTTCATGAGTTGACCTTTTTGCTTTTTTGTAAAATCATAGGTTGAGCTCTATAGAAGATTTCAAGAGGAATATCCAGAGCTGAATATCTCTCTACGAAGTTTCGAGGGGCTGAAGAAATATTTTGTATGGAATTTGAAAGATCAATATACTTCTTGTTGTGTTTGGCATGCGCGCAGATGATGTTTTTAAAGGATGCAATTAATCTAATGTGCCGTGGGATCCATGGGCAAGTACACACATGTACTTGTTCAATATATAGGGTGTCAAGATCACTTTCTTGCATAGTAGCCAAACATCCTTACAATAGTGTTATAGCTATGTTACCCACGATGAGCAGAGCTAACGCCAGATGGAGCCCATTTAAAATGTGCAGCTGACGTGATGGAGTTTATGAGGGTCCATTTCAACCAGGAAGCCCACATTGGCAGCGCCTAGCTAAAACTCAGTAGGATACTAGAGTGTTTTGGGAGATCAAGGTAGGTGAATTGTAGAGAAGTGTGAAGTAGGATCACAAGTGTGTGCAGGAATGATGCTCAATGAACTGTGTGAATGGATACTCAAGAATAGATATGTATGTGGGGACTATGCAGAGATGCAAGAATAAATATAATGATAAGGTTAGGTAGTATCAAGCCTTAACTCCTATCAATGATGAGAAGTGATCAGATACCTCAAGTGATGAAGAGGGCCTAATGTATGTATGCCATCATGATGCTTTAAGTGATGCTTTATGCATAGGAGACAACTTTGCACTGAATGTTGAGGAAGGTAATGATGAAAATGTTGATTTACACTTACTAAAATGCATTACGCCTAAACATCGAATAAGAAAGACACAAAAAGACCATTGGGGAAATGTTATTAATGCAAACTTATATGTGGTTTACAAGGTATTGGTATCACAAAGAAGAGAACCATGAGTATAGCCTCTGTGATATGGAAGGTGTTGCCTTAATACACTTACACCTAGCGAAGGCAATTAAGTTCCACACGGAGCCACTACCATGACTAATGTCTATAAGCTGTTGCCCGAGATAGAGGAAGCCATTTACAATGGCATGCCCTGGGAGCTATTGTTTTCTTTGTTTACTTGATTATTTGAAACACTATTGGAACTGAGATAAATTTGAAGTTTTTGGAGTAACGTGATGATTATCCCACGTGCTCAGTTATCTTTTGTTGCTTTGAAATACTTTGTACAGTTTACTTTGAAATATTGTATACAATTTGTATTCAATGCTTTAAGAGACTTGTGAGTGCTGAAGGGTATCCACCAGGATTTGGTTGGTTTTAAGCTTTTAGTGAGAATCTAAATAATATTATTAAACTCTGAACCAAGTACAAGTATCTCTACACAAATTGGATCCATACAAAATGGCTCTTTCCATATAACCTTCCTATCTTATCTAAGTCCATGGGAAGCTCACTAAATCAATTAGGCAACACTATCTCCTTAGATATTTCAGCAGATATATAGTTTGGATTCACTGTGCTTTCATCCACAATGTGCATACCAACTCCAGTTTCAGCTCACTGCACACATAGTACTCTCAAAGTTTTCCTGCCTCCCACGCGTAATGCATGCAACAACACAATAATACATTCTCCATCAAACATGACCCTAGCCTATGTATAGCTGCTGGGTTTTAAGTTTGAAAGTGCCATACTATTTTATAGATTATCAAACCTGCCAATTGTAGAATTCTATTCTTCTACCCTAAAAGATAGGCACAAGTATGAAACTCAATCGTGTACAAGTAATTTAAACAAACATTGCATTACATTTCCATGAGCAGAAGATATTATAACACATATTTTATTACAGTTGTAAAACCTGTCCAATACATCAGTCATAGGCTTTCGGCCATCCAATTTCAATACAGCTGCGAAACTAGTCCAACACATAACAGGTTTTCAGCCGTGAAGTTTCTATATAACTAGTTCAAGACATACAGAGGCTTTCAGCCAATGCAGTTTCACTCATGTCTCAGGAATTTTTTCCACATCATAATAGTCTCTTGTATTGATGTAGCTGTTGACGTGGCTGATATTATTATGTGCGTCCTCCATGTGTGTAATTATCTTATTCATTTCTTTGTTCTCTTTCTCCCCAAGACATAATCTTGCCTCCCTGTTTAATCTACTTGGATATAAATGCAAATTGTGGTGCCTGAGATAGATACATCATGTGACTTTCCCCATGGGTTCTCGGTCACCTCTAAGAAATTTTATGTATCACATGCTTTCAAGGGGTATTTAAAAAACCCCTTACACTTACATACTTTTATTAATAAAATTTCCTCTTTTTCTTCATAAACTTGCAATTTTTTTTAAATTGGTTTAAAAAACCCCTCTTGTAAATGTAATTCTATAACTTTTTGGAATTAATTTACCCCTCCTAATGAACTCACATGCTACACTTACATTTTTTAAGGCGAACCCCCCTTAGCATGGGTTATGCCTTGCCATTTCTAGTTGGTCTTTTGTATGTAGCCATTTATAGAGCCACGCCCCAATAGATGTCACAAGAAATGTGTGCAAATCATCAACTAATTTCTCGTGGAACTTTGGTAGAACAGTAAAAGTCTCAGGCTCATTGAATGCCTTCTTGTACAAGCTATCATCCAGCAACATGGTACTTAACTTATTAAAATTAAGTACCATGTTGCTGTCATCCCATGGTACATAGCTTATCATAATTTGGCAGCTTCCACCAGAAAGATTACAGATTCTTGAAGAAGCAAGGCTTTCCATCTACAAAATTTAAATCTATATCGTCTCATTCCCCTTGGCCAATCCACCCTACAAACCAATGCATTATGTGTGGGAAGCATAATCTCAAACGCTACTGAACATTTTGGAATGTTGCATAGCTCTAGACGTAGACATCAGCATATTAAATACTAACCTTAGGAATCCATGTGCATCTTTCTTCGTGTGTGACATTTCCATCCTATTTAACTCTTCAAAAGTAGATTGTGTACTATGGTGGTTCACGGTCCCTCCTAGCATCATGGGTAAGGATCAATACACCATCAAGATCCACAATCAGTGTGGGGTGTTATACTGGTGTGAGTCGGTGAAGTGATTGTGTATTGACATTCTCAATGGGCTCTTCATCACGCTGGAGGACATGCTAATATGAACTCTTGAACACATGATAATATAATTTAATTAAGATGGATCTCACAAGGGCTCCCAAGATATTATAGGAATCCCATATTGAATGCTTGACATTCTCATTTAGTCAATGATGAAATAAAATAGAATGACACTCCCATTTAGTTAAGATGGAAGAAAATAGAACACATGACACTCTCATTCAGACAAGATGAAAGAAAATAGAACACATCAAACTATTATTCAATCAAGGATGAAAGATAGTAGAACAACTTGGACAAAGTTGAAGGTCTTTTATTAAATTAGTATGGAGCACAAAATATGCAAAAGGCTCCTCCACATGGTCAAGAGAACCACACCAAACTATTATTCAATCAAGGATGAAAGATAATAGAACAAACTTGGACAAAGTTGAAGGTCTTTTATTAAATTAGTATGGAGCACAAAATATGCAAAAGGCTCCTCCACATGGTCAAGAGAACCACACCAAACTAGAACATGGACAAGATGAAAGAAAATAGAACACATCAAACTATTATTCAATCAAGGATGAAAGATAATAGAACAAACTTGGACAAAGTTGAAGGTCTTTTATTAAATTAGTATGGAGCACAAAATATGCAAAAGGCTCCTCCACATGGTCAAGAGAACCACACCAAATATGCATACATGATACATGGAACTACATGCTACAATGAAATGCACCGCACAATTTCCAAAAGTAGTGTATCATGTGATTCCAAAATTAAAATGCACAAAAGTTGTGCACACACAGTGCTGAGAATTACAACTGCCATCATGCATATAGCATGCAGAGGGTTTGTGGGATTGTAGAATCACAATGTAGAAAGGTTGTGCATATAGGGTGTTGAGAATTACAACTCCCATGCATATAGTATGCAAGAGGTACAAGGGATTATAGAATTACACCACAAAAAGGTTGTGTAGACAAAGTGTTGAAAATTAAAAAATGTCATGCATATTGTAGGCACGAGGCATATGACATAAAAAAACTAAACCCTCTTAGTTTGGTGGTCTTCAGCCGCATGTACTTTGCTACGTGTATGCATTGTTCTCTCTTTCTTTCCTTAAAAATATTCAAAGCAAGGGAAATATTAGTACATGTTGAGATGTTCATATGCAAGAACTTTAAACAATGAAAAGAAACACACTAGTGCCACGCATGTCTTAACTAGCCTTACGCTTTTTGGCAACAACCCTTGCTAGATCATCCAACATTCATTATCATTTTCTGCAACATTTCCTCTTGTATCATCACCCTTAGAACTTCCATGCATAGTATCATGCTAGGCTATAGTTCTGCTGCATCATTGCCATTGCTATTCTTAGGCATATTTCCACCCTATTCTTGCTGCACCATCACTCTTCCTATTTATACCCGCTTGTGGTGTGGGTGCCGCTGCATCATGGACATGCACCATGCAATCCACGTCCAGTACATTTTTCTCTTATTCACGACCTGGGTGCCATCCAAGTTTGCCTCGATGCTATCCACATGCATCTCTCCTGCAACACATTCTTTGAAAGTCAATGGTATATGGTGAATAATATATTTTATGTTACATGCTTACTAAAATTATAAATCACCACTTGTATTATCATTGAAATACCTTCCATTATTGCCACTTGCAAGTATCCCATGAGTAGGCATGGGACTCAGCCAATGTAGTGGGCTAGTACAATGGTAGGCTCAATTGCCCACAGCGCCAAATAGATAAAACTCAGTCCATAATTTTAGTACAACAGATACCACCAGCTAGTTAGCCCAATACAGGTATACCACAGGCTCGCCCTTATAAACGAGGTCATGGAGGGTCACCTGGTGTAGCTTTTCAGTGTTACTACTACAAGCTATTAGGACATCGGAAGACAGAGTGTCCGATCTGGTAACAACATCAAACGGAGCTCCAAAAAACACAAGGAGAGGGGTCCACTTCAATTTAGCCTCGAGTAGTTTACTTAGTGCAGATTCAGTCAATTCCAAAGAGGACTCCATAAGCTATCATGGTGGGGTGCAACACCTAGTGATTGATATGGAAAATCAGGATCGACCAAGAACAAAGGATAAACTCCAAAATTGGGAGAAGCTTGCAGGTCTGAAAACCAAGTCACAAAGTAGGTGCGCACAAAGCACAAGGCAAGTTTCCAAACATGCATATGGCTCCGCAGTAGCCAATTATGGAGGTAGCAGAATGTTCGATGACAAGGTGTAGAGAAGGGCCAAAAAGTTCTGAAAGCATTGGAATTAAGAGAAAAAGATGCAAAGAAGAGCTAAAAAGTGTTGGAAGCACCAGAAGTGTTGGAAGCACCAGAAGCAAGCGAAAAGGTAGAAAAGGTATGAACAAGTGCCAAAAGTTCTAGAAGCACCAGAAGAAAGGCATACAAAAAGTCCAAGAAGGATTGGAAGTATTATTACTAAGTCAGGGAACCGAGAAGCACTACAACACATCAAGGGCACAACAATGTTTTTTAGCAACATTTCTGCTGCATTTTCGAAATGGAACTGTCTTCTCTTTTCCTTCATCTCCTATGCAAAGAAGATTTCCAAGAAAGTTTCCTTGTGAGAATTTCCCTTCTCTTTCCTCTCTTTTAAGTTTTTCTTTTCTTCTTTTTCCCTTCTCATTGAAGATTAACCCTAAGCCTAGAATCTACATAGAAACCCTAATAAAGAGGTTTGACGAAGAGCTCTCTATCAAAGCCCTTTATTAGGGTTTCCATGTAGAATCTAGGGTTAGGATTAAGCTCCAATGAGAAGGGAAAAAAAGATTCAATAAGTTTTCTGTGTTATGCAAAATCTTTTTTTAAGATTTCTATTAAGACTAGGGTTTTGTATATGCTTTCTATTAGGGCTAGGATTAGGGTTACTAATACTTTTTTTTCTTAATCTGGTTTAATTTTGTAGGTTATCCACACATACAAGCCTTATAAGGTAAGAGATCTCTTTCTTTTATGTTTCCTCTCTTATGCTTTTACATGTTATAGGGTTTGTAAGTTTTAGGGCTTTTAAGATTAGGATTTGTTATTTTTTCTTCCCTCTATGGATTTGAGAGCTATGCTTCTCTCAAGAGGTGGCCATATGCCTTAACGTCATGCATCAGGATAGGGCATAAAGCTTATGCATAAGGCTAGTGCATAAGCCTCATGCATGAGACTTATGCATTAGCCATTGGCATAAGCCTTATGTATGCAGCTCATGCATAAGGTTTATGCATGAGGCTTATGAATATGCCACATGCATGAGACTTGTGCACACAGCCTCATGCATAAGCATTATGTATAAAGCTTATGCATTAGCCATAAGCCTCTATGCATAGCCTTTAGAGAGCTATGCATATGTCAAGAGGTGGCCATATTCCTCATGCATTGACATTTATATGAGGCTAATGCCTAAAGCTTATGCATTAGCCATATGAATAAGCCTCATGCATGAGACTTATGTATTAGCCATATGTATAAGCCTCATGCATGAGGCCTATACGTTAACCATATGCATAAGCCTCATGTATACATCTTATGCATGAGGCTTATCCATAAAGCTTATATATGAGTCTTATGCATTTGCCATATACATAAGCCGATAGTTACAAGCATGCCGACATGCACCGGTAGCTTCCAAGGCATGCATCAGTAGCTCCTATGCATGCCGGGTGCTACCAGCATGTGCTAGGAGTTTCCAAATGCATGCCATCTACTACCAACACGCACTTGGAGCTTCCAATGCAGTGTCGGGACGTAGTGCCAGGTGCCTCTCCAAGGCATGTATCGGTAGCTTCTAATGCATGCCGAGTGCTACTAGCATGCACTAGGAGCTTCCAATGCATTCCAAGTGATTCCAAGGCATGCCAAGTGCTTCCAAGGCATGTCGGGTAGCTACCCAAGCAAGCTGGTAGCTTCTAAGGCATGCCGATAGCTACCTAGGCATGTCAGTAGCTACCGAGGCATGTCAATAGCTACCAGCATGCATCGATAGCTCTCCCAATGCATGCCAGTGCTACCTAGGCATCCCAATAGCTTCTAATGCATGCCAGTGCTACCTAGGCATGTCAGGTGCTACCCAGCATGCACTAGGATCTTGTAAGACATGCAAGTAGCTACCTAGGCATGCAGGTACCGACATGAAGTGGTGGCTCTCCCAATACTACCTAGACAAGTTGATCCCTTCCAAGGCATGCCAATAGCTACCGACATGCACCGGTAGCTCCGAATGCATGTTGGGTGCTACCGATGGGTGTTATCGGTGTGTGTGTGCACTAGGAGCTTCCAATGCATGTTGTGTGCTACCTGGGCATAACGGGTGCTACTACCCAAGCATGCCAAGCACTAGCTGGCATGCACTAGGAGGTTCCAAGGCATGATGGTAGTAGCTACCTAGGCATGCCAATAACTACAAACATGCACCCGTAGCTATTAAAGCATGTTAGGTGCTACCGGCATGCACTAGGAGCTTCCAATCCATGTTGGGTGCTACCTAGGCATGTCGGTAGCTTCCAATACATGCCGATAGCTTCCAAGGCATGCCAGTAGCTTTGAAGACATGCACTGGTAACTCCTAATGCGAGGGTGCACTAGGAGCTTCTAGTGAAGTGTTGGGTGCTTCCAAGGTATGCACAAATAGCTCCTAATGCATGTTGGTTGCTACGACATGCACTAGGAGCTTCTGATGCATGTCGGGTGTGGTACCTTAGCATGTTGAGTGCTTCTAAGGCATGCCAGGAAGGTACCTAGATAAGTCGGTAGCTTTGAAGGCATGCCAGGAAGGTGCTTGTTGGGTGCTTCCACCAAGGCATGCCAGGAAGGTACCTAGATAAGTCGGTAGCTTTGAAGGCATGCCAGTATAGCTACCTAGGCATGCTAGTAGAGCTACCAACATGCACTTGGAGCTTCGAATACATGTTGGGTGCTACCTAGGCATGATGGTAGCTTCTAATGTATGTTGGTGCTACCTAAGCATGTACTAGGAGATTCCAAGGCATGTCAATAGCTACCTAGGCATGCCAGTAACTATCGACATGCATAGGTAGCTTTTAAAGCATGTCGGATGCTACTGGCATACAATAGGAGCTTCCAGGTGCTACCTAGGTATGCTAGGTTCTTCCCGGGTGCTACCTAGGCATGCTAGGTGCTTCCAAGGCATGCTGACAGTTTCCAGGGCAGGCATGCTGGGTAGCCACCTAGGCAAGCTGGTAGCTTCCAAGGCAGGCCAGTAGCTACTTAGGCTACTAACATGCACAGATAACTTTCAATGCATGCCAGGTGCTACACATGCACTAAGAGATTCCAATGCATGTTGGGGGTGCTACCTACAAAGGCATGTTGACAACTTCCAAGGCATGCCAGGTAGCTACCTAGGCAAGTCGCTAGCTTGCTAGTAGCTACCTAGGCTACTAACATGCATTGATAGCTCCCATGCATACCAAGTGCTACCGACATGCACTAGGAGCTTCCACCATGCATGCCATGTGCTACCTAGGCATGCCGGTAGCTTCCACGGGTGCTTCTAAGGCATGCACTAGGAGCTTCCAAGGCATGCTAGTACCTACCTAGGCATGCCAATAACTATACTGACATGCACCGATAGCTTCTAAAGCATGTCGGGTGATACCTAGGCATGCGAGTAGACTCCAATGCATGCCTGGTGCTTCCAAGGCATGCAAGATAGCTATTAGGCAAGGTGGTAGCTTCCAATGCATGCTAGTAGCTTCCAATGCATGTTGGGTGCTACCTAGCCATGCCAGTTGTGATGACTGAAGTGCATTGGGAGCTCCTATTACGTGTGGGGGGTGCTAAGAGGTTTAAGTATACATAAGAGTTTTAATTATTTATATTTATGCATGGATAGATGGCAAATAACTTGTAGCGTAATGTTACACATGAAGGAGGAGTAGATATCCTAAAAATCTTTATAAGTATATAGCCTCGAACTGTATATTATCTTTTAAGAAAACAAGGTTACCTTAAATAACAACATAAAATCACTGCTCATTAGCTTGAAGTAATGGATTGCCTCCCTATGCAAGATGAATATGATTTTGCATTACAGCAGGGTTTGGAAGCTCTCTTTCTGGACGAGAAGCCAGCTCCTCCACACTCCACCGACCGCTCCGATCGCCGTCACCTCCGACCACTCCGACCACTTGACCTGGACGAGAAGCTAGTTCCTCCACACTCAACCTAGATGAGAAGCTAGTTCCTCCACACTCCACCGCGGGGCCACTCCGACTGCCATCCCGCCAGTGCCCTCCGATGACTCTGACTGTCATCACCGCCGGTGTGCTCCGACCACTCTGACCCCGGTGCCCTCTAATGGCTCCGACCATTGGTGCCCTCCAATGACTCCAACCACCGTCACCCCGCTAGTGCCCTCCGACCGCCATCACCGTCGGTGCTCTCTAACCGCCAGTGCTCTTCGACCCCTCTGAACACCGCTGGTCCCCTTAGACATCTCATACATGCATGGCCAACTCTGATGGAACTCATGGAGGCAACACCCCTCTCCCTTTCCAGCATTTTCATAAATGAATTCATTGTTACCCCGGATCGTACACATGGAATGCCATTGTCACCTAATCTGAAATGCGATGTGTGTGGTCAAATTGTATCCAAGCTCTCCTTAGATCACCATTGCCAGAATGCCTCGTTCTATTTACAAGATCAACACCTGATGATGCAGGTCCCTTTGTTGACATCTTGAAGACAAAACATCGATCAGATTCACTCCCTTGGCTTGGAAATCTGCTTCCATGAAGAAATTATAGGTACAATCCCTCTTCAACCGTAATAAATCATCATAGCCAAAATACCCTATTGGAGGACCCTTACGTGCTTGTAACACTGACTTGCAAAACCTGCAATATACAATTGGTTAAATACTTCAAGTCATTCTCAGTGCATACTTATTATTTTCAACTAGAGGTCCAAGCTCCTCCAACACATCGGTGAACTCCTTCTCCAAGCTTCTCTGCATGGCCCCCTTCCCTTACCAATGATGTCAGAACCAATTCTTCGGCTACACACATTTGCACCCTTCTTGGACTGGCATTCCTATAAACACTAACCACTTTTTCCACCATTTTTCTTTTATTTTCTAATAATTTCTTCAATGTTCCTACTTGCACAGTGTGTGAATAAGGGATTTCACTGACGTAAACGAGAACATGTGAACATGTTAATAACACAAAAAATCTTGTGATCACATGTTATATTCACAAAGCTTTCACAAGGGCCTAAAAAAATTATCTTTGTCGGGCATAAAAAGTTTTCTTAGGTGGCCATTGACCTGCTATTATGTGAAGATGGTAACATGAGAACATGTGAATAGCTTATTCCCATGTGTAGCCAAGCTTTTAAGGGGTTCCCAAATGGCAAGTGACCTGTTATTTTGTGAACGGTAACATGAGAACATGTGAATAACTTGTTCACATGTGTTATTATCACAAAAAATCTTGTGATCATGTGAATATTAAATCCCTGGTGTGAATGATTGCCCACGTGTAAATCCTTGGTGTGAATGATTGCCCACGTGTATCAATAACCGAGTGAGGGTCTCATACACATAACAACCACATGATCCCTTGTATGTAGCAAGCTTCTTGCAGTAGTGGCAAATAATCTTCCCATTATGTATGGCTGGGAGGTCCACTATGCAAGTCCTCTTCATGCATCCTTTGAAACAACTATCATTGCTAATTCTAATGTTTAAATACTAGGGACAAGGTGTATTTGGGCACTCCATTATGCCGATACAATATCTAATCTTACACACTCCTTGAAAGGAAACATTTGAAGTGGCTGGCTTTGTCCAAATATGACCATCTAACTTGTGGTCCATCCTTGCCATTGTTGAACCAGATCCCTTTATGTTTGCAAACTCAAATATCACATCTCCATCATAAAACCTTGGAAGCTCTTCAACTTGTACAACTCATTGAATTTGCCGCACAAGCTTTGTCAAAGTGTTGTCCTTCTTCATTATAAGCAAGAAATCCAGCTGTAAGAAAGCATTATGGGCCCAAGGCCATGGACAACTAGTAAGTAGGTGTGAACTCTTGGGTGGAGTATAAATACCAATGTAAATGGGATTATGGCTCATTCATGATAATGTTATCTGTTCCAAGAATCAATGGTGAGCTTCTCCCGTGAGATGCTAAGTGGTGACTCCTTCATGAGCCACTCCCTTGGTGAGGGACTAACCCACCCCTGTTACTTTCTTTCATTGGTATCAGAGCATGGCTTTTGATCCATGATTTTTAATTTTTCTTTTCTTCTTCTCATTTCGTGAAATTTCTGCTTCATTTGATTCATGGGGGAAGGGGATATGGCTAAGGTAGAGTTTGTGGTTCAAATCTGAGCACATGGACCTATTTTTTTGAATGAGTGGACCAAATTGGGAAAAATTTCTAATCTTGATTAGTAGTTGTTAATCAAAAACGTTTTTTTGTTTGGGAGCTTTCTTGCAAACCCTAGCCATGGAATCTCAACATGAGCAAAGGGCATTGAGTCTCTCATGTATCTAGCAATGTTTTATGAAGTATTTCACCTATTTTCCATGAGCAATGGGGTTCCCAATGTGGCTGAAAATCACTACCAAAGCTGCCCACGTTTTTCACCAAAGTGACCCTAATCTTCATCTCCTTCAACAAATTCAAGCATTAAGGCTTCCCGGGTGACATTGGTGAGTTGCTCCATCACTTCCTTACAATTTTGAAGTATTCTTTCAAGCTATGGAGTGAATTAGGGTTTTATTACACATAAAACCCTAATTTTCAGAAATTGGACTTTAATCATGGCCATTCATGCTGCTCTTTATGCATTACGAATGCTTGAATGCTACACATAGCCATTCAATGCTATGCCTTGCATATTGGCATAAGTGAGCATAGCTTTTGGCACATTTGGGGGATTGAATAAAATGTTTTGGGTTGGAAGCCCACTTTTTGGTGACACCGTTTTCCATTGCCAGTTGCACGTTTTTGGTCATAACTCTCTCATACGAACTCCGTTTTTGGAGTTCTAGTACTCAAAACGACCGGCTCGTCGTCCTCTTCAAGACGAGCTATAGGTCTTGAGGTGAAGGATTCAACAAGTGCTCTCTGTTTTCACTTTTGTACTGGATTTTCTAGTCCCGAGCAGGAACTCGCGCCCAGAACACGACCTGAGATCACCGTTCCATGACACTTGGATGTTGTTGATGTATGTGGAAATGTATTGACATTGCCATGAGTGGATGTGATAAAGGAAGCACTATGAACCATGTATTATGATATGAATGAGCATGAGTCATGCTATAAAAGTCAACTCTACTCATTCATTTGAGCTTGTAACTCACGATTTTATTCCTAGAATCTAGAATGAAGTAAGGGTACCTTGGCATTTGGAGGAGAGGCCAAGGGGAGAATGTCTTGAATCTTCCTTGCCGTTAGTGCCGGGTAACGCGGTAAGGAAGAGGATTAGGTACTTGGTGGTAAAGAAATGGCCTCAACCTTCACCTTGGATATAAGGGGTGAGAAGTGCTTGGCCGGGAGATCGGCAAGCATCGACGCGCTTCATCGACCACTTCATTCGACTTGAGCAAACAAGCAAATCCTCTACATCGACTTCTTATGCAAAAGGACAAAATTGATGCCATAAGGTCACATGCTCAGATGGAAAAATGATTGAGGATTGATTTGCTTACAGTGGTCAAATGCATAAGGATTTTAATACTTGATTGAGATGCTTTGATTTGATTGAGATTTGGTGCAAAAAGAGGGGAGAGCATGGCAAAATTTTTGCAAAAACTTGCAGCCAGGACAAATCCTTGAATTTCTAGGGTTTTTCAAAAGCTTTTCAAATCTGTCCTGAAAGCTCTTCAATCTACCCGAAAACCTCTTTCAAACAAGCTAAAAATCACTCAAATCGGTGAGCGGTCAAAGTTAAGAGTTGACTTTCAGCTAGAATAGTTGATTGGTCAACGGCTGTTGACTTTTTCAAATCTGTTTTTGGGGATCCTTACTCGTCTCGTCAAGAGCTTCGCATCGATATAAAGATCACCCAAATCGGATAAGAATTGTGCGGTTAACATTAAGAGTTGACTTTCAGCCGGTACAATTGATTGGTCAAAGGCTGTTGACTTTTTCAGATCTCTTTTTGGGGATTCTTATTCGTCTCGTCAAGAGCTTCGCATCGATATAAAGATCACCCAAATCGGATACCGTTTGAATAGAGAAAAAAAATCAAGTAAGTGGTCTTTGCAAGGAGGGATCAATTACGCGCATGGAAATGACTAGAGGAGGTCAAAACAAGGGAGCCCGGAATGAAAATGATCAAAGACAACCTGAAGCAATGATGGCAACAAGTTCATCAACGAGGAATGAAGAAAGTTCAACCATAAAAGCACCATCTCCAGATGAATCTCAGCCAGTGGAAATGCCTCAATCTTTGGGAACTACTCCGCTAACAGTGGACATGATGTTAATGGCTATGGAGAGTATGTTTCAAAGGATTAAAAATAACCAAACAAATCGGCAACAACAATTTGGTGAACACCTCATGGAACGGTTCGACAAGCGACACCACTACCTGGATGACGTGATGCAAAGAGGGTTAAAAGACTTGGAGAAAGCCATTAGTGCATTGGCTCCTCTCAAGCTCAACCAAGAAGCCGATATGAATGCAATGGATGGTGTACATTATGATGCCAAACATGATGGAAAGCCTTCTATGCCAGAAGAGAACAAAGTAAGACAAATGATGCCACCTCAAATGATGCCACATTCTTCTTACATGGACAAGGGCAAGAGACCTATGGGTGATGCTTCTTATGAGAGATCCAATGCTAGTATTCCAAGAACTTCATCCTTTATGCAAGATGCAAGAAGAGGGTATGAACAGAAGGGATTTAAAGATGCAGGTGATTGGCAATTGGAAGATGAGCAAATGCATAGACACTTGGGTGAAGGAAGAGGATTTGATGATCCAAGAGCACGGCAGAGGGGTTCAAGAATGCATGGTGATTTTGACAATGCTGTGAAGGACAAAATCATATTTAATAAGTTCAAAGGAGAATCAAATTCTATCGAAGACTTTGAAGAGTGGGCAAACAAGATGGATCTCTACTTCGAAATCAGCCCAAGGAGCGAGATTGCCAAAGTCTACTTCGCCTCACTTCATCTTGAAGGTTTTGCTCACACTTGGTGGAGGAGGAAGCAATCTCATGGTTATGTCATCACTACTTGGGAAGAATTCAAGAATGACATGGCAGAAGAGTTTACTTCTCGCATGCAAAGGGACAATCACATTGTGGAATGGGACAAGCTAGAGCAAATCACTACGGTGAAGGAATATTCTCATAAGTTTCTAAAGCTTCTATTATACTTGGACGACTTTGATGAGCATTATCTTGTTGTCAAGTATATAAGGGGCTTGAAAGCTCCTATTGGTGGTGATGTCAAGTCTCATGAACCCGCCACTTTGAAGAAGGCAATGATGCTTTGCAGAAATTCATGAAGAGAAGTACTTGACAAAGTGGGCTAGCAAAGGGAATATCAAAGGGGAAGTGATCACAAGGACTGACATGGGTTCTCATGCAAACACAAGACCTAATCTTCCAAGATTTCCTACCGTGTATGGTAGAGGGTCTAATAGACTTCCATTTAAACCACCATTTATGTCCAACAAAGCTACATACAATGAGTCCAAGCCAGCAAATGGGGGTTCAAAAAGCAAGGTTATCAAGGAGAACCGTTTGCATGAAATGAGGCTCAAAGGTCTATGTTTCAAATGTGGAGAAAAATGGAACAAAGGATCACTTCAAAGTATACAAATCCAAGGATATTTCCATAAGCTACATTATCACTGAGGACAATGCTAATCATGAGGAGGAGGAATTCCTTGAATGCAATGATGCCTTAGGATGGGGAGATCCTCATGAGGGTGGAGGTTCTCATGATGATGGTTTTGATGAAGAAAATCCCGAGTTTCCTTTTGATCCGGGTGGGAACCTAAAGTTTGCTCATGACAAAATGGATGATGGGATGCCTCTATGCGTGTGGAATGAAAACAATAGTGCACATGACAAAATGGATGATGGGATGCCTCTATGCGTGTGGAATGAAAACAATAGTGCACATGACAAAATGGATGATGGGATGCCTCTATGCGTGTGGAATGAAAACAATAGTGCACATACTACCTTGTGTACAATCTCTCATGATGCTTATGCGGGAAGTAAGGGTGCCAACACATTGAGATTGAAGATCAAGGTGAATGGGAGAACAGCATATGCACTCATTGATACTGGAAGCACGCATAGTTTTGTCAATAAAAGGTCTTTGAACACTCTCAAAATGCAACCAACTTCTTTACCAAACAAGCACATGGTGCAAGTGGCCAATGGTGATTCAATGGGTTGCAGTATGAAGTGTCAAAGTACAGAATTGGAGTTGTCCAAGAGCTACTCTTGCAAAGTTGATCTTTTGGTGATTGAGTTGGGACCAATTGACATAGTACTTGGATGTGATTGGCTGTCCACTTTGAACTCTTTTACCATGAACTTACAGAAAAGTTTCATGAGTTTTGTGCATCATGGAGGGGTTATTACATTGAATGGAATGCAAGGGTCCAAGCTCTTCATGATCAATGCTACTCAAATGAAGAAAGAGTTCAAGAAAGAGGGCTATGTTTATGTACTACAGCTTTGCAAAGAGGAAGATAATAGCAAAAAGGATTGCATCGGCGAAAATGTGGACATGGTTAAGCTACTCAAGGATTATGAAGATGTGTTTACCGTGCCAAAATCAATGCCGCCAAACAGGAGTGTTGATCACGCTATTGATTTGGAACCAAATGCCAAACCAATCAACAAGCCTCCCTATCGTTTATCAAAGGTTGAAAAGGAAGAGGTGGCAAAGCAAGTCAAAGAACTCATTGACATGGGATGGGTTGAACCAAGTCAATCTCCTTTTGCTTCTCCGGTGCTACTTGTGAAGAAAAAGGATGGTACTTTCCGCATGTGCATTGATTATCGTGATTTGAATAAGATCACCATCAAAAATCGTTTTCCAATACCAAGGGTGGATGATCTTTTGGATGAGTTGAAGGGTGCCACATGCTTTTCAAAGATTGATTTGCGTTCCGGATACCATCAAATAAGGATGAAAAGTGGTCATGAGTTCAAAACAGCATTTCGTACAGAAAGGGGTCTTTACCAATTCATGGTTATGCCGTTTGGATTATGCAATGCACCGGCAACTTTTCAAGCACTGATGAACAAAGTGCTTCAACCTTTCCTCTACAAGTTTGTATTGGTCTTTTTCGACGACATACTTATCTATAGCAAAGATGAGGAAGTGCATTTGAAGCACGTGAAAGAGGTTTTGGAGGTCTTGAGGCAAAACAAGTTGTATGTTAAGGAGACAAAATGTACCTTCATGGCACATGAGGTGGAATATTTGGGTCACATTGTGAGCAAGGATGGCATTTGTGTGGATCCAAAGAAAGTGGAATGTATTAGGAATTGGCCGGTTCCTTCAAACACTACTCAATTGAGGGGATTTTTGGGGTTATCTTCATTCTATAGGCGCTTTATTGCCCACTATGCAGAAATTGCAGCCCCAATGACGGACAAATTAAAGAAGGAAACCTTCTTTTGGGATGCCATTGCCAACAAAAGCTTTGAAGATATGAAGAAGATGCTCACATCAGCACCACCTATTTTGGTATGTCCAGACTTCACCAAACCTTTCACAATAAGGGCGGATGCAAGTGGAAGAGGGATTGGTGCGGTACTTTACCAAGACTATGGAGTCATTGCTTATGAAAGTAGAAAGCTGAATGACAAAGAAAGAGAACTCCATGTGTATGAGCAAGAGATGATTGGTATACTCCATGCTATCAAGAAATGGCACCATTACTTATATGGGAGTCATTTTTATGTGAGAAGTGATCATAGGGTGCTGAAGTATTTCCTCACACAACCCAATTTGTCTCCTAAGCAAAGAAGGTGGGTAGCAACACTACAAAACTATGATTTTGAAATCACATACACAAAGGGCAAAGAAAATGTGGTTGCCGATTCCTTGTCTCGTATGTGGGCCTGCTCATTGTATGCTATTTCTGAGGTGCATAAAGATTGGATCATGGAGATACAAGAAGAGTACTTGTTTGATGAAGAAACCTCACAAATAGTGCAGAAATTACAGCAAGGTGTATGTGAAGAGTTACCCCATTATGAGCTGAAAAATGGTCTCCTCTACTACAAAGGAAAAGTCTACTTGGTTCCTACTTCATCATTTATCAAGAAGATCATGGAAGAGATGCATTGTACTCCTATGGCTGGTCATTTGGGTGTCTACAAAACCTTTGATGCAATAAGGAAAAGTTTCTTTTGGAAGGGGATGTGGAAGAGCATTCATGCTTATGTAAGTGGGTGCCGGTCATGTCAATTGAACAAGGATCCTACACATAAACCGGGAGGTTTGCTTCAGCCATTGCCCATTCCCGAAGGCAAATGGAGTCATATATCAATGGATTTCGTTACTAACCTTCCGCGCACAAAGAAAGGGTGGGACAGCTTGTATGTTGTGGTGGATAGATTAACCAAAGTGGCCCATTTCATTCCTTCCAAGGTCACATATTCAGCCCAAAATGTTGCCAAGCAATTTGTTGATGGGGTTTTCAAGTTGCATGGTATGCCGTCACAAATTGTGAGTGATCGCGATGTCAAATTCATGAGCACTTTTTGGAGAACATTGTTTGGATATATGGGAACCAAGCTTACTCCAAGCACCGCCTATCATCCCGAAACCGATGGTCAAACAGAAAGAGTAAACAAATGGGTGGAAACATATCTACGCCACTATTGTCATGATACTCAAAGCACATGGGATGATTGGTTGTACCTTTGGCTGAGTTTGCTTACAACTCAACATATCATGTGAGCATTGGCATGTCACCCTTTGAGGCTTTATATGGTTACAAGGTCAATTTGCCTATGTTGGTGGGTACATATGAGACTTCTAACCATAATGCCAAGGAGGAAGCTGAAAGGATGCAAGCTTTGTTGCAACAATGCAAAAATAATTTGAAGATTGCACAAGAGAAAATGAGACAATATGCCAATGTTCATCGAAGACCATTGGAATTCAAAGTGGGAGATTGGGTTCTTTTGAGAATACCAAAGTCAAGATATGCATCTTTGAAGGGAAGCACCAACACCAAACTAGCTCATCGCTATTATGGTCCTTATCAAGTGATACGAAGAGTTGGGGAGGTTGCATATCAACTCTTACTCCCATCTACAACAAAGATTCATGATGTGTTTCATGTCTCTCACTTGAAAGGATATGTGGGTATGATCGATCAAATGGTTGATGAGTTACCTCCAATGAATGAAGAGGGAATGATTGAATACATTCCAGAAGCTATCTTGGGTACAAGGAAAAAGGTACTTCGCACTCGTACCTTGGTGGAGTATCTTGTTCAATGGAAAGGTTTACCTAAGGAAGAAGCTTCATGGCAACCTATTTCAGCATTGGGTGGAGGGATATGAAGCATTGATAGAGCAATATGCGTTGGTGTAAATTCAGCCACATGGAACATTCTTCTCCGAATTTGGGGTATTCATTTGAGGTTTCGAGGACAAAACCATTGGGGAAGGGATGGTTTGTAAGAAAGCATTATGGGCCCAAGGCCATGGACAACTAGTAAGTAGGTGTGAACTCTTGGGTGGAGTATAAATACCAATGTAAATGGGATTATGGCTCATTCATGATAATGTTATCTGTTCCAAGAATCAATGGTGAGCTTCTCCCGTGAGATGCTAAGTGGTGACTCCTTCATGAGCCACTCCCTTGGTGAGGGACTAACCCACCCCTGTTACTTTCTTTCATCCAGTGCTCTTACTATTGTGACAAGAAAGTGATCCTATCTAAGGAACCTCTGTCTGTTAAGAGAACTGCATCAACAAATTGTTAGGGACTTTCAAGATCCACAGACACCCGACTAGTTAATCTTCTCACCTTCTGAGCTCAACATAATCACCATATATCCCCCCCTTTCCCTCGTTCCCATATCCACTTACTCTTATGTGTTTGAGGTCATTGGTATACTAGAAATCAAGCCCATGCTATCAAACATTGGCTCCTTATTTGGTACCCACTAGGACCTTCCTTTGAAGAAGTGGATGTTCTAGGTTAGAGCCACACCTTCTTTAGATCAAAATCAGCATGCAAGATCCTTCCACCCTTCTCTACACCATTGAGATTGCTTATGGGAATGCTCTCATGATAATCTAACCAATTTGTTCGATGTGATGAGTTTCGAAACCTTCCCAAGGATAATATAAAGGGCTCTTATGTTGTGAAGGGAAGCTTTTATGCATAAATTAAAGACACCATGACCTTGAAAATACTAAGAAACAAGCCTCATTAAGGTGGTGATTCTTTTACATCTAGTGTATTGTCTCAAAATACCTATGAAACCTATTCCAAGAACATATCTAGTGTATGCTCTTCAGATAAGGTGGTGATTCTTTTACATCTAGTGTATTATCTCAAAATACCTATGCAACCTATTCCAAGAACATATATGAAGCTCATTATTACTTCAAAAGCATGTGAACCTACCTAGCACCCCCATTTTACTTTTAGTTTTTGCCTTCTATAAGGAAAATGATTTTGAAAATGAAAGAATTTTATGCAATCAACTCTCATGTCATAAGTGCAAGAAAGTCAACACAATCTTACTAATTTATGCTTTAAAAAACTTGAGAAATTAATCTGCCATCGATTAGAACACAATCTCTCTCTCTCTCTCTCTCATTGGAACACATTGCCACGTGATTAAGGGACCTTGGCGGCGGTCACTTATTAGACAAGAGGTCAATAGTCATGCAGTGGCTTGGGGCTACCATGGATGCGTGTAAGATCTCATGGCCATGGAGCTACTGTGGTGGGTGGTACTAGTACGTATGGGATGTTAAGTTGGGGCCATCGATACTAAGCAAGCTTATGGCAATCAGACCTCAGTGTCTCGAGACCTCAGGTTTAGGGGTAGTTAGAGACACTGAACGTACAGTTGGGTGGTGAGTTGGGTGGTGAGTCGCTAACCACAATCTATCATGATGATCACATGATGAGTTTCAACATTGAGTTTAAGGAAACCTTGCTAGGTGTTCTCAAGTTTTGTCCTCTATCTTGATTCATATGGGTTCTATGTTAGGTGATTCTAAGGCACACTTGAAGGGGGATCTTAAATTGGTATCAAAGCATACCTGTGGCAAAGGTTGTGAACATGAAGGACGTACAAGATAGTATCCTCGTGCAACATTAGATTACCGACGGTCAGCAATCTGATGTGGCAGATGCAAGATGAGGAAATGCTCTACTTGCTTCTGCCACGTCAGATTGCCAACCGACGTGGCAAATATATGTGGCAAACACGTGTAATTGCCATGCAATCAAGTGGCCCACCGGCCCACGCAATCAGGCGGCGCATGCAGTTTGGCGGCACATGCAATCTGGCAAATTTCCAATCTTAGCGGCCCATGCAATTTGGCAGCGGATGTGACATGGCGAATTTCCAATCTTAGCGGCCCATGCAGTTAGCTCATTGAGTTTCAAGATTAATAAGGTGATTAGTTCTCCTTTGTAGCATGCACTTTTCCAGGTCCGAGCTTGAAATGTAAGCAGTGGACTTCACCATTAAAGACCACCGTATCAAGCCAAGCTGGACTTCACCATTAAAGACCACCGTATCAAGCCAAGCTTGTGGGAGTGGGGGCCCTGGTTGTGGTGGTGGATGTAGATGACATTCTTCTTGAAGATGTAGAGTTGTTGTGCTTCTCTGAGTAAAAGTGGAGATTAACAAGTAAGCCTTCATCTTGTCAAGGCTTTCAAGGGTTTATCAACTCATCCTTCAATGTGTTAAACACTGGTGGCCATCAACCTCAGCGCAAGTGTATGTTAACACTGAGGAGACACTTCTTCATCATTTCTGGAAGTGACACATCAACATAAGTGTAATTTTCTGAAGCCTTCTTCCAATTATCCTCTCACATCTTACTGGTGGACGTGGTTTAGATTTGCTATTTTTTGCAAGTTTTGCAAGTTTTGCATTAGAAATCATTATTAATTTTTATGAATCCTTCTTAGGGCTTTTAATCATTATTAATTTTTATGAATCCTTCTTAGGGCTTTTAATCATTATTAATTTTTATTAAGCCTAGTTACTTTAGATTAGGATTTTTAATCATTATTTATTTTTATTAATCTTAATTATTCTTTATAAATATAGAGCAAACCTCCTTCATTCCATTGTAGCCTCCATTCCAAACCCTCCCCCTTGCCAGGTTCTCCCCCCCCCTCTCTCTCTCTCTCTCTCTCTCTCTCTTCGTAATTATTTTTTTAATCATCATGATGTTTCGTCTTTTAATAGCCTAACAAGTATTGTTATGTGTGAGGGTAGAAGATGGCTCCTAAAACACGTTCTAAGAAGGCTCATACACAACATGATGTGGTGGATGTCTCTTAACCAGAAGGATCCAAAAGCACCGAAGTGCCTCGTGTGAGTGAGGAAGCCTCTGCAGTGGTCACACCCGCAGTGGATAGTCATGTTGGTGGCTTAATGACCCCCTAAAGCTCTAGGAAAAGGCTAGTTCGTGTGTGAAGACCCACCAACACAAGATGTGCCTTCTTTGCCATATGAGTTTGGCCGATTGGTGACTACATAACTATTGCAAGAAACACATCTTGGCGGCCATTTCCAATCCTGCCAATGGAAATGGAATCTTCGATGTAAATTCCAAATACCAAGATTGGAACGTGAAAGGCCAGTAATTGACCATGGACAAGTTACAACTTTTGGGCCACTCAATCTTGCCTGAGAGAAAGTAAGTGTCCAATACATAAGGTTGAAAGAACATGCATATATCTCTCTTGCACACAACCCTTATAATTTTATTTTAATCAGGAAGGCAAAGATTGTACAAGTAATTGCAGGTGGAAAACAAGCAATGATAGATGTAGGTTATGGTCATAGTGACCATACATTCCGATCTTTCTTGTGTAAATATGTTTATTGGTATTGCCTAAAACAAACAACATTTGAGATATTTCTTGGTATTGAGTGTGAGTTTGCAGAGGTTCAAAAGGCTCACGACGAGGATGCAGTGGATCTTGGAGCTGAACCATTCTTGAATTACCTCAAGGAGTGCACAAAGAAGCATTTTGCACATGTGTTTAGATTATGGATTTCTATTATGAAGCCTTCTTATTCAGTAGATGCTATGCCACATATGATGTCAACCGCATGACAAGTTTTATATAGGTATGAAACGAGCATACATTAGTACTTTGAATATGTATACATTATATTTATGTTGACATATGTTCGAATAGGTGGTGTCTAACATTTAAAGAGCAAGTTGATGTCCCTTCCCTCCACCATCCAACCAAAGAATGGGTCACTAGTCAGGTGGAAGAGACATGCATTTATCCTGAGATTTGGATTAAAGATCTCACAAGGTTAGAGGAATGGGAATTGTGTCCATGGCGGCTGGAATATGAAAACAACACATATCCACCTAAAGAGAAAGATTTGTGGACAAGTAAGTGAAGTAGTATTCATTTCTTTACAACAATGCATATTGACATCATGTAATCATGACAAGTATTGGCGTAGGGCTTCATGGAAGTAAAAGCTCCAAAGATAAAGCAAAAGCACATGTGTCACAAGGCAAAGGCAAAGAGCAAGCACCAGAAAAGCTCCAAAAGGGTAAGAGGCCTCCAACAAAAAAGGCAAAAGCTCAAAAGAAGAAGGGGAAAGGCCAACAAGGGGAGTCAAGTAGTGAAGAAGAGAGAGAGGTCTCCATCAAAATTTGACCCATCAGAGAAGGGAGATGAGGTGCACTCCAAATCTAGGCATTCGACAAAAAAAGTAGGATCAGTAATCAATACTCCTTGCCTATCTTGCATCCTGATAATATTCTCACGTGCACGCTTTTGTTGCAAGAACGTATGTTACTGACAATTAGAATCCATTAGGGCATCCATTCGAGCCATAAGCTTATATCTCACATATTCATTCTCGTGCAATGCTGCAACCTCATGGAATAACCAATCAATAGCTATCTCAATGCCACGACAAGAACCGTCCTCTTGAACCACCTGGTTCAAATCAACCAACAATGATTCTAGGTTCTGCAGCTTCTCCGAGAAAAATGATGCATTATGAATCCCATACTCGCGAGCAATCTTTTGAATATTGATACAACACTCCCAAGATGACATCCCAATAGAGATTACTTGGCCTCGAAAGTTTTGTAACACCTATAATATAAATTGATGGAAAACAGTATGCTCCAAGAAAGTCTGTGTTAAAACCCTAAGATCTCTCTAGATAATTGTTATGCATAAACATGCATAAATCAACCTTAAACTCATTCACCCGACCACCCTCGCGTCCAAGGGATGTACACATGAATTATAATGAAATATACCTTGATATCCCATACCATTTAAGAGGTATGACTCCAATCCAACAGCATGTAGCTACTATAGTGTGAAATGGTAGGTGAGTAGTTACAATCCTCTACACAAGAGAACATAACATAACCTAGCCTCCATCCCTTGAGTGTGCCCCATGCCCCATATTATATATTATATAGGAGGGCCCGCAAGTGACTCTTGACTCTCCATTTCCCATGTGTGACCCTTGGATGCTTGACCCTAACCTTAACCCTTAAGGTTAGTCCTAACCCATGCTCTACTAGAGATTGTTCCCATGCTCCCATGCTCACAAGCCTAATGTGGGTTAGCCTCCTAGTATATACACACATAATGTGCATATAACATACTTCCCCTCTCTCAAAACATTGCACTCTTGCAATGAAAAGAAGGAGAACTGCACTAAACAATATCAACCGACTCCCAAGTCGAATCCTCTATTTCCCTATCTTTCCACCTAATTTTAACCTCAGGGATTAAAGGAATTTCAATGGTCTTCACGAGCGCCCCAATAGACACACCACATGCCAATCACCAACCCCGCATTTTTTAGAAATTTAAAATAACCTTTGTCTAATTTTCCACTAATTTTCAGGATTTTTAAAATTTTTTAATTTACCCCGAACGTATAAGAATACGAATGGTCAAAAATTTTCGGAATCCCAATGGTTTATCTGGAATATGGAAAGGCAACAGTTTTGGAAAAATGAAAAGACAAAAAAAATTTGAAATGTGAAAGGTCAAAAGTTTTCGGAATCCCAAAGGTCAAAAGATTTTTCGAAATTCGAAAAGCCAAAAGGTTTCCCGAGAATGCGCAAAGCCAAGAGTTTTCAAGAAAATAATTTTTAAAAATATCTAGAGAAATTTTTTTCCAAATTTCGTATTTTCTCCTATTTTTTCCAGCTTTTTTTCAAGCTTTGAAAAGCTTTTTTCAATTTAAATATATATATATATATATTTAGAGCTTTATAAAAGGCTTTTTTAACTAAGGTTTTTTAAAACCTTATAAAAAAAACGTTTTAGGGGGGTGGCATTTTTTGCTAGTCACCTGCAGCAGCGAACCCCCTCGCCCCACGTGTGCGCCAAATAGAGAGGGAGAGATTTGAGCTCTCTCCTCTCTCCACTCTCCTCCCCTTCTTCTCCACTCTAACATTTCATTCTCCACTCTCTTCTTCTCTGTAATCAGAGAGGAGAATTAACCATTAATTAAATTTACCTTAATCTTAATTAAAGTTTAATTAAATTTAATCAATTTGTGCCTAATAAGAGGCATTCACATGCGAGAGAGGAAAATAGAAGAGAAAATCTCGATTTGAGAGACGAAGAGGGTCCCACGCACACGGGAGAGCATTCCATGCATCAACATGCTGCCCCCTACTACATTTTAGTAGAAAATCAACATGCTGTCCCCTACTACATTTCAGTAGAAAATCAACAGCAATGATAGCATACCTGCAGAAAAACCAACAAAAATGTATAAAAAATACATTCTTTTCATAAAAATGCTCAAAAATTTTCTAAGAAATTAGGAAAATTTTCCTAAAATTTGTAGGAATTCAGGGAGTTCATTCTACCAAAAATATCCATGATAAAATATATAATATTTTGGCAAAAATTCTCATTAATGCTTATTTTAAACCACAAAAAATAGCATTAAACTCACGAAATTCTCCCGCAACATCGATTCGTCCATTGAATAGAAGAAACACACGTTCCAACTGCCATATCGACGATCCACGTGATAATCATCAAACAAATCAACAAAATAACATTTTTATTTTGCAGGGCAGTATGTCCACGCCTCTTGCGACCAGCATGTGATGTTGAGGGAAAATATCTCGTTGGCCATGATTGTGATGAGGCTCAAAGTGATTCATGGTGTTATTTTATATCACCCTACGCCTCGAGATTTTAGACTTTCCTGCCATATCTACAGACTTCTTAGCCGCTTTATTCCAAAGGAGCAGATAGTAGCTCCCTTGGAAGTAAGGGAACATTTGTATCGGGGCATGTCTGTAGCCCCAGTATCGCCATCTTATGCATTTCTCGAGGAGGTTTTAACTTTCTGAAGGTGAGATGCTCTATGTACATATTGCAACCTTTATATAAATAAAGAAATGTTTTGTGGAAAAATTCTCTATTTAAATTTACTTCAAAAAATACCAAAAATTACAATAAGAAAGAAAAAATAACAACAATTAACTAGAGATTGCTCTGATACTACTGTTAAAACCCTAAGATCTCTCTAGATAATTGGTATACATAAACATGCATAAATCAGGCATAAACTCATCCACTCGACCACCCTCGAGCCCAAGGAATGTACATATGAATTATCATTGAGAGGCATATGTAAATCCTCTCTCATGCGAGTGAATTATAATGAAGTATATATGAATTATCATTGAGAGGCATATGTAAATCCTCTCTCATGCGAGTGAAGCCATGACCACATATCTTGTTTCAAAACTTGATTGGCAAACACATTCCAGCTAAGCCTCTCCGGCCCATCCATAATAGAGTGAGGTGTAGAAGCATGCTCTGGCAATTCACATACATTAAAATTGCCTAACACAAAGCCAGTCTTAGTGTTGCACAAACACAATAAATCGCCCCATAACTGACAATGCTATGCAACACCATTAGGTGCATACAGTCCCACAAGCCATAATGTTTCATCCATAAACTCCACTTCCACATCAATGAATCGCCCTTAGACATCCTGATGGAGTCTATCTTGGAGTCGTATGATTTGGCTGATTTCATTGTGGTTGGAGTTCAAAGATTAGAGTTGGAAAATGAACTTTTTTTATCTACTAGGAAAGAGCGGGAGGCTCACGCACAATTGTGCATAACCAATGATGGCTTAAATTGAGATTTCACTGCAATCATGACCCTGATTGTGTAGTGGGGTGCCCACTATAAAACACATGAAATTCCTTGTAATCATACACTTGTCCAACCATGGAAGGTTGTTTATGCTCCATAGCACAAAACATATCCCATTGACCTTGAAACATAGTACGTCACATGCGATAATTCTTGGACGGTGAACACACACCTTTTACATTCCAAAGAGCAATCTTCACAGTCCATCAAAATAGAAAGCCAATCAATGAGAGTTACCACATCGGTCTCTCTTTCCTTAAAATATTGCATATGATCCTCAATGCTTTCTCTTTCCATCTATTCCCATACTCTTTGCAAAACATCCACCTGTTCCTTCTCACCTAAAGTACGGGCATCACTAGGTGATGTATCCTGTCTCCACTTGACATCCAAATACTTCTTGTCCCAGGCTCAGACCATAGCCCCGTTTTTATCAAATAGAAGAGGAAAATTTACCTGATTTTATTTGGTAGCTCGAGGTCTCATATTATACTGAGAGTGTGATACCCTGCCTTGGTTATGTTTCTCTCGAGTCCATCTTGTGGCACCAAGACGAAATGATGAAGAGGCACCATGCCTAGTACCCACATTTTGATTACTAGAAGTAGTTGTCTGGCAAGCGCTTCTCTATGCCACCACAAGACAAGGTCTATCTTCTGTAATTGCCAAAACATGTTTACTTTTATCTGCGAAAACTTGTTTACCTTGATCTACCACTTGCTCACTTTGTTTTGATACTTGTTTGCCCTTGATCTACCACTTGCTCACTTTGTTTTGATACTTGTTTGCCCTTGATCTACCACTTGCTCACTTTGTTTTGATACTTGTTTGCCCTTCTTTATATTCAAACCAGATGGCAAAGTAGGAGCTAATGTATCCTTATGAGTCGGTCCCTGGGAGACATTCAGTTGTGGGTGAGCATTCACCTCCTTTGGACACTTTGAAATGAAGTGACCCATCTCTCCACAATGGAAGCAATGGCCTGCAAATGATCCTCACTTTAATTTGAAATACAAAGAGTCAAATCCATCCACACATAACCTCAATTGTTGAAGTTAGGGCTTCCTAGTATGCAAACCTTGTTTTTCTTCTTAGACGACATTTTGGGCTCCACCAACACCTCCCCAATAGTACGCATGGCCAACGGTATCAGCTCCCTCTCTCTCTCTCTCTCTCTCTCTGGATTTCCTGCATCACCTTCCCATCTCTCTCTCTCTCTCTCTCTCTCTCTCTCTCTCTCTCTCTGTGGATTTCTCACAAGGGGTTTAAATATCTCTCTTTTTTAGTCCATTGCAATGGGGAATGTCCCTCTCTCTCTCTCTCTCTCTCTTTTAGAATAAAATGTTAAAATCTTAATTTCTTTCAGTAAGTAGCATAGATGTCAATTCTTCTTTTCTTCTAGGCTTGGGGAGAGAGGGTTGATGGAGCTCTCTCGACACTAGTTCCTACTGCTGGAGATGATCAATGGAGTTTTTTTGACACCAATTCTTGATCTCTCTCTCTCTCTCTCTCTCTCTCTCTCTCTCTCTCTCTCTTCCCCCCTATTTAGTCCGCCCAACATCACCCTAGAAACCCTTTCATGCAAGATATTGAGAGGAGGTAATGTGCATGATAATGAGGAGTGGGGGTGGAAGGAGCTGCTTAACTATAGGTGGAGGAGGAATTAGAGGAGGCGGCTAGTAGTGCTCTCATCAAAGCTAAAGGGGAAGAGGGGGGGGGGAGGCCACACATAGAGGGTAGCTAAGTCACCACGTTGCATGGCAGCTACATGATTGTGTACAAGGTCTTATAGACCCAGTCTCGTGGGATCATCTCAGAGGCAACATGAGCCAGAGGAGGAGGGAAATGGAGAGGTTGTTGGGGGTAAGGCGTGGAGCACATACCTTTTGGGGGGTGGGTTGAGAGGAGCTAAGTTTAGGCATTGATTAATGTCTTCTACCCATGATAAAATTTGGGTGAATATACAACACACACAACTAGGCTGAAATTTGAAGGCTGCAACAGTGGGCTTTGAAAGGAAACTCACCTTTAAATTCTGGGTTTCAAAAGAAAGCCAGATTATGTGTATTGAGTAATGGGTTTCGCTTCAAGTCCAAGGTACTAAGTAGCCTTCAATTTTGTCCAAAGTAAGGTTGTAAATAGCAACCCTTCACGGTGACACAAGACGTCACGCCCGATTTAGAGCTAGAAATGCCCATCAAAACTACACCGAAATACAAAAAAATTTGCCAGAGGAGAGTCAATTTTGAAGGGCAAGTAGCTTGGTTGTGATATATAAACGGACCCAATGAGCCTGGCCGATCGATCGTTCCGAGCGTTTACCTTGTGGTTGAGCTTTTCCCAGCCACTCGTTGCATGTGCGACCCACTGTGGCACACGCCTACTCGAGTTTGTGGGCGTTGTAAGGCGCATCGTCGCTTGGACCAGAATCTGCGCGCCAGAGTGAAACGTATACCGAGCTCCCGTGGATTCCAAGTATCTTCACGGCGCGTAAAGGTTTGGCTCCTTTCTTCCTTCTTTGCTGTGTGTTATGAGACGGAGAGGGGTAGAAGCTCTTCAACCTGGCTTGGCTTAGCCTACTTCGCCGGAAATCAGTAGTCTGGTGCATGGTGTTGCTTCTGCAAGAGACTGTAGTACCTTGCTGTATGCCAGTGTTCTGTCTAGGGCTTTGAAGAGTGAGGCTCTGCTGCGGCTGGGGCGATGAGACGTAATGCACGCTGAGTCTCTCGAGGAAGCTTTGGCTTTAGCTCCTGCTACCGCTTCTTCTAATCCTATCACCAACCCTAAAGCTAGCCCTAGTGACCCTAGCCCTAACCCTAGCCCTAAATTGAACCCTAACCTTAAACCTTACTTTAACTCCAACTTCATATCTTATCAACCTCTTCCCCCTCCCGCTCCCCCTCCCCCTCCTCCTCCTCCTCCTCCTCCTCCTCGTCCCTCTCCTCGAACGTTTAAGGTTGATCTAGAGGCCACTCGCAAGACAACTTCTGGTGTAGAGGCTGTTTTCAAGATATTTGATGGAGCCAAGAACAGTGAAAATGGCACCATTCGATCTTCCTCTCATGCCCAGCTATCTCGCTGCTTCTGCTGTGGAAGCAAGCTCCACTCCACTCCCGAGTGTCCAGGTGGTCGCAAGTGCATGCTCTGCCATACCCGGCATAGCTGTCGTGTCGTCGTCACCCGGACCAAACTCATGAGGGCATTGAAAGATCAAGGGAAACTTCCTATGATTGAGTCTCTTTTCGATAGCATCATTCGAGATGGGCATAGGCCTTCCCTGGAATCCTGCACTTACTTGCTCATGGGGCTATGTGGACAGAAGCATTGTCATAAGGCAGAGGCAAGACTCAGGAATATGGTAGAAGTTGGCCTTGATCCGGATGTAGTCTGTTACAACTCAGTCATCAATGGATTCTGTGAGCAAGGACACATGGAGAGTGCTGTGCGAGTTTTTCAGGTCATGAAGGAGAGAGGGTGCAATCCCACCACAAGCACATTCAACACTTTGATCAAAGGCTATGGACTGGCTGGAAACCCTCATGAAGCTATGCAGCTGTTGAATGAAATGACATCCCAGGATAATGAGAAAGCAAAGCCCAATGTGCGAACCTACAACATGTTACTGAATGCTTGGTGCATAAACAACGAGCTTGATGAAGCTTGGAATCTGGTGTCAATGATGCGATTAAGTGGTGTGGATCCTGATGTTGTTACATATAACACCATGGCCAATGCCCTTGCAGAGAAAGGTATGACCTCCAAAGCTGCGAGCGTGATAAGGGACATGCAAGCCCTCCAGCTTCGCCCAACTGAACACACTTGTGGTATAGTAATCAATGGGCTCTGTGAAGAGGGGGATATGGAGAAGGCACTTGAACTTGTGGAAAGGATGAAGTCGCAGGGTTTGTCTCCTAACGTTGTGATTTTCAACTCATTGGTCAAAGGTTATGCCAAAGCTTCACAATTCAGTAGTGTTGATCAGGTGATGCACCATTTCTTACGTGTCTCTTATCTTGTTTCTGCTTCCAAACTAGTGAAAGTTTGCTGTTTTGATGATCCTTAATAATTTACCTGACTGAGCTGTTGGATTTCGAGATTTAGGTTCTCAGTTTGATGGACTCCTATGGACTCAAGCCCAACGTGCAAACATTTAGCATTATGATGGATGCATGGTGCTCGGCAGGTCTTGTGGACAAGTCAAAGTCGGTGCTGCAAAGAATGCTCCATGCTGGGATTTCACCAGATGTCACTGTCTATGGTATCCTTGTGAAAGGCTTCGTGCGGACACAAGAACCACAAGCAGCAGAATCTCTTCTCGAAGAGATGCGAGGCCAAGGTTTGGGTCCCAATGTTGTCATCTACACTACCATCATCAGTGGCTGGTGCAAGGATGGGAAAATGGATGATGCACTTCGAATTTACAGTGAAATGGTTAAGGTAAAAGTAGCACCGAACTTGAGAACTTTCCAGACACTTATCTGGGGATTCAGTGAAGCAAAGCTGCCAAACAGAGCAGAGGATGTTATGCAGCTGATGGAGGAGCAGAGAATTTCTCCAGATGACAAAGTTCTTGAAATGATTGCTGATGCGTGGCGGGACATTGGCCTTCAGGAAGAGGCTTCTCGGTTCCTAACCAGTCACAAAGAGAAGCTCAACCATGTCGAGTTGTCTCAGGTGCAGACATCAGATGTCATTTCTTTTGGTATCACAAGTAATCCCATTCTTTTGTCAAGTTCTCAAGCATCACGGGAATCGGCTGTTTTGTTTGATTTCTCGGCCTCTCAAAAGCGAAGTTCTGGCTCCAGACCACCTCTGGATATGATGCAGATTAATAAAGAAATGTGGAAAGGGCCTGTGAAAGTGAGCAGCCTTGCATCTGCCAGGACTGGTACTGCCACAGCAGTGTTTACTTGCCGGAGTCATGCTTGCTGTGGATATATCAAGGTTCCTGAGAAGACTTTTTACCTTCCTGATTTGTGGGGGTTACCTGGCTCATATCTTTATTGTGGCCGAGTGTAATCTCATTTTTTTTCTATGCATATTGATCCCACATCCAGGGCTGCAGATTTTACTACTTGTAAAGAGAGGTGATGTGTGACATATGGAAAAACAGAGAGCATACTTGTGTGGTTAAGATTGAGATAGGAGCCTGGATCACATTGTTTTGTGTCAAATATCCGTTCTTGCGGCCTCTAACAACACCAGTAAGAGGATTGTGCTCTGTGCCATTTGATTGTGATACACTATGGTAGCCAGATTCTAAACTGAGCAAGGTAGCTTCTCGATGTGATTAAAAAGCACTTACAGATGCCTCTGACAGGAAAAACAGGAGGTATCTTCCTTGTTGTATGTACTTTATAGTCTTGTCATCTATGCAGCTTGCATGATTATATGCACAAATGTGTTCTGTTTACCTATGACTGGAGGAACTATTTGGCATTGCTTGCAACCTCGATGATATCATGATGGCATTTTAACTTCTCTCTGGCTGATTTACTCTGGTGTTGATTTTTTACAATGTGAACTCCAAGTTTGTGCAATAAAAGTGTAAGTGGTAAAGTGGAATATTCATATGCCATGCCCTCTTATCCCTCCTTACACATAAAGGGCAAAGTGAAACCCTTCAGGCAAGTTAACCAGACTAGCAGTCACTTGAATTGCTAAAGGGAAGGTAACCAAGAGGTGAGGATTACATGAATTGGCATTGTCAACTGATAGGTGCTTCCAAGCATAAGTGGGGCCAGTGCAGGCGGTCAGAATAGACTATGTCCAAGTGAATAAGTGATGGAGTGAGACCTGTGGCAACTTGAGTTTGAACACTTGGGCTTACATTTCCTCCAGACGGAGCATTGACACTCTTTCTTACTGTACGTTATCTTGACAGTCTGTGGAACTGTAGTGCCTCAGTGTTAACTGTGATGCTGCATTTTTGAGGTATTCCTAAATCATGTTATCTTCACAGTCTGTGGAACTGTAGTGTTAACAGAAAACAATCCTGGGCTCTGATCGAATAGCCCACAGCAATAAAACTAGGTGGTACAAGTGTAATTTTTCCATTACAGACTTACCAGTTCTACAATTGCCCATTGAAAATTCACTGTTTATTTCAAAAACAATTGCAAAATCTTAAATCAAGATCAATTCTAATTTCTGTAATGGAATACAAAAAGGAATACATTGCAAAATATCACAGCATCATACCTTCAATTGATTAAAAATCAAATATACAATGTCTTCTCAGATGCTTGAGCAAATGTGACCTGCCTCTGCGTGGTTAGATTGCGTGCCGACCAGTCAACACCAGCCAGGCCAAACGCAGACAGGTCTGGCTGTGGGTTGAGCATGCTGAGCAGCATATATAGGACCGGAAAATGCCCTAGAAATAGAGCGGCCCCCCTCTTGTTCATCAGTCAACATTCATCCTTCAACAGCATGGGAGAAACCAAGAAGAGGTGCGTGCATGCACATCTGAAGGACAGCTTCAGTAAAAGGGTGCCAGCTATAGAAGCACATCAGCACTTGTAAGATGTCATGAACTTGTGCGCATCTCCATGTTTCTTAATCATTTTTGTGCTTTTTGTACTTGTGTGAGTCACTGTCTTCCTTAATGAAGTAGATGTATGTGCGTGTGTGTTCTTTTTTGTTTTCATTAGCTTCTGCTGTAATTATCTCTTTAACGCTCTTACAGTACCAGCAGTTCTAAAGCTAGTATTAGAGCCGAGGGTCCTTGCAAAACTTTTTGAACGAGCAACCGATGATCACGCTAGAATGAGCAAAGCCTTGCCAGGGTTTGGGAAAAGTTTTGTTTGAGTACCACTTTCCATCATGTCTTCAAATGAGCCTCAGCTGAGGTGTTAACGAACCAGATTGCTATGCTTAGCAACCAGATGGCCATGCTTCCCTTAGAGAGAAAGTTGGTGTCAAGGTTTTCTTTGTACTATGTAGTACAAAAAGGTGGTTGATTCACTTGCACATCTTCCAAGGCCCTTGGTCTACCCGGTAGGGTGACCTCTTGCCTTCTACATGCTTCTATTGATTGTCTAGCTTCTACAATGATCAACGAGTGAATGAATGACTGAATGAATTAATGCCAATGATCACTTTATGCTTATATATGTATGGAACTTGCTAGCCTTCTACATGCTTCTATTGATTGTCTAACTTCTACAATGATGAATGAGTGAACGAATGACTGAATGAATTATGCCAATGATCACTTTATGCTTATATATGGATGGAACTTGCTAGTCGGCTTGTTGGTTTAGCTGTCGTGGACAAGTACTGTACCATACATGCTGTGCTTGTTATGCTTTGCCCATGTGCTGGCCTCTGAATGAATGAATTATGCCAATGATCACTTTATGCTTATATATGCATGGAAGTTGTTGGTTGGCCTGTTTAGCTGGACAAGTATTATGCCATAAATGCTCATTAAATGCAGTGCTTAACTGTTATGCTTTGCCCATGTGTTGGCCTTCAACCTGATGCTGGCCCCCCACTGGCTGCTAGAGGCCCTACCTGGCTGTTGACTGGTTATGGAGGCTGCCGCCTAGATCTCTATGCCCTCCATGATGCTGGTGCTGATGATGATGATGATGCTGATGCTGATACTGATGATGTCCTAACTACTGTCCTAATTAGGGATTATGCTGTTCATGCTTGGAGAATAGCCTTGGCGCGCGTGCACGTGACACAAGAGGTGGACCAGCCTAAGCATTTGGTTCATGCCTCTGGGCGACATCGCTCCCAGTCTTTTGATTACTTAGATCGCTATGAGCACGCACGCCTACAGGAGGACAGCCATCCTTCACACTGCACTCAGCATGTGGATGGAGTCTCCCTCGTAGGTTTCCTCTCGACGGAGCTCCCATTCTTCTTCCCGCTCCCATTCACCATCGCCCATTGGATTGGTGTGCTCCGGCTTCGGTATCCCAACAGAGCACACCCAAATGTCGAAGCCTTCCAGGAAGATGGATGGTGAGATTCTAATAGCTTAGGTTTGGGAGATGACGGGCCGCATTGGACGCAACTAATGGTTTGGACAGATGGGTTCCAATTACACATTTTTTTAAAATTCGAACATAATCTTTACTTTTTTTTTCTATGATGTGAAATGTCAAAAATAGAAAAAAAGAGCAGGAGAAACAGGGATTGGAAATTTTACAATCAAAGTAATGAGGTTTCAAGCATAGAACTAAAGAAAAATAGTGGTTATCTATTGAAGATGCATTGTATGATCAACCCAATGTCAACTTCAAAGTGCTTGAGTTAAGTGTGACAATATCATTAGGTGGTAGTGATATTGATGAAGCATTACTAAATAATCTTAATGATTTTATCACATAAGAATGCCTTGTTGGTAGTTGTTCATTAAAAAGAGAGGGTACGATTTTTCATCTTCACTATCAAATGGTAATTAGAATTCATGCAAAGTGCAATTAGTAAACTCATCAAAAAGTATCTTGGTGGATGGGATAAGCAGAATCAGAATCCTCTTGGTGGAATTGAACACATTGCATGCTATGATAAGTTATTGTATGAAAGATCTAGACAAGCCTCATTATAAAAATGTCACAATATTACTGCATAAAATATTTCTATGGGAATAGAAATTCATATGTAATATGGAGCGGATGATAAAAAATGAACTTTGTGTCACTCCAACAAACATTTTTGATAGAGCATTGATATTTTGAAAATTCTATTCAAATAATCCTTAAGGCAATAATTTATGTACATACATTTTTGCTAGAGCATTGGTGTTTTGGAAGTTCTATTTAAAGCATCCTTTAAGCAATAATTTCTGCACAACCATTCATAAAATGATCAAGACAAAAAAGTAGTATCCATCTTCTTCTTTTTTAAACCAATAATATATATATATAAAGACTTTACCATCTTCCACTGCATCTATCTATGCATGAGTGTGATCCAACCTATGAACTATATCCTCATGTGCAAGGCCCTCTATGTGTGTCTGATCATCCAAAATATCAACATCATCATAGTCATCACTAAAAAATGAAGACCTCTCCTCACATGAAAGATAAATGGTATCATGCCTGACTACCCAAGTATATCCACTAAACCCAAATGAATTCTTCTAGGTATGCTATGAGAGCTAGGAGTAGAGATAGAATCATAGATATCTCCATGAATAGAAGATCTAAAAGAGTAGCTTGACTCATCTAGTACTAGAAACATAGGTCTTTGCTCCTCATGCACTATTGTATGCTCATCAACATGTGAAGTATCATCATCCCAAATCTTACACACTGCAATGGATGCATCACTAGTCAATATAGATCCCCAAATATTGACTAGTGATGCAATGGATGCATCACTAGTCAATATTTGATCCCCATGATAGTCTAATGCATCACTATTATTTGAAGATAGGTGGACATAAGCGTATCATCAATTATAATGCTTGGAATGCTCCCTAGATCAGCCTTCAATTAGCTTAAGTAACCTTGGATTAGCCTAGATTAGGATGATTAGCCTAGGTTTAGAGAGAAGGGAGACTACTTGACTTGTATATTGATGATTATCTAAAGGTTCAATAGGTGTCAAAATGTACAATACTCCTAGATCACATGCCTTTTATAGTCCGAAGGCCCATGTGCCCTAATCCCACATGTAAATGACCCTAATCCCATGTGCCTAGGCCCATCCCATGTGCATGTGCATCCTAAGAACACTTTGTTACACCTCCAGCCATGGTGGAATTCAAGAAGCTCAATGTCATCTCTTAGATGTGAACATCACCTTCAACCATATCTGGTTGGAAAAGGCGGGCTTATTGTAGTTTTCCTCTCTCCCATGGAACCCTCAAGCAATCCGCACAAATGTGTTGGGGTAGCTATAGGAGGTGTAGAAGAATAAGATAGCGACACAAGGTACAAAGTTGTTCACTCCAAAATATGTAGCTCAGGTATTCCAATTGCCATTTAAAGGAGCTATGAATATTCTTGCACATGCACATATGAAATTTAATTTTAGTTCCAAAAGGAGCAGGCAAAGAGTACAAGCTCGTGAATTACAAGGAAGATTATGTGATAGGCCACATTTCAAGTGTATCATTCAGATGACAGAGGGAAATGGTTCTATATTTGTATGTGTCAGAAAGCATGTTACATGGGCTCATATTCTTTTTCATGAATTACAAGTAGAGCTTAAGAATGTAGGTCCTCAGTCCCAAAACAAAAATTCAAGCAATCCTTTTATGCATCTATTTATGCATAAAAATCAACTTTAATGAGAATAACACTTTTGAAATAAAAATAATTCCTTTATGCATCTTTCTATGCATAAAATCAATTTTAATGAGAATAACACTTTTTGAAATAAAAATAATTCCTTTATGCATCTTTCTATGCATAAAATCAATTTTAATGAGGATTACACTTTTGAAATAAAAATAAATCCTTTATGCATAAAATCAATTTTAATGAGGATAACACTTTCTAAATAAAAATAAATCCTTATGCATCTTTCTATGCATAAAATCAATTTTAATGAGGATAACACTTTCGAAATAAAAATAAATCCTTTATGCAGATTTCAATGCATAAAATCAATTTTAATGAGGATAACACTTTCGAAATAAAAATAAATCCTTTATGCAGATTTCAATGCATAAAATCAATTTTAATGAGAATAACACTTTCGAAATAAAAATAAATCCTTTATGCATCTTTCTATGCGTAAAATCGATTTTAATGAGAATCACACTTTTGAAATAAAAATAAATCATTTATGCATAATTCTATGCATAAAATCAAATTTAATAAAAATAACACTTTTATGATAAAAAAATTTCCATTATGCATCTTTTTATGCATAGAAATTAAATTTAATAAAAATAACACTTTTATAAAAAAAAATTTCCATTATGCATCTTTCTATGCATAGAAATCAATTCCATGCATATTCATAGGTGAATATGTACATGGAGTAATTAGAATATTTCTTTTAAAATGCACAAATGATGGGAATTACTCTTTTGGAATAACATAAAAACAAACTTTCTTTTCCACAAAATTCTAGAAAAAATTTTCATAACCTCCTTTATATGGCTGACCATTTCTCATTTTTATCATGCTAATTTCAACTTAAATTAACCCAATCTAGATGTATAGGACTCTAATCTACTCAATTTTTAGAATTCAAGAGAGTAAACAATAAGAAAAGTTTAACTAATCTTTCTAAGATTAAGAAAGGCTAAATTGTAAAGAAGAGAAGGGGGTGGCCTTTTCCTCAAAGGCATAAAATTTGAATTTAATTCAAGCAACTGTAAAACAAGAAAATAAAGAAAACCATAGGCTTAAAATTAAAAAAGTAAGAAAATTTAGCTTACATGGAGTTGTAAGCTTTCCTTTGGCTTGAGGGATTGAGGGTTCTACTCTTGTTTGAAGCAAGAGTGGCCACCAATTTCTTTGGAGAGGATTAGGCCAAAAACAATTGAATTATTAAAAAATTTAATGTAAATGGCTCAGGACAGGAGCAGAGTAACAGTGTATAAACACCATTAAGCTTTTACAAAGGGGGAGGCTAATATTTATGGGAAAAAGTGAGCCTCCAACCAAGCAAACTGATTCTAGAATTTTCCCGATTAGTTTGGTCAATTTTTGACCATTGTTGGGTCAGTTTAGCTTACTTTTTGGATCTAGTTGAAACAGGAGAGAGGAGAGATGAAAATATCTCATTATTTTTTAGTTTAAAACTCCTCCACACATATGAAATAGGCACCTCCTTCATGAGGGGAGATCCCCACACTGAGGTGTCAAAAATGCATCATCTCCTCTAAATATCTCTTAATTTTTAACTAATAAAACTTTTACTCAGTCAACTCTTCATCTATGTGAGCATTTACTCATTTTTAGGGGTTTTTCTTATATTCTTCAATTTATCTCCTCCCTAAATTTGGATTAATCTTATTGGTCCATAGGAACCTTAATTGGTGTGGACCATAATCTAAAAATTTCTGAAAATCTGGACCCTTAGGCTAAGGTCCTTTATACCTATTTTCAATTAACTCCAATTGCACATTAGAAAGTTCTTTTTAAATTTCTGTTTCAGGGGAAATCATATTAGACATTAGGAGGGTTTTTATATCCAAAAATATCTCAAATTTTAATTACCTCCCTCTAGACATTTTCTCTCTCTAGGCCAAAACAGGATCTTTCTTTTATTTCAGAGAGGGAAAATTATAAGATCAGAAGGGGAGGTTCTTATACCTGCACACCTCAAAAGTTGGAGGGAGGAATCTTACATCCTACCCCACTTAAAAAACGCAAGATGTCCTCATCTCGCAAATTAGAGGACAACTCTTTCCCTTAAGATCTAACTGATTCTAGGGTTCCTTATAGTTTGGTGAACAGAATCCTGGGAAAAGATCCCTTACATAGAACTCATCATCAAATAACAATTCTTTCAGATCAAATCATTCATATCTTTAACACAATAATGATCCATTAGACCGAAATTTCCATCTGAACAGTCCTCCATGGGAATTTTCAATTACACAGATTTTTAATTTGACATCCCTTAACTTGATCCACTGTTAACAGTAGCAATCAGTCAGCATAATCCACTTATCTCATAGTGATTTGCTGAAGTCATTAACGTCATTACAGTTTACAAACATCATCACAGGGACTCGTCCCATTCATTCTCATTGTGGTTTTACTCAGCTTATCGCTTTTCAACCAAAACTCAGGAATCATCATTTTTCAATCAGAATCCAAATCAACTCATCAGTTCTCAACCAGAGTTTTTAAAATCATATCAACCACATTCGAATTCATCATCTGGATAGCATTTTTGCTTATAATTTCAAGTCTTAGATTTACTCGTATATTTATACTACCAGTAAAGAGCTGCAGTTATACCCTCGGTATATACGGGTAGTCACGTTCCTTGGAATTATAAGGTAAATACCATCATGTCTAGGCCTCAAGCAAGTCTGAGCAGGAACATGTTTTTGTTCTTTTTTAGCGTTTCTTTTTAGAAAATTTGAAGAAAAAATCACTTGTCTTTTCACTTCTCCTATTTCAAATTTTCACAGAGCTTGCTCTTACCATATCTAACTTAAACTATACACCTCTTACTTGGCCATTTTTCACACCAGTGTATCGATAGCTCATCTTACGAGCTACACATAGAGATCCTTCTAGCAAGTGCTGATTTTTGTTTTGAGCCATGAGGCTCCCCAAAATTTGTCCCAAATTGTGGAGTCCATTTGGAGAAGAAGATAAGAAAAGAAGGTTACTTTAGGGCTTGGAATTTTCTCTATTACTTGTAAGCCCCAAATAAAACCTCTAATGCTTGAGTTGGAGCCCAAATTGTGGAGGCCATTTAAGAGAGAAGACGAAACACGAAGGTCACTTTGGAATCTTCTCTACTACTTGTAATCCTACAAATAAATCCTCTAATGCTTGACTTGGAGAAAAGTTTAGTGAATTAGGATTTTCTCCAAAATTAGGGATTTAAGCTCATCTTTTCTCTAAATTGACATTATGATAGGCTTTTAAATGCTTTCAAACCGTATCATACGATAGGCTTTTAAATGCTTTCAAACCGTATCATACGCTTGCACATGGAAAATTTTTCGAAGCAATCCTGGAATTCTGTCAGAGAGATAAGCTTAGTCTCTTCTTCTTTAGAGAGGTCTTCTCCAATATACACCAGCCTTGGGTCCTTACCCAAGCCTGCCAAATTTATCTCCTTGACCTTGGCTGTGGACCATCATAATAGGTCCCTGGTTGCCCCCACTGTCAGACCTTTGAGCTCCTTTCCTACTTATTCCAACTATATCACCACCTCATCTAGCTTAACCAAATCACAAAAATCTTGTAAGACTTCTTTTATAACCATTTTATGTAGGTTTATATTACTTGGAAGCTTAAGGAACTTAATCAAATCACATTTACATATTGAGACGACTTAACCATCGAGACTCTTGAATGTTGAACCCTACAACATTTTGGACTTAGCCCCAAGCTATCCAAATTCTTTATTTCTTAGCACCTTCTCTTTCTTCCTAGTTGTCAACATGCTTCATTTGTTTGTACCTCACCTTAAGGCCCATGGGTGTGCTTTAAAGGTTTGCATGTTGTTTACCCATTTTTTTTAGCCTATTAAGTAATGTAGCTGCTATGAAGTGGAAACCAAAGTCTCCTCCTCTTTTAGCATCCTCAAGGAGTGAATTCAATTCATTTACCTTCAGATCATGACTCCTCCAACTTTTGTTGAAGTTTATTCAAGGTATTTTCTTACCCTTGCTACTATGTAGCTTGGTTATAGATGCATACCATCATCTCAACTTGTATTCGATGTTTATGAGCATTGTAAGCTTTGATGGCCAAGTCTTGAGCAATAACCCAATAAAACATCCAAAAATATCATGTAGTAATACAAAAGGAGGAGGTTTACTTGTGCATGGATTTGGTGGATATAAGCTTCTTTGCAGTCAATTTAAGATCTGTATACTTTTTTCCTTCTTCTCATAACCTCTATGCTTTAGCCTCATTTCACAATACCCTTTGGTGAGAGCTCCTCCATGTAGCATACTCTTTGTCCATCACTAAGTTGAAATGATGTCTTTTATACTCATTGGTGATGTTCTCTAGAGGTGTCATAGAATGATGCAGTAGACAAACAAATAGATGAAGATAGAGAGAAACACAAAGATAGTTAGAGAAAAAGAACTCTTAAATGCCATGGAATGTTCCTATGAACATGACTCTAGGGGAAGAGAGCTATGGAGGAAAGAAAACGGAGAAGAAATGGTGGGAAGTGAGAGAGAGAGAGAGAGAGAGAGAGAGAGAGAGAGAGAGAGAGAGAGAGGGAGGGAGTAGTGTGGGCTAGTTGTATATACACTTTCTTATAGACACAATCCCCCCCATGTGCTAAGTGAGTTCTTGCTATCTCCTTGCTCTTGCTCTTGATCTTGCTCTTGCTCTTGCTCTTGCTCTTGTGTATGTGTATGTGAGAGAGAGAGTTAAGAGGAGATGCTTGCTTGCTCCTAGCATGTGAGCCTTTCTATGCTTTGTGAGAGAGAGTGTAGAGAGTGAGAGAGGAGATTTAGCAGACCTCTTGTTATTTTGATAGTAGGGCCAATAGGATTAATCCAAGTGTTGGGATGACAAAAATACAAAGAATAAAACAAAATATCCCAAAAATGAGTTATTGTCTATTTCCATACTTGCATGAATGAGAGAGAGAGAGAGTTCTTGAAGGGGTAGAAAACATGCTGTAACATTTTTGCCATTCGCTACCCCGGGAAATAATCTTGCTTCCTTCCTTCTTTATGTTTAAAAATCTACATCTCCAATTTTGTTGAGGTTTTGTGTGAAGACTTGAGTGGATAAGCTTGCTATATAGAATGGTGAAAAGTATGGTAGAAGTTTGATTTTTATCGCTTTTGGTTAAAGGATTTATTTGTGAGTACTTGGGAATCTTAGAGAGAATCAAGCCAATTACTTTTTTGTTGATTTTTGTGTTTGTAGTATTTCTACTTTTTCACGTGTTGTGTTTTTTAATTTTTACAAAATCATAAAAAGTACAAAAAAATATTATTGTTTGAGTCTTGCTAAAGTTTTCATTGCTTTAGCTATGGTCAATGGTGAAGTGCAACCATAGGGAGATTCAAATTTCAAAAAAGAAATCTTGCTAATTGTACAACCACAATTTTGGCTATAATGGCCTCCATCCTTAATGAGGGAGGAGGGGGTAGAGCCTAGCCATTTACTATTTCTCTTAAATTGTTTTTTTATACCATTCATGGTTTCTTTTAAGTTGTTTTGTGGCTTTGGCATTTCTTTTGGTTTGTTTTTTATTTTTATTCTATTATTTTAATTTTTAAAATCAAGTTATAAAGAAAAAATTATAAAAAGAAAGAAAAAATGCACTTGAAATTTGAAAATAAGGGAGGTTTTATTTTCTAGCTTTGAAAAAAAAAAGATAATTGAAAATTGAAAAGAAGGGAGGGTTTATTTTCAAGATTAAAAAAAGAGGAAAAAAGGTGAGGAGTTATGGTTAGAGGAGTAGGAAAGTGGGAGTGGAGGGTAGGAAGTTATGAAAGAAGAAAAGGGGGGGGGGTTGGCTTACTATTCTTGTAATTGATTCCTCAAGATACACTGAAGGATTAGGTTGATTAATCTAAATTACCCATAATTTACCAATCTCCAAAGGAGAAGGCTAATTTTAAGCTAAATTTAGCAAAAATTTACAAAAATGAGTACTTTAGTGCTAAGAATTGAACGAAATTAGTCATCATCAACTTAGCCCCAAATCAATTATAGGGTACATGCATGATTGGGGGGTGGTTGCAGGATCAGGGTGCCCAGTTTTGTCCACTCAGGCACCCTCTAAACAGTAAAAAAACAGGCATTTGTTTACCTTTAGTGGCTAATCTCTCCTAGCTAACAAAGGAATTTCCTTTCAAGTTCTTTTGTTGGAACATCACATGCAAAATTTGGAATATAGTTGCGTAATCTGATTAAGCATTAAATAGTCAAAAGTTCTCATTTCCTTAGGTACAATGTCAATGTATACACCATGTCCCAAATTTGGACGGATTCCATAAAATACTAATATCTTTTACATATAAACTCATATGAGATTCCCACTTTGGACATTAGATCTTCACATAATGTAGAGCTTAACTTGATTTTTTGAGAAAATTTTAAGCTATCTGTCTATTTTCTTTAAATATTTCAAGGTCTTTAAAGTGTTATAATATATGGCACTTTTTGTACCCACAATATCTACTACCACTTAAAATGCTCAATCGTGTAGATCAAAAGAGTGTTAGATAAAGAGACATGAGTAGAATGTGGTGGTTAGTCAAAATTTCAAATCCAATGGTTGGATTTTTAATGATATCTTTTCCAAAATTCTTCCAGGTTATCAGAAGGCCTGCAAATATTAATAATCTAATTAGTCATTTCAACATATTTTTGATAAATTTTTATTAATTAAACTAATTTATATTAATTTAAGTTTTATTGGGTCAATTTTAGCACATGTGTATTTTCTATTAGTTTCTTGATCTCATTTGAAGTACCCTACCTCCCCAAATTTTCTCTCCAAGCATTGTCCCAATCCACCCAGCATAAACAGCTGGACAAAACTGGATACCCTGATCTTGCAACAGCCTTGGGCTCAATTAAGGCTCCACTAGCTTCATTTCAAGGGATTTTCACCCAAATTAACGTAAAAATTATGATTAATTAAGATAAATTTAGCAAAAATTAGTCATCATCAACTTAGCCCCAAATCAATTATAGGGTACATGCATGATTGGGCTCAATTAAGGCTCCACGCTTCATTTCAAGGGATTTTCACCCAAATTAACGTAAAAATTATGATTAATTAAGATAAATTTAGCAAAAATTAACAAAAAGGACTTTCTTGCTAGAATTGAACAAAATCAGGCATCAACTTAGCATTTGGCATACCACTTGCATCCCAATGTAACTCAATTAACAATCATTTCAACTCATTTGACACCAAAATAACAAGTTTTGCACACAAATGATCATTTGAGTGTTTAATATTAATCCACTTGAGAATCAAAATTGAACCAAAAATCAAACAAGTTTTTTGATTGGTTATCACTTAGTTGTTCCCAAGTCTACAATTTGCCCAAAGATTTTGCCTTAATTACTCATAATGGGGCTCTCATCCTAGGCCAAATTCCACTAATTTGGGAGGTCTCCAAGAGTGTTTTTTTACACCTAAAGCAACTAAAGATCACCTCACATACAAAAAAAAAAGAACACTCACTTTTCTATTGAAATAAGAATCAACAAGATTAAACACTAAGGAAAATACCTAGAGTGTTAATGCAAGTTTAAGCCATCATGTTTCTATAATTGAATGGAGTGCTATTCATGATTCTACAAAAACATTAACACCACTTAAATGGACATAGTATTAAAGCAAGATTAAGCTATTTGCGTGTGGCATAATTTAAAAAATGCATGATTCTATCATTGAATGGATTACTATGCATGATTCTACAAAAAGATTTCTAAAAAACAAGAGAGTAAAAACATTTTTTCCAAGATTTTTAGTTTAGGAAAAACTCAACAAAATGCTAAGAAATCTACAAATTACTCTAATCTAGATGCAATGGATAGGATTTTTCTTTTCTCTAATGGAGTATGCACTATAATTTACTGCAAATCATCTAAATGATCCTAAAAATCAAATTTGCTCTCTAAAAACTAGAAATTTACTGCAAATCATCTAAATGATCCTAAAAATCAAATTTGCTCTCTAAAAATCAAATTTGCTCTCTAGAAATTTACTACTCCTAATTACACATTCTTCTCTTGGGACTCAAATAATCCATTAATCAAAACCAGAATATGGGTATCCTAAAGAGAAAAAACTAATCAAAACCGAACTATGGATATCTTAAAGCAACTACTTATTAAGAAGGGCACCCAATGTGCAACGAGGAGGCCACTATAAAAAGCGAAGCGCAGTGTCTTCTCCGGTGAGTGAGGTGCCTTGAGCTAGGATGCTTTCACTCAAAGTTTGATTAGCAAGGTAGTTAGGATCATTAGAAGTTTGTTAGTTTAATTAAGAGTTGATTCCCACACTCTAGGAGTCACACTCTACGAGTGTGGGTATCTCATTATTTTCTTAGGTTTTGACATTAATGAGAGTGATTAAAGAGATTTGAGATCAAATAATAGATTAGAATAGGGGGCCTACATTCGATGGACTCCATAGATGTCAGATTTACATTATGGTCTCATGAGGATAGACTTATGACCCATGAGCTACTATATCGACATCAGAGGACCATGATGTGCACCATATCGATCCATTTGACCCAAGAGGGTTGACCAGCTACGTCATCAACATTGGCTCTTCACATTTTCCATTTGATCCAGGTGGTTTGAGGGCCATTGCTTTGGTCTCTACATGGCTTGGGTTTCTCTTTCATCTAGAGCTAATGCGGTTGTATGGATTATTTCATCTTCAAGGTGACATTTGTATCTTTTCCATTTGGTGGTTTGAGGGCCATTGCTTTGGTCTCTACATGGCTTGGGTTTCTCTTTCATCTAGAGCTAATGCGGTTGTATGGATTATTTCATCTTCAAGGTGACATTTGTATCTTTTCCATTTGACCCTGGAGGATACCCGGCTAGCCTCATCATATCGACAGGAGTCCTTTATCTTTTCCATTTGATCTCGAGGGTCATGAGATTCATGTATTGGTATTAGTGCTCTACGATCGTGACAATGGTCACGTATTTGGTTCATTATATATAGCCTTCTTATTTGTTTTGTGAACAACCACCCTTTGATTTCTAGAACAAAATCATGTTAGGAGGGAATGGTTTGTAACAAAATGTTCTTAGGATGCACATGCACATGGGATAGGCCTAGGAACATGGGCTTAGGGTCACATATGAGATCAGGGCACATGGGCCTTGGGACTATAAAAGACGTGCTCTAGGAGTATTGTACCTTTTGACACCTATTGAACCTTTTGATAATCATCAATATACAAGTCAAGTACTCTCTCTTCTCTCTAAATCTAGGCTAATCATCTTAATCTAGGCTAATTAAGCTAATTTAAGGCTAATCTAGATGATCATTTCTTTCAAAAGATGAAAACAGAGATCTACAAGATCGATTACAAGAATGAGAGAGAAAGTACAAATGGGAGTACAATGAACTTTGTCAAATAATGGAAGTTTTGATAGGGATTTAAAGTATGGTGTAAATTACACAAATGGCCAAAAAATCAACACAAGAATTCATGATAACTGGATTCAAGGCACACATAAATAAATTTGACAGGGCACCTAAGAGAGATGAAATCTAGGCCACCCCCCACGATGCAAT